>NC_083338.1:8080051-8680051 GCF_019175385.1 Lycium barbarum
TTTCTGGAAATAGGAGCTTAGTATTTTACTCGTTTGGATCATATTTGTTTCTATCTGTGAGGAATAAGTTGAGTCGAAGAGCTTTTAAACACTTCGTTTGTCTCTGTTGGCTGATAGCCATAAGGGAGACGTTCGAACTCATTCGTCGAGCTTCGGATCTGTTCATTACGAGAGAGTAGATTCGAGGCCCCGTCTCAGTTCACTTCACCCACAAGAGGTAATAACGGACCCAGCTCTTCTTTCATTTCTGTCAAAACATCGTATTCTGTTGTAGGAAGATCATGACAAAATTTCGATGAGTTCTGAAATATTCATATAAGTATGCATCTTAGTAGTCGTTTTTAGGCGTCAAAGTGCTTCTCCTATGTTTGAACTTTGCTGATTAAGAAACGTGTTTTGTCTGTTTGAAATATAGCGTTAAATAGTTGTCGGGAATTTTCCTTCATATATTCTGGATGTGATCCTTATATTTAAGTTCAGTTAGAAAAATGATTTGAGCATTTAAGTAATGTAGTTAAACTAAAAATAAACCTAGTTCTTAACAACGTGTTTTGTCTGTTTGGATGGGCTTATGCCTAAAAAAAAAATAAGTTGGGTAGTCTAACTTATATTTTTGGTTTACTTTAGATAAGCTAAGTCAAATGGGCCCAATTATTTTTTTGAGCTTATTTTAAGCATAAAATGACTTTAAGCTAGTCAGTCAAACACTCAGAAAAGCTGAAAACAGCTTATAAGCAACTTATAAGCCAATCCAAACGGGCTCTAAGTTACAAATACTTGCTTTAATGATCGAAAATGAACAGGATAAACAAAAAAAATAATACTTTGAGTTCTCTGGAGTTTAGTTTATTCATTGAAGCCAATTTTTTTTTTTTTTCATTTCCTGTTTCTCTTTGAATCTTGTTAGACATTCGCGAGTCACATTCTAATGGTTTTATCTAGTCTATTTATTTTCCATATCCAAATCTGCTTCTTGTTCTAATCTTTTTCCTTCTTCTTTTTTTTACTTTGTTTCGCATGTATACCGGAGCTGAAGAGTTTCATTTGAAACTCAACGACACCGCCATTGCAAGGAGTCTGCACATCCTCACTCTTCCTCGCCTTTGCACTGCTTGAACATCGAATTACATAAGAGATTTTGTCCTTCTGTTGAAGCCGGACATGGCTATGGGTCATCTCATTCATTTCTGCTTGTTTTTACTTTACTTGCGTTGGAATGACTTTTATCTTTAATTATGTGTTTTCTGTTGGAAGAGATAAAATTGTTACATAATGATTAACAGCTGGATTTATTTGGTCACACTAAGTTTTACCTACAGTTAGTAACTAAAATACTTATTCTGTCACATAGCACTTCTAAGTGTGTATCATTAAAGAGGTTTTAATCTTAAAGACTAAACTCGTTTTCGCTGTTTAGATTATCATTTTGAGTTCGACATTTTTTTTAAAGTTTGGTTCAAGTAAAATTTGGAGTCTTTGAGTCATCAGAAAATTGATTGCAAATGGTAGAAAGTCTTATGTTGGTTTGACTTGGCAGCTGAATAACTTTAATGATTTTTCTTCTTTTAATTAAAGAATTTGACGAGGAAACTGATTTTTTACACAAAACTAGATTTTAAATCATCTTGTTATCCACCTTGATTCTCGAGTTCAACGTGAGAGTGTTCTAACTCCACAACACATTTTTCTAATAACGTCAAGTGGCTTCAAATACAAAGTTAACTGCCTTTCACTTTTAAATACTAATCCCCTCTTCCTTATAATTAATCAATTATTTTATACATTATTACTTATATTCTACAAGGTCTTCTAATTAAAGTTAAGTCCGGTCGGTTAATCATTTTTAATGGATTTTAAAGGATGCTTAACCTTTAGATTAATTGAACTCTTGCCTAGAATCTTTTGGTTTCGTAGACATTAAAACGGAGTTAACTTTAGATAATTACTTTAATTAATTTTAAGTGTCCTAATTCACCATAAATAATTAGGTGGCGACTCTTTGGCTTTAATTAACCCTAGAATTACTGGAATGTTGTAAACCATTTTGATTTCAGTTAAAATGAGGTACACCAATAACAACTATTGAAATCAAGTAAAATGAAATTAATAATTGAATTGAAATGGCCTGAGCTTAGAAGAATCTCTTACTGAATATGCCTCTGGAACGACTTCAGACTTCAAGAACAATATGAATCTTGATTATAAAATGAATAAGAGTCTATTATTTTGCTAATTGTGCGAGTATAAATATTTAAGCGGAAGATTGGATGCCCTCCTAACATCAGAGTTAGGCTCCTTTTATAGGGATCAATGCATAAGGGTTCAATGACCAAGAATCATTCGAGTCCGGAGCCAAAATGACTTATTTTTGCAGCCATTAGACCAAAATAGGGTGTCTTTTTTTTTTTTTATACCATAATGGGCATTTCGTTGATTATTCAATGAAATGCCCAGCATTTACTGTTCATAGCCGCAACAATTTTTTTTTTTTTTTTTTGCATTTCGTGACACAATCAACGAAATAGATGTTTTTTTTTTTTTTTTTAATTTCGTGAATAAAAACGAAAACTGATTTGTTTTGTTTTTTTTCGCATTTCGTGACACAATCAACGAAATAGGTGTTTTTTTTTTTTTTGTATTTCGTGAATAAAAAAAGAAATAGGAAATTATAATTTTTTTTTTGGGGTGGTGAAGTTATATATATGAATGAAAAAAAAAATATAATTTCCTATTTATATATAAAAAATATATAATTTCCTATTTATATATATAAAATATATATATATATATGAATGAAATAAAATATATATATATATATATATATGAATGAAATATATATGTATGAAACATTTTCCTACTTCGTTGGTATATAAACGAAAAAAAACATATATATATTCATCTTATTTCATTGGCATATGAACGAAATAATAATAATATATATATATATATATATATATATATATATATATATATATATATATATATATAAATAGGAAATTATATATATATTTTTTTATTTCATTCATATATATATATAACTTCACCACCCCCAAAAAAATTTATAATTTCCTATTTCTTTTTTTATTCACGAAATACAAAAAAAAAAAACACCTATTTCGTTGATTGTGTCACGAAATGCGAAAAAAATAAAACAAAACAAATCAGTTTTCGTTTTTATTCACGAAATTAAAAAAAAAAAATCTATTTCGTTGATTGTGTCACGAAATGCAAAAAAAAAAAAAAAATCGTTTTTATTCACGAAATACTAAAAAAAAAAAAAAAAAAAATGCTATTTGCAGTTCGTGAACTGCTTAACGAAATAGCAGTTTTTTTTTTTAATTTCGTGAATAAAAACGAAAACTGATTTGTTTTTTTTTCGCATTTCGTGACACAATCAACGAAATAGGTGTTTTTTTTTTTTTTTTTTTTTTTTTGTATTTCGTGAATAAAAAAAGAAATAGGAAATTATAATTTTTTTTTGGGGTGGTGAAGTTATATATATATATGAATGAAATAAAAAAAAATATATATAATTTCCTAGTTATATATAAAAAAATATATATAATTTACTATTTATATATAAAAAATATATATATATGTATGAATAAAATATATATGTATGAAATATTTTCCTATTTTGTTGGTATATAAACGAAAAAATAAATATATATATTCATCTTATTTCATTGGAATATGAATGAAATAATATATATATATATATATATATATATATATATATATATATATATATATATATGAATGAAATAATATATATATGAATGAAATAAAAATATATATTTTTATTAATTTCATTCATATACCAATGAAATAAGATGAATATATATATTGTTTTTCGTTTATATACCAATGAAATAGGAAAATATTTCATTCATATATATATATATATATATATATATATATATATATATATGAATGAAAAAAAATAATAATATATATATATATATATATGTTTCTTTTCGTTTATATACCAACGAAATAGGAAAATATTTCATACATATATATTTCATTCATATATATATATATATATATATATATATATATATATTTCATATATATATATATTTCATTCATATATATATATATATATATATATATATATATATATATATATATATTTTTTTTTTATTTATTTCATTCATATATATATATATATATATATATATATTTTATATATAAATAGGAAATTATATTTTTTTTTATTTCATTCATATATATATATATATATAACTTCACCACCCCAAAAAGAATTTATAATTTCCTATTTCTTTTTTTATTCACGAAATACAAAAAAAAAAAAAAAAAAACACTTATTTCGTTGATTGTGTCACGAAATGCGGAAAAAAACAAAACAAAACAAATCAGTTTTCGTTTTTATTCACGAAATTAAAAAAACAAAAAACATCTATTTCGTTGATTGTGTCACGAAATGCAAAAAAAAAAAAAAAAATTGCTATTTCGTTAAGCAGTTCACGAACTGCAAACAAAAAAAAAAAAAAAATTGTTGCGGCTATGAACAGTAAATGCTGGGCATTTCGTTGAATAATCAACGAAATGCCCATTATGGTATAAAAATAAAAAGACACCCTATTTTGGTCTAATGGCTGCGAAAATAAGCCATTTTTGGCTCCGGACTCAGAATCATTCCTCCATAATTAGCATTGAAGGTGTAAAAAATGATTTAAGCACAAAGGAGTTACATTTGGCACTGTATCCGAAATGGATAGATAACGGTCGATGCTATTAATCACTATTTCCTTAACCTCAATTCTTCATCTAGTCTTGCGTCTTCGAGGTGACTTGAATCGGTTCTCTCCTGATCTTATCTTAGTCGAATCCGCAACAGTTCTGGCTGGCAATCTGTCATCACCGATTTGGTTAGAAAACTTTAGGTGAACTTAAAAGAAACCATTCTCTAAAACAGTTCGGCATATAAGTAGGTTGAATTAGAGAACCAATCACATTACTTTCCATTTGGGACCACATCCCTAGTCATTTTACCTATCGTTCACAAATCGACTTTTAACTCTCTTAAATAATTAGTGACACTAAATCTAAACCAAACAATTATCTCCCCCTTTCCCTAGAAATCCAGACTAATAGTTGAGCGTTACACGTAATACGTATATTTCTCTTTTATGTTCTCTGTAGGATTCAATCCCAATCTTGTTGGGTTCTATATTTGAACAACGACCGCTTTATACCTATTTAAAAGGTGTAATTTGGGCGTATCAAGAAGGCCATGAACGGTTTGGATGACGTCGGCAATTTGAAATATGTTGGCCAGTAATTTTGTCATGAGCACAATACTCTTTCCTCTTGGAACAATCGACTGCTATGTGACCAAAGTCGTTGTATTCATAACATAGGACACTTCGCTTAGCATTTCCTATCGAAGCGACAACATAAATTTTAGTACATGTAATGCAACAACAGGTAATATAGCATGGACTCAATAGCAGCCTGAGTTCCAAGTCGGGTCTCTTCACGCAAGATGGCTGCCAACCCAACGTCTAGAGCATGCGTGACTTCTCTATTCAAGAAATTGCCACAAATCGACTCGAATTTAGGCCTGAGTTTCATTATACTACACTATCCATGTCTTTTGTCATTCTCCCAATATTTCCTTGAGCCCTGCCTTAGACAAATTCGGCCCAGAAAATTGATCTTGTTCTGACAAGAGTAATTGCAAGCCAGTGTAAAAGGAGCGAACATTCTTGTCCCTGTGTATTATCTGCAATGTTGCGTTTCACTTCAAACTCTGGCGTAAGATTTCTTTGTTGATAAACTATAAGGAGGTGGAGCCACATTTCAGAAGCACGAATAAAAAGTCTAAGTCCCATTACAATGTCATCATGTACCGATTTCAGCATCCTAGCGATCACCTTTGCATTATTAAATTTCCAGACATCCAACTCTTTTGCATCTGTTGGCAAACTAGCAGAACCATCTAACAACCCATAAAGGCCCTAACCTTGAAAAAATATTTCAAAGTGGAATTATAGAGCAAAATTGGAACCGTCCAATTTTGTGGAGAGAAAATAGTGCGAGCACGATTTTGAATCCAGTAAGCGACACGATACAACAGAGAGAGAGGGGGAGAGAGAGAGAGAGAGAGAGAGAGGCTATAGGGTACCTGTGTAGAAACATCAGAGAGGAATATAGCTACATAATACAAGAAAGTAGCCGAGTACTTGCGTAGAGGAATATAGAAAACATACAACAACATACCCAGTGTAATTCTTCAAAGTGGGGTCTGAGGAGGGTAAAGTGTACAAAGACCTTACCCCTACTTTGTGAGATAGAAAGATTGTGTTCTGAAGAAACATGCCACTAATGCAGCAAATCAAAATAGTTATGAAAAGCATGGAAACTAAAAAGGAAAGCATTACAGATCTTATTTAAAATGAACAATGACCCAACGAAATAATGCGATAGCAGAAATAAAATAAGAAAATATCAAATTCCATGAGACTACCGCCATGCCTTTCCCACCTAAACGCGAGACAACACTTAACTACCTACTAACCTTCTACCCTAATTCACGATCTTTACACCCCTCTTATTTAAGGTCATGTCCTCGGTAAACTAAAGCTACGCCATAGCCTCTAATTACCTCTCTTTTGTTAGTGTCAAGTTTTTATGATGACAATTTTACTTGTGCAGGTATAGTAATTGAATCGCACAAGGAATATATATGAGCCCACAAAACAGCCCCAACAAGCTGGGCTCACTCAAGTGAAGACTTCCCAGCCCTAACGTGGCTAACAATAGTACTCTCCAGCAGTACAAAATCATTCAAGAAAGGAAAAGATATCTGCAACATTAAAGAAGGAATATTCCAGCAGCATCAAATCGTTTCAAGGAAGGAAAGGTCATCTCCAACATTAAAAGGAATATCTCATGAAGTGTAATAATCTTGATGATTGATAATGCTGCCTCAACGCACAAGGAAAGCAGCAAAAGCTCAGCCTTATTCTTGGAAATAGGATCGTTAATTCCATTTCCAAGGATCAAATCCCTTGGGTTGATCTCTCTGCGTGAAGAGCCTAAAACGCTATAAAAGGGCTGCTTCACAAACACAAGACTTATGCTTAGTCTCATCCCCTCAAGTACTCTGCTTTACTTTTAAATAAACATTGTTAGTCTGAGTGATTTATAGTGTAACAAAAAAGAAAGGAGAGTTACAGTTTGTGAGGCTTTGTATCAAAAAGAATAAGAGTGTTTTGAGTGTAGACGTAGGAACTTCATTCAAAACCTCCACTGTACCAAACCTTATAAAAGAGCTGCAGAGAACACCCTTGCAACCTAAGGGGACTGGACTAGGATTCACATTGAATCTGAACCAGTATAAAATACTTGTGTCATTTATTTTCTGCACCTTACTTTAGCATTCACTGAGTAAGTAGTCGACTACTGGTTTAACATAGTCGACTAACAGATCGAAAATTTTACAATTCACCCCCCCTCTTGCACTTTCAATTGGTATTAGAGCAAGGTCTCACTTTCAGTTGCTTAACCACACGTGAGAAAAGATCAAATGGCTGGATATCAAATTCCTGGAGCAATATTGCAAGATGGGCACTCCACAACAAGACCACCATACTTTAATGGTGAACACTATTGCCACTGGAAGGAAAGGTTTAAAATCTTTGTGCAGTCAACTGATTATCAAGCCTGGGTAGTGATTAAAAAAGGACCTAAACCTATTCCTAGAGCCGACACTGAAAACAAGGAAGATGCAGAAACTTCAACAATTGATCTAGAGTCACATGACATTACTAAAGAACAACAAGAGACACTGCAAATAAATGCATGGGCAATAGCTTTGCTCTACTGTGCAGTAAGTGGAGAAGAGTATGCAAAAATTTCAAATTGTGACACTGCCAAAGAAATGTGGGATAAACTTGAGGTCACTTATGAAGGAACATCAAAAGTAAGAGAAACAAAAATTGATGCTCTAAGACACGATTATGAAGCCTTTATGATGAAAGACGATGAGAACATTGAATCAATGTTCACAAGATTCAGCAAGATCATTGGAGAACTCAAATCCCTTGGAGTAACCTATACCAACTCACAACAAGTTAGAAAGCTTGTTAGAAGTCTGCCAAAGACTTGGGAAACCAAAGCAATTGTTCTTGAAGATGGAAATCTGGATAAGTTCACCTATGATGAATTAAGAGGAAATCTAATAGCATTTGAAAAGAATCACATACAAAGATACCAGAAGGACGAAAAGAAGAAAGTGGTCACCTTCAAGGATCAAGTTGAAGAATCTGATGATGACTTTAAAGAAGAAGAAGAAGTGACTATGATTTCTAGGCATGTGATAGAAGCCATGAGAAGATCAAGAAATAACAGAAAAGGAAGCTCAAACTTTAGAAAAGGCAAGACTTCTACTGGATAGCAAAAGAATGACGGAAAGTGTTATGAATGTGGAAAATATGGCCATATTGCATCTGAATGTCCTGAGACAAGAAAGAAACCAACTAGAAGTTATCAAAAACAAAGAGCTTTCAGCAGTTGGAGTGAAGATGAAATTTCAGATGAAGAATCTGAAGAAGTTGAAAATGTGTGTTTCATGGCTCTCGAAGGAAGCAGTAAGGTAAGTTCTCATTCCTGCTCTAAATGTGAAGAAACTCAAGAATTATTAGATCAAACTCTTATAGACCTAAATAATGTCTTTGATGAATATAGAAAACTGAAGAGAGAGAAAAAGGAATGGGAATCAAGATTAGAAATTTGCGAAAAAGAAAAAAATTTGATTCAAAATGAAGTTTACAATTTACAATCTAAATTAGATATTTTACTGAAACCTTCCAACCATAACTATGTCAGGTCAAACCAGTCAACTTACACAAATAAGTCCACTGGGAAAAAGGTCTTACAAATGACTAACAATTTTGAAGGAAAGAAACCTGTTTCCTTAAACACTGATAAGTCAACTAGAACCTCTAAGTGGACTGAAAGGAAGTCTGGAATACATAGATCAACCGATCCCTATAAAGTGGAAAGAAAACCTTTTCAAACATGCTTTTGCTGTGGAAAACTCGGTCATAACTATCATAACTGTAGATTTCGGTTTTCAACTGCACCTGGTTGGATATGGAAACCCAAGAAAATTAAATGTTTTGAAACTAACCATCAAGGACCCAAGAAATCTTGGGTACCTAAACAAGAGTAAAAATTTTGTCTTGCAGGAACACCACAAGAAAAGGAAAAAGGGAAAATGGTATCTAGATAGTGCGTGTTCAAGACATATGACAGGCGAAAAAAGTCTATTCAAATCAGTCGCTGACTTCGATGGAGGATTGGTAAATTTTGGAGACAACTCAACTGGAACGGTAATTGGTATTGGTACTATTACTTTTGATAATTCCTGTGACATTTCAAATGTTTGGTTGGTAAAGGGACTTAAGTATAACTTGTTAAGTGTAAGTCAGCTATGTGATTCAGATCTTGAGATAAGATTTAGTAAATCAGGTTGTGTCATAGAAGACTCCTCTGGGATAAAGATTCTTCCTGGAAGCAGAAACAAAAATGTGTACACTTTGGACTCTGTCAAAAATCCTAAAGGTCATATATGCCTGGCATCAATGGGAGAAGATCCGTGGATGTGGCACAAGAAGCTTGGGCATGCTAGTATGCGCTTAATTGAAAAACTAGCAAGACATGATCTTGTAATAGGATTGCCAAAACTCAACTACACTAAAGATCATTTATGCGATTCGTGTCAAAAAGGTAAACAAACTAGAAACTCCTTTAGTTCGAAAGATATTGTGTCTACATCAAAGCCTTTGCAACTATTTCATATGGATCTAGTTGGTCCTACTAGAACTGCTAGCATTGGAGGAAAAAGGTATGCATTTGTTATAATAGATGACTTTTCTCGTTTTACCTGGGTAATATTTCTTGCTCATAAAGATGATACTCTAAAGAATTTTAAGTTTTTTTGTGAGAAAATTCAGCGTGAGAAAGGATATTACATCACTTCCATTAGAAGTGATCATGGCGGAGAATTCAAAAATAAAGCTTTTGAAGAATTCTGCAATGATCAAGGGCACACTCACAATTTCTCCTCACTTCGATCTCCGCAACAAAATGGTGTAGTTGAACGAAAGAACAGAACCCTTCAAGATATGGCAAGAACAATGATCATAGAAACAAGCTTACCACATCACCTTTGGGCTGAAGCGGTAAGTACAGCTTGTCATATTTTGAACAGATGTCTAATCAGACCAATTCTCAAGAAAACTCCGTATGAGCTATGGACGGGTAAGAAACCAAATATTAGCTACTTTCATCCTTTTGGGTGTAAGTGTTTTGTTCACAATAATGGGAAGGAAAATCTTGGTAAGTTTGATCCTTGAAGTGATGAAGGTATATTTCTTGGTTATTCTCCTACTAGTAGATCCTATAGAATTTATAACAAACGTACTTTATCTATTGAAGAGTCTATTCATGTTGTATTTGATGATACTAATCACCTGGCCGAGAAAAGGAAAATTGCAGATGAAGAAGACAGTCAAATACTTACTGCAGTGGCTACAAGACCCACTGAAGAAAAGGCACCCTGTGAGTTGACTTCTGATGCACCTCAGTCAACTGATGTTACTATTGGAACAGTTCCAAACGAATAGAGAAGCGAACCTGACTATCCAAAGAAATTTGTTATTGGAGACATCCATGAAGGGAGGAAAACTAGAGCATCTAGTAAAAATAATGTAAATCTGGCTCTTATTTCTCAATATGAACCAAAGAAAGTTAGTGATGCCTTAAAAGATGAATACTGGGTCAAGGCTATGAAAGAGGAACTTGATCAATTTGAAAAGAACAAGGTGTGGAATCTAGTTCCCAAACCTGAGAATGCTTCAATCATTGGCACAAAATGGGTATACAGAAACAAGCTAAATGAGGCGGAGAAGTAGTTAGAAACAAAGCTCGACTCGTTGCTCAAGGATACTCACAACAGGAAGGAGTTGACTATGATGAAACTTTTGCTCCTGTTGCCAGGTTGGATTCCATTAGAATTTTGCTCGCATATGCTTCTTTTAAAAAAATCAAACTTTTTCAAATGGATGTCAAAAGTGCTTTTCTAAATGGGTTCATTGAAGAAGAAGTGTACGTCAAACAGCCGCCAGGTTTTGAAAACTTAAAATTTCCCTATCACGTTTTTAAATTAAGTAAAGCTTTATATGGTCTTAAACAAGCCCCTAGGGCATGGTATGATCGCTTAAGCTCCTTCTTGGTAAGTCACGATTTTTTCCGAGGAAAGATCGATACAACTCTTTTCATTAAACGATCCTCCTTAGGAAATCTCATTATATAAATATATGTTGATGATACTATTTTTGGAAGCTCTAACCCTTCTATGTGCAAGGAAGTTTCTGATCTTATGCAAAGCGAGTTCGAAATGAGTATGATGGGAGAATTAAAATTCTTCTTGGGACTACAAATCCATCAAACTGACAGTGAAATATTTATATGTCAAGCTAAGTATGCTAAAGAACTCGTTCAAAAATTTGGGATGTCTGACTCAAAAGCTATAGGAACTCCAATGAGTCCTACTTGTTCTCTTGATAAGGATGAAACAGGAAAACCTGTTGATGAAACTAAGTATCGCGGTATGATTGGATCGCTGCTTTACCTAATTGCTAGTCGACCAGATATTATGTTAGTGTGTGCAGGTGTTCTAGATTCCAAGCTGCTCCAAAGGAATCTCATCTTACTGCTGTTAAACGTATCATTAGATACCTTCATGGAACAACTAACTATGGTTTATGGTATCCTAACACCAACGATTTTACGCTTGAAGGTTTTTCAGATGCAAACTTTGCAGGTGATAAAGATGATAGAAAAAGTACCAGTGGTACTTGCCAGCTTCTAGGAAAATCTCTTATTTCCTGGAATAGCAAAAAACAGGGATCAGTCTCTCTACCTACCACTGAGGATGAATATATTGTTGTTGGTCAATGTTGCACACAACTAATTTGGATGTCTTATCAACTAAGTGATTATGACTTGTTTTTTAAACCTATAAAAATTTTCTATGATAATTCGAGTGCTATCTGTCTGTCCAAAAATCCTGTGCATCATTCTAGGGCCAAGCATATAGATATTAAGCATCATTTTATCAGAAATCATGTTGCTCAGGGAGAGTTTGAAATAGTCTTTGTTAACACTGAAAACCAGCTTGCTGATATTTTTACTAAACCTTTTCTTGAAGAACGTTTCTGCATGCTAAGAAGATCTTTGGGAATTATTGATAAATCTGTCTAATTTTTTTTAACAATCCGTGCCAAGATTTTCGGCTATTCAAATCCTTGCCATAAATTGTATCCCCATCCAAATTATGACCGTCCCATCTTCCCATATTTTACTTTTTACCTTCCCCATAAAATCTTTCCCTTTTTTCATCTGTATCCCCATAAACCCTTTCCACCTTCCTCTCTACCTTTCCCTGCCAACCTTTCAGTCTGTACTCTCGTCTCTCCAATGGTGAAAAACGCGAAAACCCCTCTTCTTTCAACACACCAAAGCTCAAGGCTCCAGGAAATTGGTAAGAATATCTCTTCTGCTCCTCACGACTCCGTCATCTCCGGTGACTCCTCTTCCTCTGATGCCTCTGACTCCGTTCCAATTTGCAATTTGGAAAGCGAGCCTTTTCTGAGGCTACATGCTCCACCTCCTCCAAGAAACTCAAAACCATCACTGATAAACCCCTTGATCTTCGCAAATTTTTTTGGGATGACCATCATCAAGAACTCTTCTCGTCTCTTGAAGACAAAACCATCGTCTCTGGTAGGATTGTTGATCTTGACCATATGTTTTCTCTGTGTTGTAAGGTAAAACAATTATTTGTCTATCAAGGATGGGAAAACTTTTTCAAAACCCCTCCTCATGTGTATGAAACCCCTGTTCGTATGTTTTATGCAAATCTTCGGTCTTCTAAGGCTAATGAACTAGAAACAATGGTTCTTGGTACCCACATTGTGCTAAATTACTTTGTCCTTGACTCTATTTTTAGTTGCACCTGTTCTGGTTTTTCCGAACTACCCAAAAATTCCTGGCCTGAATCTCTTGAAGTGTCTTTTGATGATGTTAAGAAAACCCTTTCAAATTCCACCTCTGTTCCTGCTCAAATTGGTCTGTCCAACATCTCTTTTGAGGCTCGTGTGCTTGCTCATATGGTTGCGACTACTGTTGTTCCTCGTGCTGGGTCCTGCTCTACTATCTCCCAACATGATGCTATCTTTGCTTTTTGCCTTCTCTCCAGGAAGAAAATCAATTTGTCCTCCATCATCATCAATTACATGATTGAGTGTGCTTCCAATCCTTCTAGTCTTCCATATGGTATGCTCATCTCCCGCATACTTGAAGTCCACAAAATCGATTTAGTCGACTATCCCATTAATCTAGTTAAGCAGTGTTACAACTCTAGGGCGTTTGATAGCATGGGATATGTCTTGCGCAATGATTATTGGGTGTTAAAGGACGTTTATGAGGCATCTCAACCTGGTCCCTCCACCAAAAGGAAAAAATCAGATCCTTCTGTCGCCTCCGCTGAATGCTATGCAGAACTTCTCGCCAAACTTTCTTCTATGGATGAAAAAATTGAGTCCGTCAAAGACTTAATGGCATCCACATTGTTTCAAGTAGAGAAGATTCGTGATGTGACTAAGGAAACGGGTGCTGATGTCTCTAAGCTGCGGGTTAAACTGGATGCTGTTATCAAGGAAGCAGTCAAACTGTCCGCTAAGCTTCAAGCCAATGTTAGCGCCATGCCTGAACGTCTTACTACTCTGTTGACTGAAATGAAAGATTCTATTGTGAATACATTAGCCTACTTTCTTCGTCATCCAGTCTTCCGCCGCCAAGAGTAGTTTGTTTTTATTTGGTTGTTTTTGGTCTGTTTAAACAATGTTTTTGTGGGACTTATGTTTGGTTGTGTTTATGCTGCTATTTGATTTAGTTCTTTTGTGCTGCTTGGTTTGGTATCTTATACATGTTATACGTCTATATCTATGTCTGCTGTTTCCTTGCCTTTATTTTTGAGTGATGCCAAAGGGGGAGAACTGGACAGTCAACTAGTCAGGGGGAGCCTTTACCCATTCAGGGGGAGCATCCGTTACAGGGAAGTTGACTACATATTATTTAAAATTGTCATCCTCAAAAAGGGGGAGATTGTTAGTGTCAAGTTTTTATGATGACAATTTTACTTGTACAGGTATAGTAATTGAATCGCACAAGGAATATATGTGAGCCCACAAAACAGCCCCAACAAGCTAGGAGCCCACAAAACAGCCCCAAAAAGCTGGGCTCACTCAAGTGAAGACTTCCCAGCCCTAACGTGGCTAACAGTAGTACTCTCCAGCAGTACAAAATCATTCAAGAAAGGAAAAGATATCTGCAACATTAAAGAAGGAATATTCCAGCAGCATCAAATCGTTTCAAGGAAGGAAAGGCCATCTCCAACATTAAAAGGAATATCTCATGAAGTGTAATAATCTTGATGATTGATAATGCTGCCTCAACGCACAAGGAAAGCAGCAAAAGCTCAGCCTTATTCTTGGAAATAGGATCGTTAATTCCATTTCCATGGATCAAATCCCTTGGGTTGATCTCTCTGCGTGAAGAGCCTAAAACGCTATAAAAGAGCTGCTTCACAAACACAAGACTTATGCTTAGTCTCATCCCCTCAAGTACTCTGCTTTACTTTTAAACAAACATTGTTAGTCTGAGTGATTTATAGTGTAACAAAAAAGAAATGAGAGTTACAGTTTGTGAGGCTTTGTATCAAAAAGAATAAGAGTGTTTTGAGTGTAGACGTAGGAACTTCATTCAAAACCTCCACTGTACCAAACCTTATAAAAGAGCTGCAGAGAACACCCTTGCAACCCAAGGGGACTGGACTAGGATTCACATTGAATCTGAACCAGTATAAAATACTTGTGTCATTTATTTTCTGCACCTTACTTTAGCATTCACTGAGTAAGTAGTCGACTACTGGTTTAACATAGTCGACTAACAGATCGAAAATTTTACAATTCACCCCCCCTCTTGCACTTTCATCTTTAATAGTTCTTCAACCCACCTCTACCTCTCCTTATACCCACCATATCCAACCTCTCACACGTCTTCACTGATGAATCTGCGCTACTCCTCTTCACATGCCCGAACCACCTCAGTCTTACTTTTCTCATCTTGTCCATCACAGAAGCCACTCTCACCTTGTACCGAATATCCTCATTTCTAATCCAATCTCTCCAAGTACACCCACACAACCATCTTATCATCATCATTTCCGCAACTTAATTGCACCTTCTGACCATAGGAGTTCTTGACTGGCCACCACCCTCCCCACCCCCACCCCCCCTCCTGCCCAAAACAACAAGTTCGGCCTAACCATCACTTTACAGAACTTACCTTTAAGTTTTTTGTGGTATCATTAGATCACACTAGACTCCAAAGGTGAGCCTCCATTTTATTCCACCCCGCAACAATATGATGTGTGGCAACATCGTTAATCTCTCCATTTTCTTGGATTAAAGACCCAAGGTACTTGAAATCTTCTCTCTTGGGGATGGCCTATGAATCAAGCTTCACTTACACGCTTGCCTCATGCGATGCATCACTGAACTTTCACTTCAAATATTCTATTTTGGTCCTGCTCAATCTGAACCATTTAGACTCCAACAGTTGTCTCCCAACCTCTAACCTACCGTTAACTCCGCCGCAAGTCTCATCAAATATGGAAGAATATAAATGACGTGAAAAAAATTAGATGGTGTCTTTGTATACATGTTATAGAAATGAGAGATTTTCAAAATTGCTTTCACTGTTTTTTCAATGATACAATAAGAATACTTATAACGGTATAATTGTAGGGTTAAAGTCCTATTTGAAGAAGGAGTATATATTGTAATAACTATACAACTTGTAATTGAGTCCTATTCTATGAAAGAGAATATTTTGTGATAACTATACAATTATAGCATTGTGTAAAAATATCATGCTAGGGACATTTGGCATTCTTATATGCATTATTCAACTGGTCTTTCATGATGATATCTGATGATATAATTCTTCTGGCCTATATTAGTTGATTGCGTAGATATCGATATTTGGCTGCTCGGTCTATCAGTCCTCTAATATCTGTGAGGGTCTATGCATTTCTGGTCTAAAAGATTTTGAGTATCTGTAGCAAGCCTATGTTGATCGGTCTAGTGCATCGCTTGAAATCCACCAGGTCCCATGCTCTAAAATTGAGAATATACAGTAAAACTTTCATGGGGTACTCCATTTTGGGCACGCTATTTAAGTAATACCCTTTTTGTATTTCTTTTTGCACGAGTACCCGCTATTTCTTCTCGCTCTTCTTGCTCTGGTGCACATATCTAGAATTTCAACCCATTTTACATGTAGTTCATGCATATATGTGTAGCTGAAGTGCAGGGATACTTGGAAAAAAAAAGGTGTGTTAAATGAGCTTGTTAGATTTGTCGTGTTTTTGACAAATTGATGGCTGGGGTTGTTCTTTAGTATATACGGAACTTATGTTTTAAATTTGAGTGTATTTAGAGTAGATTTGCGCGTAGAATCGCTTGTTGGATTATTGAAATTCGAAAAACACATTATTATTTTTTGTTTAGGAGCACATGGCTGAAATTTCAGCCCCTTTTTACATGTATTTTAGTCATGTATTACTGAGGTGCAGACAAACATGAAAAAATTATTTTTGACAAAAAATATTTAGACACACATGGCTGAAACTCTAGCCTATTTTCACATGTACTTCAGTCATGTACGACTGAAGGTCGACATGAAAAGTTTCAGACATACATGATTGAAATTTGAATCAATTTTGACCCACACCTCGGTCAAAAATGTCCAAACTTTGCCTTGGGAAGCCATACCAAACATCTGGAGAAAACGTCTGATGTTTGGCCTTCACAAGGCCACACTTTCAAACGCAAATGTCCGATGTTGCCGAAATTCAGGCGCGAAGTGGCTACTCATGCAAAGAAAAACATAAGACATATATTAGTTAAATGGTGCGACAAAATAGGGTATTTGTCAGTTTCTCCGAATATACATACTTGAATTCTTTATTTTATTACTCAATCAAAATAAGCTTAATAGTTTTTTCATAACAAACTTTGGGATATAGAAAAGACAAAAACTATATTATCTTGAAAAGACAAAAATTGTCATTAAAATTAAAACTGCTTAATTTGATCCGCTATTTCCAATGGTGTAGAATTCCATGATTCCTTGTATGTTTCACAAAGCACAAGCCATCTTTACCTGGCAATTTTAAATATCCAAAATGAAACTTTAATGCTCTCCCTTTTCTCTATAAATTGTCAAATTTAGATACTAATCTAGTCGGAATGAATCAACAAAATTATATAGTTCAAATTAAATATATGGCTAAGTCTCAATTTCAGTATGCTGCACTTCTTGCTCTCTTCCTTTTCTTCCTCATTGCATCAACTGGTGAGTAGCCAACACACTATAAATTGTTCAACTTAAATATATTTGATACTTTATTCGTTTCAACTATAGCGGTTTTCGATCAGATACGGAGTTTTTGAAACAAGCTTTCAATCTTAAATAGGTCATGCCATTAAATAAGAAGGTGCCATTATGGGTAAAAGGGAATGCTTAACGTTAAATTCTTTCCGTATATAAAATGGTGCCATTAATAAAGGGCGTGTCTACCAAATTTGACATATTTAAAGGGCATATTTTGACCCTTTTTCTTATTAATCAGCTAATTAGTTTAATTGGGTGCCCCAGTTAAATTAAGAGAATATTTAGACCAATTACTGAATGGTAAGGGCATATGTGAGCTGAGCTATTAAATATGGGCTTATGTGATCAATTTCAAATACTTTAAGGGATCGTTTGGCATGTGGGATGAGATAGACAAGGATATCACATATCCCATGGTACTCTTTTATCCACCTTGTATATGGAATAACTAAAATGGTGGGATAAAATAATCCAGGACTAATTAATACCTACAACCAAACACGGGATAAAGTTAATCCCAAATTCTATCTCGAGATTATTATCCTTATCTCATGTACCAAACGATCCTAAGGGCGTATTTTAATTTGACCTTTTCCGAATAAAAGAGATATCATTCTTTTTTAAACAAATTAATATGAAAAGAATGCCACATAAACTAACACATTACGAATACATCTTCGTAACATCAATTGGAAGTATGCCATTCATGGAGCTCGTCACTTGGATTGGGGTGGTCCCTCTTGCTATTGCTACTTCTGCACTTGATCATTATATTTGGTCATCGTGACTAATGCTATTTATTAAAGAAAATAAAATATATGCAGTTTGTAATAATGTTAGAGATTTTTAAGACCTATGAGCATAATCATTCTGCCAAAGTATAAATATTCTGATGTATGATATGCTCCTAATAAATATATCAACACCTATATCATTTGGATGGTCTTTCCTCCTTGTTTTTTGATTTGAAAATGGTCTCCATTTGTGTTTTTGTGTGTTTCATTTTCAGCAATGCGGGACCCTATATATTTTTTTGGACATTGTGTGTTTAAGGCATAATACGTGGATAGACATCTTAACTTGGTCTCAATTGTTAACTAAGGACTCCAACTTTAAGATGCACATCTAGACACCTCATCTCGTCCCCACTGTGTCTCGTGGACACCCGACGCTGATGTGACACATAAATTTTGAAGGTGTCTAGATGATCACTTTGTATATTGGAGTGTTTAACTGACAAAGTGAAGACAATTTGAGGTATCTAAATTGTTATTTTCTAAGTTAGAGTGTTCAACTTATAGTTGTTTACCCTTAAAAGGTACAATTGAATTTGTATGGTGGATTAAAGGATACGTGTATTGATTTGATTAATTAGCAAAAATAATAAAATAAACAAGATTATAACAACTATTGAAATCAAGTAAAATTAAATTAATAATTGAATTGAAATGGCCTGCAAAAGAATCTCTTAGTGAAGATGCATCCAGAACAACTTCAGACTTCAAGAACAATATGAATCTTAATTATAAAATGAAGAAGCATCTATTATTTTGCTAATTGTGTAAGTATAAATTCCTAAGCAGAAAATTGGATGCCCTCCTGACATGAGAGTTAGGCTCTTTTTATAAGGATCAATGCATAAGGGTTCAATGATCGAGAATCATTCCTCCATAATTAGCATTGAAGGTGTAATAAATGATTTAAGCACGAAGGTGTAACGTCTGGCACTGTATTCAAAATGGATAGACAACGGTCGATGCTATTCATCACTTTTTCCTTAACCGCAATTCATCGTCTAGTCTTGCGTCTCCGAGGTGAAAGGAATCGGTTGTCTCCTTATCTTATCTCAATCGAATCCGCAACTGTTCTGACTGGCAACGTGTCATCACCGATTTGGTTGGAAAACTTTAGGTGAACTTAAAAGAAACCATTGTCTCATACAGTTCGGCATATAAATAGGTTGAATTAGAGAGTCAATCACATTACTTTCCATTTGGGACCATATCCCTAGTCATTTTTACCTATCATTCACAAATAGACTTTTAACTCTCTTAAGTAATTAGTGACACTAAATCTGAACCAAACAATTATCTCCCTATGTCCCTAGAAATTTAGACTAATAGTTGAGTGTTACACGTAATACGTATATTTCTCCATTGTATTCTCAACAGGATTCGATCCCAGTCTTGTTGCGTTCTATATTTGAATAACAACCTCTTTATACCTATTTAAAAGGTGTAATTTGGACATATCAAGCAGGTCGTGAACGATTTGGATGACATCGATAATTTCAAATATGTTGGTCAGTAATCTTGTCATGAGCATAATACTCTTTCCTCTTAGAACAATCGACTGCTATGTGAACAAAGTTGTTGTATTCATGGCATAGGACACTTCACTTCGCATTTCCTGTCGAAGCGACAACATGAATTTTACTACATGTAATGCAACAACAGGTAATGGCTTAGACTCCATAGCAGCCTGAGTTCCAAGTCGGATCTTTTCAAGCAAGACGGCTGCCAACCCAACGTCTAGAACATGCGTGACTTCTCTATTCAAGAAATTACCACAAATCGACTCGAATTTAGTCCTAAGTTATATTAAGAACTGCACCATCCTTGTCTTCTGTCGTTCTCCCAATATTTCCTTGAGCCCTGTCTTAGATAGATTCAACCCAGAAAATTGATCTTGTTCTGAAAAGAGCAATTGCAAGCCAATGTAAAAGGAGCGAACATTCTTGTCCCCTTGTGTATTCTCCGCTATGTTGCATTTCACTTCAAACTCTCGCGTGAGATTGCTTTGTTGATAGACTATACGGAGGTGGAGCCCCATCTGAGAAGCACGAATAAATAGTCTAAGCCAAAAGCACGAATAAATAGTCTAAGTCTCATTACAATGTCATCAGTGTCACGACCCATTTTGGCATAAGCCGTGCGGGAACTTACCTTTTTCACCTCGGTAAGCGAACCCTTAACCCAACGATAAATAAAGACATAAATAATTAAATCGAGCAACGAAATAGAATAAATACGTAAGTCTCACTATATATATAGTAGAAAAAGTGCGGAATAATAATAATAATAACCCCAGGGTCTAGTCTGAGTAATACAAGAGCATCTAAAAGGGAATTAATACAAGCCTGGATTAATAATACATAAAGTGTCTATGTCTCTGAATAGAAATAGGACATAATGATAGAGAAGTCTTCAAGACAGCGAACAACCATGCTCACTCTGGACACTAGAAGATAATGTTGAAGCGACTATCAGCCACGTGTAACAGAAGCTGATCCAACCCGATACTCTGCATTCATACTGGAATGCAGCAAGTGCAGGTCAGTACAAAACAACAGTACTAGTAGGCATCAACGGCTGACTCAGCATAGCTAACACAATTCAGATAATAAAGCAGATAGGCAGACAAACCAACAAGTATAAATCAAATGTAATCGAATCCAAGTACACCTCATTGCCTAAGTAAAGTATCTAATCCCAAATGTGTCAAGTCTGAATATATCAAGTCCGAATCCAACATCACAAGTACAATATTGTATCAAAATCAAGTCATAATGCAATGCAATGCAATATTGTATCAAGGCAATGCAATGCCACGCAAATGTTGTGTACACATGTACTCTAGACGAAAATATCGACATCTCGGTAGCACAACCCAATGTGACTCTCGAAGACTAAATGTCACCCGTCCCGGATCTTTGCCTAATTAACAGACGGGACCCCGGATCTTTGCCCACGGGGAGTTCTCACCGGCACCACTTTGGGGGACCCGCGCAGTCCATGCACTCTCTCAATCAACGATTTCGAAACTAACACCGGATATCGGCCATCACACGTCACTCAAGTAAAACCGAGCCTAGCTCATCAAAGTGTTTCATCAAGTATCATCAGTATCTCCACAGTGTATCATGAAAAATGAGAGTGCGTGCAATGCATGTATCATAATCAATAATCATGCCCAATATCACAAGTACTAATAATGGGCACGCTAACAATATATCCGAATCACAAATACCAACAGTGGGTACGCCAATCAACATCGTAATCAAGATAATAAAACAGAATCCAATATGTCACACCCCTCTTTCCGCTCCCGCGCGTAGAAACGCAGGTTTTTATTATTAAAGGGTTTTTCCAATTGAAGTGACGGTTTTGAAGAGGGATCATTTTATTTTATAGAGTCGCCACTTGGAATTGAGTTTTGGTGTTCCAAGTCACCTTATGAATCCCTAATCAAAAGGAAATGACTCTTTTATTATGGTCCGCGAAGACAGAAGACCGGGTAAGGAATTTTGTTGACCGGGGAGAAGGTGTTAGGTATTCCTCGAGTCCCGTGGTTCTAGCACGGTCCCTTTATCGACTTATACTTAGCTCAAGCTAATTTTGGATAATTTATGTTACAAGCCTTGATTTGCTCGTACTTTTTATTGGACTTAACCCGGATGCGTAACCGCATTCCGGATCTTTTAAGCGTCTCAAAATAAGATGCGTAACCGCATTCTCAATCGAACCAAGATTAATTATTAAAACGATATTGGCCAAGGTGTGTAACTGCATCCTTGAGTTGTTTAAAGCGTCTCGCAATAAGATGCGTAACCACATTCTTAATCGAAACAAACATCTTAAAATGCGCCTAAAGTTCATCTAGCGTTAAAAACAATTATTTATCTCTAAAATCGGAGACTTAAAATTATTTGGTTAAACTTTCACTCTTTTGACAGCGGGCTTTGAAACGTGTTCGCAACCCATCTCGCTCCCTTACAATTTATTTTTTCCACTCTTTTCTTTTATACTTAATAATGGGGTTTGAAATAATTCGCAACCCATCTCTCTCTACTCACAATTGATTTGGGTCACCAAACTGGTTTAGGCTCAATTCACACTCTTGGAGTGCTTAAAAATAAACTCGGCACAATATCAAGAGATCCAACGTTTCAAAATTGCTCATGAGTAAATATTCAACAAGGATAGATATAAACGTAAATTACATCCCCAGCATTTAAAAAAAAAAAAAAACTATCTACTCAAATTTACCTTTAAAGAAAAATGTAATTTGCTGAATGTACTAAAAATAACTCGTCGAATGTTTATAAAAAATGACAAAGAAATGAATTGGATACCAAGCATAATGAAACTTCCCAGGTAATTAACTTTTGAAACTTCCAAACCTTTAAACCGTAAACTATTATTTTGACCATTACAATACTACTTCTAGATAAGCTTAAACTATATGCTTAACCCGTACCTCAACCTCAACCTCAACTCAATATGTTTCTAAAAAAATAGAAGAAACCCAGGCGAACAAGACCTTTTAAAGCTGGTTTTTGGGTGAGTTTATGGTAGCTATCCATGGTGGTGTTTGGTGGACAAAAATGGAGAAGAAAATGACATTTAAATGGCTGTTTTTCTTTTCCTTTTTCTTTCCCTAGGTCTAACCAAAATTAAAAGAAAACCAATCCCAAAAGCTCTCTACGGCTGATTAGTATTAATTAGGTCTAGATTTTTTGTGTGTGTTTATTACGGTAGCATCTATATAACGGGTAGTGTGCTGTACATGTATATGTGGGTGCTCTGTTTTCTTTTCCTAAATGTTGGTGTGTATGTATTGTTATGTAGTGGATGATGATAGTGTGCTTAGTGTTTTCTTTTTTGCGGCTGCTGATGGTGTTGCAGCTGGTTTACATGTCTGTTTTGGATGGGTTTTGCATAAGCAAGAAAGGTTTGGTGAGTTGACGTGAATGGTGATTGTGCATTCAAGTTATGGTAAAATAACTGTGAAAATGAGTTGTGGCTGATTCTGCTTATTGTGGTGCGGCTAATTCCATTTTGTAGCGTCTTGTGTGTAGTCTCCTTTTAGTCTAGGTTTAGGAAATTAGGTCTAAGCTTCTATTTATGGTGTGTCACTTTTAGCTAAACCTTCTCAAAATATTCCTGGATATTCTTATCCCCAAAATGGAATATGCCATGGATATGAATAGGGTAGAATTTTGCCATGTGGTGGGCTATCGTGGTTCCATTTTTTTTATTTTTATTTTCCATTAAAAGGATATATAAAATACCAAAATAAATCTATTAATCAACTGCTTTTAAACCAAAACTAAGCAAAAATTAAATAACTAGACTAAGGAAAAATCCAAAAGATATAATTAACTTAAAAAAAAAACTAGATTAAAAGCAACCTATTTTTTGTAATTTTTCTTTCTTTTAAACAAAAAACTTGCTGTCTAAAATAGTAAATATTTTTTGACTCCTTTCCTTGATTTTCGTTAATAAAACTACTAAATAAAATAGAATAAAATCGACACATCAGAATTAAAATTAAAAAATATTTAGACACTAGAAGGTGAAACACCCTGGGGAGGGTCAAAAATCAAGTGTTTACATAATATCTATCAACAACTCATGGCATAGCGCCAACACAATAGAACAATCAAATCACAACATAACGGGGTGGCTAGCCCCAAACACACAACTGGGCCCAACCTAAGGCAATATCCAACCCAACTTCAAACCCGAAGGTTCACATGCTGTCTCCGACAATATAATCTAAATATGTGCTTCGCTATACGAAGTCTCACCAAGGATAAGCCACAACCTACCTGGATGGCCGAACAGCAACGCCAACAAATCACTCTATCGCCTTCCCCTTCTGCTGAGCCTCAGAACCAAAGTAATCTAGGCATATTCGAAATCTGGATTACAAATCATGAAGAATGATACTAATATTGCTACTATTCAATTTAGGTCAAATCTAACCCCTATAATTTGGGGAAAACGGGCCCACAAGGTCAAAACGGGAAATTCGGGAGAAAAATATCAAATTAAGCACTAGGTGATCATAACCCAACCACTAATTGCTAAATTAACTCATAGATTTACCCAATTTCGAATTTGGACCAAAACCCCCAATTTGGGTATAAACCCTAAGTCTTTGATTCCGAAATTCAACACTAAAAATGGAAGATATATGATTAATAAACTTAGATTCATCAAAATCTAGCATAAATCTCATCAATTTCACCACTTATAAGCCTGGAGAAAATGTTCATCAAAACCCTCTTTCATCTTCATTACTAAGGGATTATTAAAGGAAATGGGGAATCTACGATGATAATGATTAATGGAATGGAAGAGGGATAGCAAGATTTACCTCCAAGAGTCTCCTCCAAATATCTCTAAGAACAGTCCCCAAAGCTCTAATTTAGAAATGGAAATAAATGAGGGTCTAAAGACTTTTAACACTTCATTAATTATACACACTACACGCCATTAATTATACACACTGCCCGTCACTCGCTTTGGCGACACTGGGACCACCCCAGCGGAGCCGCTTCAGCAATCCCTCAACCGCTTCAGCGATCAAGCCTAAAATGCTTAGACTGCTCCAGTGGCAGGGTCACCGCTCCAGCGGTACCGCTGCCGCGGTGCTGGTGCCGCCAAAGCGGGCACCAGACACCAGAAAACTCACCCAAGCTCACAATTCAATTTGATTTTCGGACTAATTCCTGAGGCCATCTGCTCATATACCATACACATAAAAACACGGCGCGAACACGCTCGTGGGCTCAGAATTCCTGACGGAAGTCTCGTTTACTGAGTCAACTCCCGATACCTTAATTCCAATTTCCTAATCCAAGTCCCAAAATGCATCTGAGTGTATTGGGAACCGAACCAAATAGTCACACAAGTTCTAAACGACCATCGGGACCTATCGGAATCGACACATTTCCGAAAAAGGTCCGTTTACGCAAAAGTCAACTTTGGGTCAACCATTTTTCGCTTTAAGCCTATATTTCACAAACGTTGCCCGAATTCGGTCTAGACACCTCGGGAAGCATGCCAACGGTCCCCTCGGGTCAAAAATGAGCTAATCAATGCTCAGGAAAAGGCAAAAATTCCGAAAAGACTATAATGACCAAACAAGTCGTTACAATCAGGTATCGAATTCAGCATCCTAGCGATTACCTTTGCATTATTAAATTTCCTGAGATCTAACTCTTTTGAATCTATTGGGAGACTAGAAAACCATCTGACAACCCATGAAGGCCCCAACCTTAAAAAAATATTTTAAAGTGGAATTATAGAGCAAAATTGGAACCGTCTAATTTTGTGGAGAGCAAATCGTACAAGCACGATTTTGAATCCATTAAGCAATAGACTACAACAGAAAGAGAAAGAGGGGGGGAGAGAGAGAGTGAAAGGCTATAGGGTACCTATGTAGAAACATCAGAGAGGAATATAGCGACATAATAGAAGAAGGTAGCAGAGTACCTGTGTAGTGAAATATAGAAAACATACAACAACATACCTAGTGTAATTTTCAAAGTGTGGTTTGAGGAGGGTAAAATGTACGCAGACCTTATGTAACACCTCATAAATCCATACTAAATCATATTCATGATTCAGGAGGTTAGAAACCCAAGAAGGAGAGTGTTGGAATCGAAAATATGTTTCAGTTAAGGAAGCCCTATGTTATGCTCCAAAGGACGGTCCGTATTGTGTGTTACGGTCCGTCATTCATACCGTAATGGGTACGCTTAAAAATCACCGTCTCGAAACTTTTGGAACGAAGGACGGTTTATCGTTACGGACCGTAACACGTGTTATGGCCCGTGACGTATCACATAACCCAACCTCAAAAGCAGACCCTCACTGGAATTTTGGCCCAATTTATGGTCCAGTGTTACGGACCGTAACCTGCATTACGAACAGTAACACGATCCATAACGGTGTCGTGACTGAGACAATTAAAATACAGGAATTCCAGTTTTATTTCACAAGTTTCATTCCTTCAAGCCCTAGAACGACCTCCTACCCTCTCCCATCATCAAGAACACCAAGGTAAGCCTACTCTAATCATTCCAAGTCAATTCTAAAATATATCCTTGTAATCTAAACAAGAAATCATAGTTCCTAACCTATGTGTTTTCAAGAAAACCCTACTCAAGGTTCAAGATTTTGGAAATCATCTTCAAAGTTCATGTCTTTAATTCAAGTCTTCAAGCAATTAAGGTATGTAGACGCTATCCACGTGTGGGAACATCCTTGTTATTCCCCATGCTTCAGTATTCCATGTTTACAAACACTAGGTTTAGGGTTCTAGATATATCCATGATAAAGCCTAGACACTTTAACCATGATATATTATATTATCAGTTATAATTCCGTTTGATTAGTCTTAATTTACTATTGTGGTGGTTGAGACTCAGTCCGTACTCTATGAAAAACCCATAATGTGCATCCCATGGGTTCTATAACACACGATATGAGATATTACGCTTATTTCCATGAAAAGCTTGTATATATGTAATTTTTGTCATGTCTTTATATATCCATGATCATGTTAAGAATCAGAAATCATGTCTTCAATTATCTTTTATGTCCGGGAGTTGTATTAATACTGAGAAGGCTCAGATAGCCTGAAACTACGTATGCCAACGTAGGATAAGGATCGCTCCACCCAGATAGGACGATTCCTTCATGTTTTCCCCATTGAGGGATTTTGGATCTATTCATGTCATGTTCATGTCTTGTACCCTGGCAAGGTACGAGATGGCTTAGCTGATCGGGCCGAGATCAGACTCCACGATACTCTCTGTGGTGGTTCATGTAGGTATTACATTTAATATCATGTTTTAATCTCAGTTACAGATTATTTCATGCTTACAGTACTCATGTTCTTGTTCAGTTTCAGTATTCAGTTTCAGTTTCAATTTCATGCCTATGTATTATGTGCCTACTTATTCTCTCATGTGTTTAAATACAAGTACATTCAAAGTACTAACGTCCCCGTTTATTTCCTTGAGGGCCTGTATTTTATGATGTAGGCATTGATTTACAGAACGACGCATCTGCTCAGTAGGACAACTCTCGTATCAGCTTTTGAGTGAGCCCCATTCTCTTCGGGGTTTAGTCAGTTGTTTATTTTGTGTCATTTATGAATTAAAGGTATGCTGGGGGACTTGTCCCAACAAGTATGATTCCATTCAAACTCGTGATAGAGGTTTCATAGACTAGACAAGTCAGTTATCTCATGTCAGACTTTCAAATTCGGTTAGCCGTTTTGGCTGTTTTATGATATTATCCGCATTCATGATTTAAACAAGCATTTTTATTAGTATCATGACTTATTACGATTTATAAAGGGTCATCATGCATTCATGTTATATTCCGCACATGTATACCCCATGACGATTTAGCAAGCCATGTGGTTCGCTCGGTCACATGCAGTATGGCACCGAGTGCCGTGTTATATCCAGGCCATGATTCGGGGCGTGACAAAGCTTGGTATCAGAGCCTAGGTTCAATTGTATTTAGGGAGTCTATGAAACTGTGTCCAGTGGGGTCACTTTTATATATGTGAAGGCCCTATACATATAAACAGTTGACCACCAAGACATTTAGGATTGTCTCACTTCCTTCATACTCTAGATCGTGCAGTTAAAGTAGTACTTTTAGGATGCCTTTCTAATTCGTGCGTGTATGTATTTTCAGAAAATGCCTACGAAAAGAAAATACACCAGAAAGGCCACAACCACCAGCTAGGGGCTACAGCGGAAGCAGCTTGTGAAGAGACCGTTACGACTCAGACAGAAGCTCCAACCGCTCCTGCAATTACACCTCCTAGTGATTCGGATGGGGATGTTCGAAGTGCTATCAATATGCTCACACAACTGGTAGCAACTCAGTCCCAAAGTCAGAAATCTGGGTCAAGTTCAGGAAATAATAGAGAGTCTTCTATGACTAAAGATTTCCTCAGAATGAATCCCCAGTCTTCACGAGGACAAAGAAAGACGAGGACCCTCAGGACTACATTGATGCTCTTCAGAAGATCTTCAGGATTATGACAGTTACAGAAAGCGAAACAACTACTTTTGGAGCCCATCAGCTGTAGAGCGTTGCCAACACTTGGTACGAATCTTGGAAATTATCCTGAGGTGAGGATGCACCTGATGCTACATGGGATGAATTTACAAGCGCATTCCTGGACCACTTCATGCCAATAGAAGTCAGGGAGGCTAAGGCTGAGCAATTCCTAAAATGTAAATAGAATGGCAGGTCAGTTCAGGACTACTATTTGGAATTTGTCAATCTGGCTAAGCATGCTCTAAATATGGTACCAGACATGAGGGCAAGAGTAAGGAGATTTGTTGGGGGTCTTGATTCCCATTTGTATGATGGGGCCAATATTGCTGCACAGAATGGGGGGATGACTATCTCCAAGATGGTTGCTTTTGAACAAGGGAACGAGACAAGGCTGAAAGAGGAGGAAGCCTTGCAGAAAGAGAAAGACAAGGATTTCAACAAGAGGGTCAAGTCTACTAGACAGTTCAGCGGTAATGGAAACAGAAAGTTCTTAAAGAATAAGTCAGCAGGACCTGCTCTGTCAATAGCAAGTGCCCCAGTCCTGAAGTTTCGAAATGATAAGAAGCAGAATTTCAGGCCATCAAGTTCTTACTCTCAGACTAGTGTGGGTCAGCCGATTTATACTAATCCGATATGCGACAAGTGTGGTAAGAGACACCCAGGTTAGTGTTGTATGTGTATGGATATATGCGATGGTTGTGGCCAAAGGGGCCATTTTCAGAAAGATTGTCCGTTAGCTAAGCAAGGTACTGGAGGCAACGTGGTGCAGTCCACAAATTCAGCAACCCCTCGTAATTATCAGGCCCAGCAGGGGCGCACCGCAGCTAAGTCGGGAAATGCAGGCGATGGTCTGAACCGTTTGTACGTATTGACAGGTCGTCAGGATACAGAGGCTAGAGCAGATGTTGTCACAAGCACACTAACGATTTTCACTTTTGACTTATATGCCCTTATTGACCCAGGATCCACTTTATCTTATGTAACCCCTTTTATTGCTAAGAATTTTGGTATTGAACCAGAGAAATTGCATGAACCCTTTGAGGTGTCCACCCCAGTTGGGGAATCAGTCATGGCTAGATATATTTATAGGGGTTGCCCAGTTTTAATCTATCACCACAGAACCATAGCTGACTTAGCGAAATTAGAAATGGTAGACTTTGATGTGATCATGGGTATGGATTGGTTAGCTTTATTTTATGCCACAGTATGTTGTAGAACCAAAGTTGTAAGTTTCGAGTTTCCCAATGAGCTAGTGATATAATGGGAGGGTAATTCAGTAGTACCAAGGGGTAGATTTATTCTTACCTAAAAGCCAGAAAAAAGATTTCCAAAGGTTATATCTACCACCTAGTTCGAGTAAAGGATTCAGATGCCCAGGCTCCAACTCTCCAGTCCGCCCAGTTGTAAATGAATTTCCAAAGGTCTTTCCCGAAGATCTTCCAGGAGTCCCTCCTGACAGGGAGATTGAATTTAGAATTGATCTACTTCCCGATACTCAGCCGATATCTATTCCGCCATACAGAATGGCTCCAGCAGAGTTAAAATGGTTAAAAGCCCAGTTGAAAGATCTTCTTAATAAGGGGTTTATTAGGCCCAGTGTTTCGGTTTGGGGTGCGCCAGTCTTATTTGTCCGAAAGAATGATGGTTCCTTCCGTATGTGTATAGACTACCGTTAGTTGAACAAGGTCACCATTAAGAATAGGTACCCTCTTCCTAGAATAGATGACTTATTTGACCAACTTTAGGGCGCCCTATGTTATTCCAAGATTGACCTTAGATCAGGCTATCATCAGTTAAAGGTTAAGGAAATTGATATTCCAAAGACCGCTTTCAGAACCCGTTATGGCTATTTTAAATTTCTTGTTATGTCATTTGGGTTGACAAATGCGCCAGCTGCTTTCATGGATCTTATGAACAGGGTCTTCAAGCCTTATCTCGATTTATTTATCATTGTCTTCATTGATGATATTTTGGTGTATTACCGTAATGAGGCTAATCATGCAGAACATCTCAGAAAAGTGTTGCAGATTCTTAAAGATCACGAACTTTTTGCAAAATTCTCAAAGTGTGAGTTTTGGCTTAATTCAGTGGCGTTCTTAGGCCATGTGATCTCAGGTGAAGATGCTAAAGTTGATTCTCAGAAGATTGATGCCGTAAGGAGTTGGCCCAAACCCACCTCAGTTTCTGATATAAGAAGTTTCTTGGGTCTGGCAGGCTATTATAGACGCTTCGTAGAAGGATTTTATTCTATCTCTGCTCCGTTGACTAAGTTGGCTCAGAAAAAGGTTAAGTTTCAATGGTTTGATGCATGTGAGCGAAGCTTTGAAAAGTTGAAGAAGAGACTAACTTCTGCTCCAGTTTTGACGCCACCAGAAGGAACCGAAGGTTTCGTGGTTTATTGTGATGCTTCGGGATTTTATCTCAGATGTGTCTTAATGCAGCATGGTAAGGTTGTAGCTTATGCATCTCGTCACCTCAAGGTTCACGAAAAGAATTATCCGACTCATGACTTAGAGTTTGCAGCTGTAGTTTTTGCACTTAAGATATGGCGTCATTATTTGTATGGAGTGCATGTTGATATTTTCACAGATCATAAAAGCCTGCAATATATATTCAAGCAAAGGGAGCTGAATCTTAGGCAGAGGATATGGCTCGAATTGCTTAAGGATTATGATGTGGATATTCTTTATCATCCGGGGAAAGCAAATGTTGTAGCCGATGCTCTTAGTCAGCGTTCCATGAGGAGTTTAGCCCACGTTGATGAAGATAAGTGAGTTATGACCAAGGAACGTTTGGCCAGTCTTGGAGTTCGACTTTTAGACTCCGGGGATGGCAGCGTGGTTGTTCTCTTTCCTCTTTAGTCGTTGAAGTGAAGGAGAAACAGTTTAGTGATACCTATTTATTGCAGCTGAAGGAGGGGATTCACAAGCATAAGATGACGACTTTTGAATAAGGGGGAGATGATGGTACCTTGAGGTACCGCGGCAGATTATGTGTTCCAGATGTAGATGGACTCAAAGAGCGAATCATGTTAGAAGCTCACAACTCCAGGTATTCCATTCACCCAGGTTCCACTAAAATGTATCATGATCTTAAGAAGATTTATTAGAGGAATGATATGAAGAAGAATGTGGCAGATTTTATAGCTAAGTGTCCGAATTGTCAGCAAGTGAAAGCCGAACACTAAAGGCTGTGGCTTGACTCAGAACATTGATATTCCTGTCTGGAAATGGGAAATGATCAATATGGACTTTGTATCAGGTCTACCTCGTTCAGCTAAAAGGCATGACTCTATTTGGGTAATCGTTGACCGCCTTACTAAGTCGGCACACTTTTTGCCAATCAAGACCACAGATTCAGTAGAGGATTATGACAAGTTATAATGAATTGTCAGATTGCATGGGACCCCAGTGTCTATCATTTCAGACCGTGGTGCTCAGTTCACAGCGAACTTCTGGAAATCCTTTAAAAAAGGACAACTTTTCATCCGCAGACAGATGACCAGGCAGAGCGTACTATTCAGAATATACCAGCTTTCAGTATCACACTAATTGGACCCTTTTTATAAGATAAGAATAACTCAACGGTAAAGAAAGTTAGTTTCCTGGAACCAAATATAAAGGCAGAATATCAAGTATGGGTATTTAAAGCACAAACAACACATAAGATTGCATATTGAAGCTTGAGTACTCTTGATCCGATGTTCTATAGACTTGGATATTGTGGGCTTTTATGTCCGGGTGGATTTTTGTTTGGTCGTATTGCGGTTGACTTTTCATAGCTAATCTGTCATAAAAATCTTAAAGCAAACCATGGGGGGGAGGGGGGTTATAATTTAAATTATGAAGGGGCCGAGTCTTACGTAGATTGCCTACATATCCTACCATGGGAAATTAGGCCCTATGTAGTTCGATTACAAAGAAGGATATACATTTATTCCTAAATATACTTTGACTAATCCTAGCTAAAAATATCCCCAGACCAGGCCCGACTAGGGCTTCTCGCGTATCCCTCCATTGGGACATCAGGTCGGCGCGATTCCTTTACATTTTTATGAGGGTGGGGTAACATTTGTGCGAAAGATGGGACACCTAATATCTATCCAAAAGTATAGTTCCTTGTCACACCCTAACAATGGTAGGACATGACGGGCACCCGACTGTCATCAGAGTCGAGCGAACCCTTAGACATTCGCTCTATCAAGACCTGTCATTTCAAAAACTTTTAAGAACATAATACTTTTTCAAATAGAAGTCATTATCCTTATAACGATTATGAAAACTTTCAATCGAATGAGTACTTTAAACCAATTGAAATCATCTAAAATGCATACTCTTTTACAATCCACAAATGGATCAAATGGCATCACTTTGTCGACATCTCGACAAACATACCACAGGACACTGTCTGCAAAAGTCTCTAAGAAGTAAACTGAACATTATGAGTCAGGACAGGGCCCTGACATACCCATAATCATACATATCTATACATGACTCTACACAGCTCCAGAATGAGGTGGAACTTGCCAATCCCAGCTGAAGTCTAAGCATCCTAGCTATACACTTAACCTGCCAAACAATCTAGGGCTGCGGGCATGAACGTAACTTCCCCAGGAAAAAGGACGTCACTACGGACAATGTACTGAGTATGTAAGGTGGTAACAAATCATAATCATAATTTGACTTAGGAGAGAAGAAATCACAATCTCACTCAATACTTGTAGCCTTCGCTGGAAGAAATATAAATGTGCACATGAAGTCTCAAAAACAATCTTTAAGTAAATAACGCAATCCAACACACATGGCACTTCCGATATGTTAACAGAATGGTCAGTTCGGACAGCCGCTTCCGGTTAGTATCACAATAGTCCCTTCGGACGGCCGCTTCCGACATAATAACGATGGCCCCTTCGGGCAGCCCCTTTCGGCTTAATAATGATGGCCCCTTCGGGCAGATGCTTCCAGCTTAATAATGATGGCCCCTTTCGGGCATCCGCTTCCGGCTTAATATCACCATCATATCAACACAGACTCAATCCACAAATATCAATTTCAATTCATATCATAAGTCACTAATCAATTCATCACAATCCAGCTATTAGCCTTAGTTTTTCATAAGAAGTTATCAAATTTGTATCTCACTAGACTTAGGAGGACATACTTCCAATGAGGGTAGAATTGTTATGAAATTCCTACTACTTATATTCTACTCAATTTCATCTTAATGCCCTACCCCAAGAATAAATGATCATATCAATACAAAGGGATGATACTATGGAATGTAAAAATAAATCGTAAATAAAATGAAGTAGTAAAATCTCGCACCCCCTTCGGAGTGGTTTTTAAATCACACTTTATATTTCCTTTAGTATAAAACTCATTTCCTTGAAATCATTAGCAAAACCATATACACAACTCAACTTGGCACCTTATGGGTGTTCTCTTCGGAACAGAGTAGGAGTATAATATCAATAAGCCATCACAAGAAATATTTAGACCTTATTCATCTAAGAATGGAATCATATGGAGTACGTATAGAACGAATAACAACAAGAATCATGCCAAAGGAAGAAAGGTTTGCCTTACATACCTTGTCGCTTACGTGATTAGCTTAACTTATGCTTCCAAACACTGGACAATCTACAATCAAGGTAAAGGAAACCGTAGATAACTTGAAAAAGGTTCATATACTTCTCTAAGCTCGTAATTAACTTTAGTAAATTCAGGCAGCATTTTCCCTATAATCTTCGCTTCCCTCTAATTCCAATTCAATTTAACAACACAATCAGCAACCAACAACAACAAGAACCATCTTATATAAGCCTCTTTAAACTCAAAGCATCAGCACCCAAAGATATACACCAAAACATCCCGGTATACGCTTCGTATATGATATCTTCATACACTTTAGTCTCCCAAATTCAAGAACAACAAATTATCAACAACATCAACAACAATATCAACAATCATTTTATATCAATATCCAATTAATTCTATCCATTTAATCATATCAAAACATCCCCCATGTTTTGATATCCAAAAATGATAATCGAACTTTCAACGTCATTTTCTCTATTCTAACCCGTCAAATCTATCATTGATCATAGTATGAACATCATTAACATCTTAAACATACCTTATATGATCAGCCACCACGAAACCAACATCCCCCAAGTTCAACTTTTAGCTTAGAACGACGGCAACAACTTGTTCTATACTTTACCCTTCACGAGCCTCGGGATTCGGGACCTCGAATTTGCTCGATTCTCCACTTTCTCACTCTAACTCTCCTCTCTCTCTCTCTCTCTCTCTCTCTCTCTCTCTCTCTCTCTCTCTCTCTCTCTCTCTAAATGTTTTTGGACTGCTTGATGTATAAATGAATGAATTTTTATGAATTTATCCCTTATATATGGGTCTTGGGTCGGTTCCCACAGACCTTGAGTCAGGTTGGGCCCAGCCCACTGCCCAGCTTGACCTTTCTATCTTAAAACATCCATAACTCTTTATCCCTATGTCGTGTGAAGGCCTACAACCTATGGTGCGAAAGCTAATTAAATTATCTACAACTTTCATATTTGGAGTTTTCCCAAATTCCCAAATAATGATGGGGTTATGTCCTCCCGAAGTCAAATCACCCGAAAACGTAACTTAAAAACATCTTTTTGGAGGGCTTACACCTGGATTTGGCTCAAGGGTACTTCTTGAGTTGTGTTTAACTTCACATATATTGTCCATATAATTTGTCATATGTCCTTTATAAAAACCCCATCATGTGGGCCCCACCTCAGCTTATGGTTACGAGCTATATATCTTTTAACGTATCATTCCAATAATACTGTACGAATTCCAAATATCATACTCATGCTATCCTCATGCTAATACAGTAGAATTTCATCCTTTATTCTTGTAATATTTGCTCCTCCTTGAGATCACATTAAGCCGTCTGCAGCCTTAGTAACGTGAAATTTTCTGGGGTGTAACATTCCTGCAAGCCGCTGTCCTTGCGAATTAGCTTTCGCATGTCGAATATTTCTTCGCTCCGAACCATGGTGGGAGCAGGACAAAAATATGTCCGGTCCTGCTCATATTTTCAAGTTTCAGCTTGAAAGCATGGCATCCTTCAATATCATGTCCCCCGGCTCCAGTATGGTACAAGCAGAACCTGTTTCTGTTGGGCCCTAATGGTGCGGGCTCGTAGACAGGTTCCACAGGCCCGATCTTGTTCAATGAAGCCAAAGTCGAGAAGAGGCGAGCGTATGACTCTGCAAAAATTGTGAAATCATACCGCCATACCTGGGTCTCAGGGGTAACTCTCTCTGCTGGGGTGATGGGGTCATGGATCAGCAAAGTATGTGGCCCCCATAAAGTTTAGATGATCTTGTCATCAATCAAAATGAAAATCCTTCTCCTCAACGCTAGATACTCATTCCAGGTGTGCCCTGCCTGATTGAAATGAAACGAGCACCTATTGTAAGCGTATACCAAGTCAGGAACTGGCAATCTATCCCTAGAGGTGCAATCCATCCCATTAGCCATCATTTTCCTGAACACCTTTTTGCACGTGACGGGCAACAGAGTTACTCTAAATAGAGAAGATCGAGCTTTGAAGGCTATGCTCCATGGAGCTGGCCCAGGAAGATTTGCCCTTCCAAAGTTCTCTGAAGCCACAGTAGAGGCGGCAAGCATCAGCATGGGCGAAGGCACATAGAAATACGTCCCTTCCTCAGTAGGGGAATAATAACCAGACTGGTCATCCGCGTCATTTCCTTGGAACTCAAGGAACATATCAAATGGGTTTTCCCCTCCTTCGACCCCTATGTCGACGAGCTCTTCCATGTCCTAGTGCTCTTCCTCCTCTTCCTCTGGTTCCTCTTCTTCTTTCTCTGGCTCTTCTTCCCCCTCTGGCTATTCTTCCTTAACGGGTTAAAGGTCCTCTCCCTAGGGCTCTGCTTCTTCCTGTGGGTCTAGTGCGAACACCCATGGATCTAAACCGGCCCCTTGTTCTCTGTTGGTTTCCTCTGGGGTTCCTTCCCTGGGTGTTACAGGTCTTCTTTCTAGTGGTATGTAGTTCAACACCAACTCCCTCACCTGTTCAGGGACATTTTCATAATACTGTACTTGGGATATGCCCTTCGGTGGGTTCCCAACCATGTCCAGTAATCCGTCTACCTCCTCAATCGTTTTCCCTATTTCTTGGAGGTGTTGCTCCATCTGCAACACTTTGCCTCGTAGCATTTCAGCCGTCTCTCCCAGAGTCAGAGCTTCTTGCCCATCTTGGTTCGCCATTGTAAGTCAACCTTTAGTGGAAATAAGTTTGGGTAAGTTTCAAACCTCACGGTCTTTCTTTCGGGTATGTAGTTTAGATCATTGGATCAATTATACCCAAGCTCAATACACGATCGTACACATAGCAGGTAAGCATGCAAAGCACGTAGCAGATAAGCATGTAATTTACAGGCATTTATACTACTTGCATTCCTAAGGTCTCTTGAGTGAAGGCTTTCCTAGTGGTTTGAAACATGTAAGTGCCATTTGTGAAGGTGAAGCATTGCCCCGAAAAAGTCATCATAATTAATAATAATAATAATAATAATATATTTTCCCATAGGGATTACAAAAGTGATAACAAAAGCCGACATGGGGGCTTACATATATGTAAAATAAAAAAACTAAAAAAATAAAAGAAAAATCAGCAATCAAGGAGGCCCTCCGGTAGCTGATATCGAGGCTTGGTTCATTCTGGCTTTCTTGACCCTTCGGAGGGTAGTCTGGATACGAAGGTGTGCTTGATAGAGCTCCATTCTGACAATCACTGGGTCTGTTTCTTCCAGAATTCTAGCCAAATGCTCGTCTGGACCTTCCAAGCATTCGTTCATGCGTTCCTCTTCTTAGGCTTCCTGGGGAGGTGCGGGCTCTGGCGCAAGCGTGACAGATAAGTGTCCCTGTATCCATGCACGGCACCCTGGGTCACACCCTGCTTTGAACCTGTCAGGAGCCAAAGTATCTGGGCCCCAGCTCACATGGACATTCCATTCTCTGAGGATCACCCCCAGCGTGCCTGATTTTCTGTTCGGTGTGTTCAATGATGAATTGCTTGGAGTTTCCTACCTGAGGTATCACTTTCCTCCTGCCGAATTGTCTTAAAACCCTAGACGAATAGTAAGGGCGGATTTCTCGAACCCTGACTAGCGGCACAAATGGGCAATTCTTGCCTTGGACTACCACAGTCTCGGATACAAAATCAGGGAACATCCAACAGATTCGATCTTCAGTTAAGTCGGTGAGGAATTCAGCCCAGTCATTTTTGGCCATGAACTCGAGATTTGGACAGTAATTCACGAGGCTGTCTATCCGGTTTTGTTGACTCCAATCCTAAACCTCTTTGTCTATGTTAAGGTGTTTGATAATCCACCATTGCAGTAACATATTGCATCCTTGGAAGTATCAGAAGCCATTTCAGCATTTGTCAAGAGCTCGCAAGATGTCAGCCAATATGATGGTTGCCAAGTCAAAATACCTCGGCTCTTGATCTTTGTCTTCCCGTGGAAGATTGTATTGGCCAGGTATATCACTTTGGTGTCTATGGCCAATGACTCATCCTGTGGAAAAACCATAATACCTAACAAGGTTTTGGCAAATCCTAAAGGTCTAGCAGCTTCCCACTTTCCTCGGCTCCTGAATTCTCTTTGATATAGGGTGTATTCGGTGACGTCTCCGAACCTGCGGTATAGATCCCTGAAGGCTACAATGGGCCCTTTTTCCCTGGATGCTTCGGTCAGAGAAAGAAATCCCATAATCTGACAGACAGTGGGCTTGCGTGGAAATAACAGATTGTGGTCCGGCTTGTGGCACCTCCTCAGATAGGTTCCATTGTTGTCTATAGCGTCCCTGATCTCTTCTAGGGTAGGAGTCATTTCAATATCACCGAAATGGAACAACATTTCTTTATCATCCCAAAACCCCGCCAACACTTCTATCAGCTCCTGGAGACCTTTCACTGTCATAATGGAGGGCGGGTGGCCTAAAATGTAGTTGATTGTTCTCTGGTGAGCATCCCCCAACCATTCACACCAGGCCGTCAACTATTTTGGAGCCTCAGTGACAGTGTCAAAACGGATTCTTCGTTCCATCTACAAAACAAAACACGGTTAAAATTTCCCAAGTCCCCATAGGATCAATGGTCCATCACATAGGCACAAACATGTTTCCACACAACACATAAATGAGATGTGGCGTTTTTCAGGTCATAGACCGTCTAAACATGGGGTAGTCACTCTTAATGAGCCTTAGGTAGGTCTAAGATACCCAAGTCCCGTCTAGTTATAAATGCTCTAGTTCAGTAGGGATTTGGCTTAGCTCTATCCTAGTTTTTCTAGAGTGTTTTTTCATAAATGACCGGGAACCCGAGCGAACAACTGGGGCTGAACCGTTAAGGCTATTGGACGATCGCATACCAACCCCGCCTTATAATGGTTCCAATAAAAAAAATTGGTTTTATAGTGAAGGAAAGATCGCGTGCTCTGCGAAGTCGCCTTTGGAACAAAGTGTAAAATAAACGCCAGAAGTGGTGGAGTTATGATATGCAGGTAATGATAGATAATAATTGCGAGAAAAGTAAACACATAAGCAGTTTATAAAAAATATACTCATATTATACTGGAATCCTTACGGTTAGAACCTTTAAGTCCCTAGCGGAGTCGCCATCTATGACAGTTCGCTTTTTCACGCGGGTTTATTGCGTAAAAAAGCAACTATGAACCTATTGACACTCTTTCGGACTTGTTTTGAAAAAGAGTTGCCACCTAATTTTTAGGAAAATAGCAAAAACCGGTTTTGAAGGGTTTATTCAAATACCGTGAAAAAACCTTCGTAATCCAGAGTTCTAGGTAAGGGTTCTGATGATCCCCTGGGGAAGGTGTTAGGCACCCCAGTATTAAGGATCCGTACTATATGATTGACCTTCGAATTCCAGTGTATGAGTATTTATTTAAACTGCTTATTTTGTGCTTATTTTCCCATAAAAAGAACTGTCATAGAGAGTTTTTTTGCATATCACATTTTTTTGGAAGAATTTAAATATATCCCTTTTATTTATAGGGTATGGTAGTTTTGGATTTATTATATCCGAGTGTAAATATTTTCCTTTTATATATAAGGAATAAGTATAAGTTTATAAAGAAGAGTAAAAGAAAAGTTATTATTTTGTGAGTTATTTTTTACTCATACACCGGGGCTTGGGCTGACTCGTATTGGTACGTTTCAGTCTTATCCAGAACTTTATATTACGCGTAGTTTCTTTAAACGTTTATAAAAAGGATTTTATATTTGAACGAGTATATCCCATCTGAAAATATAAGCTAATTTGGGCCTACTTTGGGCCAAAATAGTGTTTGTGCTAAATCCTTCACTTGTTTCTGTTTTCCAGAAATGAGTTTTCATATCTTTGTAGGAAAAATCTGGTTTTTGTTTGAGTGAAAAGCTTGGTCCAATATTTTGTCAAAAAGGTTTGCCACTTATTAATATAAGTTAAATCCCAATTGCGTTGCATTGTTCTATTTAAAACAAAATTGATTTTTTTTGGAAATTCAGTCATTAACTTAATTAAACTCATTTTTTGTGAACATACTTCTATTATATAAAAGCAGGATTTCCATTCAAACTTAGAAAATTAATGGTGATTCATTTTTCTTTGAAAAGCAGTTTTTGAAAAGATCTCGATTTTATACTTTAGTTGTAAAAAGGCATTATGCTTGAGTCTGTGGTTTTGAAAAATCGCGTACGGGGACCTAAAGTCGACTAAACGGCATAAGAACCGTTGTCCTAAGATGTCTAATTCCAATCATAAGGATTTTAAACTATAATATGAGTTTGAATACACTTTTTACGAGTACATCAAGTTGGGAGTAAGTCTACGAATAAATATAAAGAGACTAAGTTAGACTAGGGGCGTACCAAGACCCTAGTTGGCCATTTTCACCCATGGTTGGGCCTTCTGCGCATCTCACTATCTTCTTTGTCTTCCCGGACTCTATTTGGAAGTAGTATTCCCAATTGGGCCTTGGGCCCAAGGGGTGTTTTTATGCATTTGTGACCCAAGCGGCCGTGTGGTAGGAGGAGGAGGAAGAGGAGAGAAAAAGAAAATACCGGTTAGTTTATAATTGTTGAACTTATCACTAAGGTAAATGACTAAAGTTATAAATACACACACATATATATAAGATGAAGTATATGCACAAACACACACACATATATAAGGCAATCCACACTTGATCCATACTTACCCCTTCGCCTACTCCAATACAGCTCAAATTATCCTAAGACTTTAGAAATGGCATGGGGACTAGGTCTTGATCCCGTATTTCCGATGTCGCACAAGTTCCAAGGGGTTTTGATGAACCCCATGCATGGCTAGCACCGCGAGATTAAGAAAACCCCGAATTACCACACTTGGCCTTAGATTTATTTGGGCCTTATTGACAGAGGACAGAGAGAGCACAAAACCAGAAGTGCTATGGACATACAAGTAACATGCTAGAAGTTGGTGCAATTTCAATAAGCAGCCAGAGCAATATACAAGTTTACTGTCACGACCCAACCCCGTAGGCCGTGACTAGTGCCCGAGTTGGACACTCATATCGCCTGTTAACTATAACCATTTACAGCTAGCATATCGAGAACTTATTTGTATAAGAAGGCAAGACGTTATTTTTAACCCGTCACATATATGCATGTCATAGCCACCTGTCTCCTGAGGAGTTACAATTTCCAACAACAAACATATATATATCTACGCAAGCCGACAAGGCTGCCACTACACGCAACATCCCAAACATATATATATATATATATATATATATATATATATATATATATATATATATATATATATATATATATATATACGCAAGCCGACAAGGCTGCCACTACGAATGGGTACGTCCCAAACATAAGTCATATCCATACAACGAAACAACAACTATATACAGACCCACACAAATGTCCACAGACCTCTAAGAGTAATGACAGTGTCATATGACGGGACAGGGCCCCGCCGTACCCCGAACAAACACATATATATACAACAAAAGGGATTTTTACCACAAGCTAGGCTCCGGAACAAAGGAGCAATCCCAAGTAGCTGAATAGATATCCTAGGCTGGCGGATCTCCGAAACGAACGTTTGCACCTGCGGGCATGAACGCAGCCCCCCGAAGAAAGGGGGTCAGTACGGAATATGTACTGAGCATGTAAAGCATGAAATATAGTACATAAAATCATACTGAGACAAGGAGTGTAGGATCTAATGCAACAAACAGAAATCCATAAAACTTACCTTTGAACATAATTCATATTTATCAATCTCATACCAAAATCAATATAGAGTTTAGTAGTCAAAGCTGAATAATCATTCTGTACATAACATATATAACGTGTCCCGGCCCTCTAGTGAGGGGCTCGGTAATTAAAATCATAGCATTATAAACATGTACATATACGTGTCCCGGCCCTCTAGTGAGGGACTCGGTGAAATAATGATCATATGCCATCCTGGCCGCCATCCCCGTATCATCATGTCATCATATCATCATACCATCATATCATCATATATATATATATAACGTGTCCCGGCCCTCTAGTGAGGGACTCGGTGAATAATATAGTAAATATGCGCACGAAAACGTGTCCTGGCCCGGGACTCAGTGAAGGATGTAACGGTAAGCACGAGCAGAATAATAAGCAACCACATACATGCAATCATATTTGGAGACTCAATAGATAAGTAACTAATCATCTTTCAAGTGTCAGGATAATAATCATATTCAGTTCTTTCTAAATCTTTTTACAAACTATAGCAAGGAACGTTTCAGGATTCATATACATGTATCAATCTAACATGATATGGCTTTTGAAAGTCAAGTATGACTCTAATTATGCCATTCTTTAAGAGTAGGAATTTCCATACATCATTTGTTAGTCAATCATATAGTAGGCTCGTGACAATAACATTATGGAATGAATAGAATCATAAGTCATGCTTGGAACTAGAGAGTAGAGTTTACCCCAAGGCTCATATCATTTCTTACTTACGTCTAGGACATGCCAAAAGAAGGAAGGATTAGGCTTTACATACCTTTAGCGTTTAGTCGAATTATAACTCGTACTCGCTGCCCAATAGTACCTTATCCTATATCAAGATATCACGAGTTACGATTAGTCCACGAGGGAATTCAATACGTGTATTTTAACGATAATAATCCCTTTCTAACATTTTGACGACGTTTCGTTCGCATTCAACCCAACTAGTATTCCAAGCTAATATTGTTAGTCATACTTTCAAGTACCAACCCGGGATTATTTAAAACAGTCCCCTATTCACGGCCAAACAGCCCACACAACATTACCATTTTCAATTCGAAATTTTCCAACTTCAATTACAACGACAACAACACAACATTACTTATATGATTATTAGAACTGTTTTAGCATCATTTTAATTCTTAAAACAGCCCACAAACCATTTCAATTTCAACTTGAATCATTAACTCCTTCTTCACTAAACGTCCATAACAACAATCAACATTCAAAATACACTAATCTACCCCTTTCATTAAAACAGTCCACGGTTTGGACTGTTTTTCTACTTCAACATAAATCATTTCTTTTACACCTCAACTCACATATTCATAAGGCATACAATGCACCACAATGTCCATAACAACAAAAATTAAATCATCACATAAAACAGTCCATTAATCCCTCTAAACCAGCCCCTACACGGCTTCAACATAACCAAAACAACTTCATGATTTTCATTCGTTTATTCATACTATAACGCATTCAATCCATTCCCAATACATGTACAAGAAGATTAAGCATTATTCCATATAAGCCTATAGCACACGGCTCACTTCAACTTCAACAAAAATAGTCCAATACCAACATGCACAATCATATACATTCAATTCACCACCAAACATATGAAAGATGATCAACTCTTACCTTGTCACTCAATCCTTCAATCGGCTAGCTCTTCAAATTCACTTCTTGAATTTCAACACTTGTTCTTGCTATTCCAATGAATGCTACACGTTATTGTACACCTTCAAAGGGGTTAAATTGCTTGAGAAACTGAATTTTGATCAACTTGGAGCAGCCCTATTCTCGGCCAGCTCTAGCCGAGACCCTCTCTCTCTATCTCTAATGTTCTTAACTTTGTGAAGATGCAAATGATTTAGTTAGTGTAGAATGAATCAGCATTCTTACTATATAAATATATGATGTCCATGGGTTGGACATGTGTCCCACTCAATATTTGAGTCAATTATCATTGACCATCTCCACATACATACACGGCCACACTTGGCTTTGTTTAATGGACTGATTTAGTTTTTAATCCCACTTAATAATATAATCATGGTTAATTTAATCCCAATTTTCCATTAATACTTCTATACCAAACGAAATTTTATGGGCAACTTGTGACTTGAAACGAAATCGGAAGTTAAAGTCTCTACTTCGTACCTTAAAATAGTCTTGTTTTTAACTTGTCGCGTTTAGCTTAAAATGTCTCAATGCATAAAAATACGGGATATAACATTTACACACTGAAGCAGACATTATGGAGAATCTTGATGTCACAAAATGGCTCTTAACAAATCCAAACACAACTTCTATTGAAGGGGGCAAAGGCAAGTAGCACTAGTACTTGCAAACAAAGGGAAGAAAACAGGCAGTTGCCCAGGACAAACAAGATAAGCCAAAAATAATTGTATAGGCTCAAACAATTAAGCACGATGACAGCCAATCTCAAGAAATACTTGTATAAGCATCTCATGTCCAGCAGATGATAGCCAACCTCAACCAGTTAAACCAAATATGACTAGACTTAGGCAGGTATGTCAAGTATGCACACTAAAGTGAGAAGAGATATGTTTAAATTTATTCAGAGGAATGTGAACATCAACCATGATCAGTCAAAAAATTTGAAGAGAGTCAAATAAGTACAATAGGGTGATAGCTATGTCATGGCATCACAGGAATGGGCAAGGGAAAACCAGGTTGATAACCAACTCAAACATCAATGCAGAGCTATGTGGAGTATGATTTCATATAGTAATGATGCAGAGGTGAATACTCTCAAGTATAAGGGGGCACAATAGCAGACTTATCATGGGTTTAGAGTTAACAATGGCCTTGCAGCTTGGCTAAGAGCTCAACACACTCATGCAGGCAATACAGGGATCAAGTTCTAGTCATAGAATGCATGACCAGGTGTAGGTAGCAATGCCAAGCAAGATGGAGTGCCTTGAAGGTCATGAGATCACACACAGAGATACAGCAACCAAGACAAGGTCAAAGCATGATCATAAAAAAAAAAGGTTTCCCTCCACAGGTGCATGTAAGGAAAGTGTCAATGGCACTGTCACATAGGTATAGGGTAGGTAAAACACAAGGCTGGGGACTTCAAATGACTCACAATAGTTTGGTCCTAGCTCTATGCCATGGGAGGGGACAAGACAGAGTATCAATAAAGAAGCAACACACACAGTCATAGACAAATGGGGGTTTAAACAATATTTCAACCCAATTTCAAACAAACAAGGCTCAGGGACCTACAAATATTTCAGACAAAAGGATTTTCAAAAAGGGAAGCAAAGTAGGGGTCACATAGCACTTAGACTGGGCAGATATTTGCAGTAGCCTATTTGGTTCTAGGTGTATTTTTCCTTCCCTGTTAGACATGATTAGACTGTTCTCCCTTACTTTTATTTAAACATAGGCCACTTAAAGCTATCTTGAACCTAGCTTGACATACCAACCTTTAGAAGAACCTTTTAGACTTAATCACATCACAGCCACTCAACCCACATGTCCTACTCAGGAGCAGTCTAACAGATTTCCATATATCTTTTTTACCATAAACAGAAACAACCAAACTAAAGGCACAACAAAGTGAAACATCTTGTTCAAGTTAACGCTCTCCCCCTGCCTCTCACCCCCCTAAAATCACCCCCCTTTTTAAAACCTTTGTTTCAATATACCTTAGTACAACCCCAAAGTGCCAAGTTTTATCAAATAGGTAGGGTTTAGGTGAGGCAACAAGAATTAGGCCAAACAAAACTGCCAAGTAAAATGAGTATAAATCCACAAAAAGCACACATGACATTTGCCAGTTTTGGAACCAAAACACCATTAGAGAACAGACATGGTCTGACCAGGTCCAACACATGAAAACTTAAAGCTTTCAAACAGACCAAATCATTTGAAGGAAGACAATGTGATACCTAGACTGGGTCCAATTCTACTTAGACTTTTCAGCCTCTCCAACAAGTATATGTCCAGGTAGGACATTAGCAAACAGGCTGAGGCTCAACATGATGAGCCTTTGCCATTTTTTAACACACAACCTCATTAAATAAGTAGTAATCATGTTGGGTTCAAACATAGGTAAGCTTAACTTTCTAATGACACTCGTGATCAAGCAGGACAGACCATGATCCTCTGGCTCAAGTCATCAGACTCCCAACTACCATATAATCACACAGGTCAAACAATGATCAGACTTGACTCATCCTAGCAAGCTTCTAACATGACAGGGCCTCACTCTTCCCATGACACATATGATCAAACAAGACAACTATGACCAACTGGGTTCAAGATGTCAAACTCCCAACCAACATTACCACATAAGAAAAGCAATGCCCAGATTGGGTAACCTACTTCAGACAAACCTCTTGGCCCTTCCCCTTTATCAATCCCCAGCCCAAGACAAACTCTCACTGAGAAATATCAGGACACGAGGCAAATCAGGTTGCTCAATGAGCTTGTGATTTCAAACTAGCCTTATGAACCTAATTTTATTATATGAGATACACATGACTAGGCCATTCATAACTTCAACAGACCTATTTTGACCTTAATTCACAACACAAAACCTGGACTAAGCAGTACACTAGCATGAACCACAAACTAGACCCTTGAATGAAACACTAAAAAGTATTTAGACAGTCATGATAAGATAAAAAAAAATCCAGAAGGAAATCCACATTAGGAAAACTCTCTCCCACTCAGACTATGGTCCCAAAACTACCTTCAAAAGTTCTTTAATCACAACTGAACATCCAAGGGCACAAGTAGGGAAGCTAAATGAAAATATAAGTGAGGCAGGTTCATTAGCTTAGTATTCTACCCTATGTTAGGTGCTAGGAAAAAGGAACAAACTTGTTGTGCAAAGCATGAACAAAGATCCAGACTAAGAAGTTGAGTCAAAACAATCTAATCAGTTTGAAAATTATTCTATAACTCACATGAGACTCCCTAATTGAGTAAAAATATAGAAAAGATAAAAAGGGAATCACAACAAGTACCTCAGGTTTGAGCTTTGTTTTAAAACCACAGGCAACTATATGGACTAGGCACAATGTGGACACCAAGACTAAGAAGAAAAGGAATGAACCAAACATATTGACTTGGACATCTTATCCTAGACCATGTACACACGTTAACTAAATATAGTGCAAGCAGAACCAAGATATATAAAGGATGACCAGCTCATACACTAACTCACACCCCATCATAGACCATACAACCATGTTACCTAAACACCACATCAAACAGGAACTGAGCATAAGGAACCATGACTATTTAATCTTCATGACAAACTCTCACATACTCCTATCAACTAGGCACAACATAAGTAGAATTCAAGTTAAGGAAAACAATGAACTACAATGCCAGGTTAAACAGAATCTTTAACAACTAAACTAAACTAAGCTAAACCAAGCTAAACACAACATAAATAAGAAAAACAATAAAGTAAAGCACTGCCTTAACTAGAACCTTTTGAACTAAACATGACATAAAGTAATAAAAAGCATTAAACTAAAGGGCATTTACCTTTGGTGAGTGCAACCGGGGCACAAACGATGGATTAGGAGGCCTTTATGCTCCAACTCCAAACTCAAGCCACCACGAACACCAACAACAAATAAAAATATATGAATTTTAGAATTAGAAACTTAAAGAAATTTAATCTTTAAAACTAAAATTTTTTATTTTGGAACTTTCAAGACTAAAAATGGCAAATTTTCAGTCTATCTGTGGTTTCCAACTCTCTTACTCCAATGAATGGGGGTTTATATTTATAGAAACCCTAGAATAGCTTTGAAAACTACCACTACCGATGTGGGACTTGCAAATTTATGCAAGTCCTACTCACAAACTCAAACGTACGGTCCAGATCTTGTGGTACAACAATGATATCAATGGCTTACAAGCCTCTATACCGACATAATGGCAGAAAAATAAAAAAGAAGGGAGTTGTACCTTTAAGGGTTTGTTTGGCCTAATTTTGTGGAGAGAAGGAAGAAGCATTGAATGTTTTGCCTTCTCTCTTCATGCCACCAGTTGTTTGAGATGGGAAGGGACCGTAAAAAGGGCGGAGGGTAGGTGGTGAACAGGAGGCGACGCTAGGGTTTTGTTCCCTAGCTACCTCCCTTCTCTTTCTTTACAAATAGACCCCTAGGTTCTTTCTTTTTTGTGGGCGGAGGCGAGAGTACAATACTCCCCCCATTTTAACTCTTTATTGGACCGGGTCTCGATCCTTTGGGCTGGGCCTGGTCCATTATTTTTCTGAATAAAGAGCTAGGCCAATTCCCTTTATACATATACGTATATATGCATAAAAGGTCGGGGGGGGGGGGGGGGAAATAAACTAGTAAATAAATAAGTCAAGAAAAACTAATTATTAGTCCATTGGGACTTAAAATAATTTAAAACATGACTCATAAATAAAAATAAAAATCATTTTGCAGATACTGCTTTGAATTAATTAACCAGATAAAAGAGAAATTAATCAACTACACAAACGCACACAAAATCAAGATTTAAATGTCACGACCCGACTAGGGGTCGTGACAGGTACCCGGGGCTAACCACCGAGCACCACTCATTCCCTTACTTATTATACTCATTAAGTGTTCTTTTATCAAATTCATACGCAAATCATAGAAAAATCATTTTTCGTTTAGAAACATAATTACTTTTATACACATAAGCCTTTCGGCTATCAAAATAATAATACATACACAATAGTAGCATCGTGAGACCATACTACCCACACGTGCGTATCTACGAGTCTCTACTAGAGTACTAGACATATGAACGGGACAAGACCCGTCGTTCCCAAAATACATATACATATATCTACACAAAAGAATAAACCAAATAGAACCTCCAGAACAATGGAGTGCTCTCAAGTCAGCTAACAACTCCTACGAGTCTGGATCACCTCCCTGTCTACCTGTGGGCATGAACACAACGTCCAAAGAAAACAGACGTCAGTACGAACATTGTACTGAGTATGTAAGACATGAATGAAATGAACATGATGGAAGAATCATAAACCATAAGAGGAAAATAGAACCTGCATGAGTTTTATAGATGAATACATTTCATACGTATATCGTATATTTATATAATCATAGTAAATTTATCATCATAACGTGTATATCATTGCATCCTCATCTTCATCGTTAACCCGCGTCCGGGTAACCATCATACGCCGCCCACTAGTGGTGATCATGCCCGGTCCTCTAGGCACGATGTAAACATAGCAGCCCGCCTTAGCGGTGACATGCCCGACCATTTAGGCACGGTGGAATCGTATGCAGCCCGCCTTCGCGGTGACATGCCCGGCCATTTAGGCACGGTGGAATCGTATGCAGCCCGCCTTCGCGGTGACATGCCCGGCCAACTAGGCGCGGTGGAATTGTATCGTCACATAATCATTCATAAACTTAACCTTTTCGTACCTTACATACGTATATCATAAACTTATATTATCGTATATCTCATAGACATATCATGACTTAGCATCACTACACATTTATCATCAAAACATACATTAGGACTTGAAGGCAACTATGGTTATGTCGAGGTGACATAATGTCGTGAACCCCCGATCATATTATGGAGTAATCATCAACATCATCTCTCACCTTGAAGGAACTAACAATTTAAGGTGAGTGTACACAAAGAAAAACATCAATGAAACCATACATAGAATTATTAGCTTCATGGACCTCTTACTTTACTTTAGGATTCTTTATACTTAACTCATCATCATCATTGTCTTGCTCGTCGTATCTCTTTTCTTTACCTCATACATATATAGCTCATTACATTCGTTGACTCGTAGTTCCTTTGTTTAGGAAGATTATGGAAGTCTAGGAGATTCGTTTCATAGGAGTCATGCCATAGGAAGAAGGGACCAGCCTTACATACCTCTTTCGTTTAGCAGTTTTATCGCTTGATCGTTCTCCTTTGATGCTCGCGTTTCTACCTTCAAGAGGATTTGCATCAACATTAGTTAATCGATTACAAGAACGCGCTTACTAAAGCTAACGAAAATTGGGCAGCATTTCCTTTGTTTATACAACTTTCCCCATATTCTATATTAACTTCCAAACATTCATAATAACATTTACAATATAATAGACAACAATCATCATTCACCTATATTACCCACATTTCACAATTTCACCCCCATTTCTCCATAATCATGGTCATAGTTCATTTTTGCATTTTCTCACATATAATACTTATCCCATGTTCTAAATGTCATTCATAACATACTTACAATCACAACACATCAATATTCATAATTCACTCCAAACTACTATTCAACAATGACACTATTCACACATTCATGACCCAATTTCTATATCTTTCTACAATCCAAGTGTTTTAACTTTCAACCCCTTAAACAACATAGAATGATCATAAAACTCACCTTAGATAATGAAAGAATAAGCTTGGAGTGGAAATTCTCTTCTTGCACAAAAACCCTAGTCCACTTCCCTTGGGATTTATTGACTTAGATGAACTTTGGTAGGTTTCTTACACTTGATTTTGTGGGTTTAATGTAGTTGATCATGGATTTCTCTTGGTTTCTTGTGGATGGAGAGTGGAGAGAATTCTAGAGGTTTCTATGTCCAAAAATGGTGAAATAATGAGTTAGGGTCGAATTTGGTCTATTTATAGTGGTCCAGAAAATTCTGGACCGACACAACATGCTGCAAGCTTTGCTAGACGCAAAGCGTGCGTTGCTAGCCGCATCTTGTGTCGCAGACCTCGCAACATCACCAAATTTCACTGTCACACTTTGTTGCGCAACTGCGTGGCCGCAAAGCGCGCTTTGCTGCTCGCATGTTGCGCCACAAAGTGCGCCATAATGCGACATTTTACCAAACTTCCACCGAAACTTAACTCCGATGATCCGACGAGTCTTAAACCTTCCCGAGGCTTACTAAACATTGTTTTCCTCCATTATATACACAAGATGGACATATCTATCCCCATGACCTCAAAAAATTTATCCTACATTCCAAGGCTAGGACAATTAGCATTCGACGAAACTCAACGTATGAAAATGAGAGGTGTAACATTAAAGGGTAAAGATGGTCAATTCTTTCAATTACTCAAAATACCTTGGACAGTAATATGGAATAAAATCATCAATTAATATAATTTTTCCTTGATTTAATTAATGAGACAAATGATTATCAAAAAGGGTTTTCTTGCCCCTTTGATTAATTTCAACAATAAAAGAAAATTCTTCAAATATAGTTAAAAAATTAAAATTACCCTGGAGACTTCTTTATCAATTTGAAAAGGTGAAACATTATCCCAATTGATTTTATAAAAAATTATCTAGACCCTTTAGGAGACGCAACTGATTTTATTTACTGTCCAAGGACTCCGAGCACTTAAAATAAATTAGGGGAGGTAAAAAATTAGGTGTCAACAATACTCATATTTCAATTATATTAAATTCTTACTTGTAGTATATAATTAGTTTTACAATAATTGTGAAGTTATTAAAATAGTATAAGACCATTAAATCCATAACATTTATGATTTTTTTTTGGTCAAAAGTTAAAATTTTATTTCAACCAACTTGAAGTATTTACACAGCCTGCTCATTGGACTCTAGAGTCAGGAGCTCTCAGAAACATACTCTGGATTCCTATACACTGTCCCCTATGTTACTTCACCAATGGTGATTGAACATGGTTCCTCCAGTGTGTACATCATTTTCTAACATCGAAAATCTATTTAAGGACATTAATGCTCTTTGCCACTTACAATTTTGTCCTATTTTGTGAAGCATCAATACTATTTATCTAACTTCCTCTTCCTTGGATCTCTTTTGTTGTTGAAATCTCCTTGTGTTTCTCTCTATCCATATGTGATAAAGTGTAGCGGCTAATGTGATACCAAGAGCAGTGTATAGTGGATTTCTTCCTATTATTCTCTGGGCCATCCATGCTACCTTATCTTCCCAAGAGCCAATTGGTCTGTTTATTCTAATCCAAGATAGTAGAGTCTTCCATATAAATTGAGAATGGGAGCATTTGAAGAAAAGATGGTCTAGATTTTCTACTGCATTTGTCTCGTATAGTACACACTTCTTTGCAACTTGGATTCCCCATTTTTGTAGTCGATCAACTGTTGCCAATCTCCTTTGAATAGCTAGCCACAAAATGAACTGATGTTTTAGTACCAGTCCTTTCAACAACACCAATTGCTTCCTTGGAACTTTAGGCCAGGTAGGTTGCATTGTCCTATAAGCTTTACTTATACTGAATTTATCACCAGACACAAAGGCATTAAGCTCATCTATTCCATTGTTCAGTACTTCTCTCATATCAAAAATTTTCCTCACCACCCAACTTGGTTGTTTGGGTGTGATCATATTCTGTAACTCCTGCCCCTTAATATATATGTTGTGTATCCATATTACCTATAGTCGATCATTTTTCTTAGTTAAGGCCCATAGCAGCTTGGCAATAACTGCTTTATTCCAGATGCTTGAGTCAATAATATCTAGGCCTCCTGATGATTTTGTCTAACATAATTTTTCCCAAGCCACAGGTGCTCTTTTGTTGTTTTCACTGGATCCTTGCCAAAGAAAGCTTCTGCATATTTCTTTGACTTATTGATGTACTTTCTGAGGCAATAAAAACACTTGTGCCCTATAGGTTTGTATTTCAAACAGTACACTTTTGATAAGCTGCATTCTACCACAATATGATAAGAATCTGGTTGTCCAACATTTGATTCTTGCCACAATTTTTTCAATTAGTGGCATACATTGAGCAACACTTAACATTTTTTAGGATAATAGAACTCCAAGATATTTAAAGGGGAGGGATCCAACAACAAAGTGTAGTTCTTGCAGTATTTGTTCTCTAATCTCAGATGTTACCCCAGCCATATAAATAGAGCTTTTTTTCATATTGGCTTTCAGGCCAGATGCTTCTAAGAACTGAGTGAAGGCTTGCATCAGGAGTATCATGGAGACTCTGTCTGCCCTACAACATAACAATAGATCATCAGCAAAATAGATATGTGTTATGTTAAGTTTGGCACATATTGGGTGGAAGTTGAAATTTGGATTTAGCCGTAGTTGCTTCAGAGATCTGCTCAAGTATTCCATCACCAGTACAAATAAGTAGGGTAACATGGGTCACCCTCTCTTAGGCCCTTCTTTGCTTGAAACTGTGGTGCAATCCCTTCATTGACTAATAATGAGTATCAAACAGTTGTTACACACTCCATTATCAGATCCACAAATCTAGTAGGTACTCCAAATTCCAGTAGCAACATCCTGAGAAAACTCCATTCAACTGAATCATATGCCTTTCTAATCTCTACTTCAATTGTGCATCTTGGTGATATAGTCTTCTGCATATACCCCATAATCAATTCATGGGCAACAATCGCATTATCTAGTATGTTTCTTCCTTCAATGAAAGCAGACTATGCAGGGCTTACAAGATTCCACTACTATTTTGAGTTTGTTTGTTAGTATCTTGGCAATAATTTTGTACAGGTGCTCCAATCCAACATATGTCAAAGAATTCCAGCCCATAGCATGTTGTGCTACATATGTTCTGTTACATCTTGGAAATTTCGTGTCGTTCGCATTATGAGTAGACTAACGCAAGACTAAAGCGGATATGAAGTACTTATAAGGTTAAGAAGGGTATTTTATAACTTTAAGTGTGTACCCTGAGGTTTCAGAGTTAAATGAATCGATGAAAGTAAGTTCATTAAAGAAAAGGGAGTTTGAGTTATGTTTTGGGAAGATTTCGTATCATTTGAGTTATACATTGTTTAGTAATTACTTGAGCGGGAGCTATAGGGCCCCTTATATGGTTAATGAATTTTTACACAAGTTCCAAGATGGTTCCATGAGGATTGGAGGTCAAACGAATCGAAAGGAGCACATTCTCGCGAAATCGGGGAAAATGAGCAATATGCGGCAGCATACTCAGTATGTTGGTCCGCATAATGGCCGCCAACTCCCTATTTTGGGTGACCTTTCTTCCCAAACCACCCCCATGTTGTGGAGGGAGTATGCGGCCGCATACTCAGTATGCTGGGTCGCATACTCATCGCAATACGGAGCGGTGGGGCGAATTGGACACCTTTTTAAACCCCAAAGGACCCCATTCTTCACATTAACTTTCCATACTTATTTACCCATATTAAAAGAAGGTTCTTAAGAGTTCTTGAAGGTTCCCCAATGTTCTAAACCTTTCCATATCATCAAGAGAGAAGATCAACATCTAAACCCGAAAGAGAATCCATGGAAGCTGGTGGTTCTTGCTTCCTTTCAAAGTTGTGATGAACTTGAACTTGATAGGATTTGAGGAAGATGAATTTCTTCTATAATGACGTATGTTCTTCATCTTATTCATATGGTTTAGTTGATGTAATGGTTTAGTAACCCTTAGAAAGGAAAAGAATTAAAGTGGAGAAGTTACAAGTGTTGAAGTGAAGAAGAAGACTATGAGATGAACTTGAAAAGGGGAGTTTGGATAAATTAGAGACTAAATTGAATATAACTTCTTGATTATGATATTATGAAAGTTATTATTGTTGTTTTGGAGTTGATTTGTAATATGGTGGAAGTTGACAAAATAGGGAAAATGTTGTCCAAATTTCGTTAGCTGGTTAATTGAACTAGTTTGAACTTACAAGTGTTTTCAAGACTTAAACTTAGTGTGAATTCTCTTGAATGTATATTTTTTGGAGTTTGGAGGAGAATGTTAGATAGTTAAGAAGACGTAAAGGTATGTAAGGCTAACCCTTCTTTCTAAAGGCATGATTTCCTTATTGTGAATCCATTTAAGATATCCAAAATGTCCTATTCCTAGAAAGTCTAGAAGTTCATGACTTTCAAAATTCTTAAGATATTATTGACAAAAGCTCTTCATAGTGGGGATGATAATGATGATGATGATGATGGTGATTCCATAATAGAAATTGGGGTTTACCGACTTTATGTCAAGCCGATAGAGTTGTAATGTTTCCTTTGGATATTCATGTATGTCATATATGTATATAGCTATTTTGTGACACTGAGATTATATGGCCGGGTATGATATCTATTGCGCGCACACTACTGCAGTTGGGTATGGACAACACCGAGCCTTGTTATGGCCGGATATGGATGACACCGAACCTATATGGTCGGGTATGGTATCATTGTATGTATATTTATATGTAATGAATGTTCCCTTTAGAGAAAGGTTAAGTAAGCATGATGAACATATCAAGAGGTATAAATGGTCCTTCTATCTTATGTTATCCTTCATGCTTTTATCACGTTACTACTCATGCCTTACATACTCAGTACATTGTTCGTACTGACTTTCTTTTGTTTGTGGACGCTGTGTTCATGCCCACAGGTAGATAGGGAGACAGACCAGACCTTTAGGCTTCTTCGTCTGTGATTGCTTAGCAGTGCTCCTTTTAATCCGGAGCTGCAATAGTTGGTATTATTCTTTTGTGTACATATATGGGCATGGCGGGGTCCTGTCCCATCTCTATGATATTACATGCTCTTCGTAAAGGCTCGTAGACACATGTGTATAGTTGGGTATCCCATAGACTTATCGGTTAACATTTTGTATATCATTTTGGTGGTTTTGTCGGCTTGTATATGTGGGCATAGTTAATGATGTTGTATAAAAGCGTATATGTTCTATGGAACTTGTGTCTTTTTAGTTTATAATGATTAAGAATTAGCCATGTGGCTCACCTAGTTATGATTTTGAAAGTATGTTGAGAGGTGCTCGGTTAGTTAGCTCCGGGTGCCCTCATGGCCCTCCGGTTGTGTCGTGACAAAAGTGGTATCAGAGCAATTCGTCCTAGGGTGTGTCTATGAGTCGTGTCCAGTAGAGTCTTGTTTATGGGTGTGAAGCGCGTCACACTTATAAATAGGAGGCTACAGGCATTTAGAATGAATGAACTTCTTTCTTATCATAGATCGTGCGATAGAGCCAGGATACAAGAATTTCCCTTTTCTTAACCGTGTGTTATGTTTTCAGCGATGCCTGTAAAGAGAAAAGCTATAGCAGCCTAAAAGGGCAAGACAGTGGCAGGTAGGAGAACCGAGCAGGTGTCGTCGATAGATATAGAGGAGGGTGAGTCTCATAATGAGGTTCCATCTCGGTCCTCTCACTTACCGCTTACTTCAGAGGAGCATGAAGGAGCCTCAGCTCCAGCTCCAGCAACCTGAGTTCCTCCACCAGATGCCTCAGGCCAAGAGGTGAAAGAGGCCATCCATTTGTTGACTCAGGTAGTCGCCGCTCAGGCCCAGCGACAAGGTAAGGGTCATGGTAATAGAGCTATCAGTGCTAGAGCCCGTGATTTTATTAGTTTGAACCTTCCAAAATTCTTCGGGTCAAAATCGGATGAGGACCCGCAGAGCTTTATAGATGGAATGTTGAGAACATTGCTGATAATACATGTTTCAGATGTTGAGTCGGTAGAATTGGACTCCTATAGATTATGGGATGTTGCAATTCATTGGTATACAGTTTGGATATCTTCTAAAGGAGTCAATGCACCTCGAACGGTATGGCCAGAGTTTGTGGATGCTTTCCTCCGACAGTATTTGCCGCCAGAGGTTCGACGGGCTAGAGCTGACATGTTCCTGAATCTTAGACAGGGAAATATGAGTGCCCTAGAGTATAACCTACGTTTCAATTCTTTGGCTAGGTATGCTCCGGCCTTGGTAGCTGATATGGGAGATCGTGTGCACCGATTTGTGAATGTCTTAGGGCCACATTTGTTGGATGAGTGTTTGACGGCTTCACTTCAGGATGGTATGGATATTTCACGCATCCAGGCCCATGCCCAGAATTTGGAAAAGCGGCAGCAACAGCAGGGGAATGAGCGTGAGTATGATAGGGGTTATAGCAGGAGAGCCAGATCCTCAGGTCCTGTTAGTGAGCTTAGAAGAGGTCAGAGGCAACAGTATTTTATAAACTCAGGCCATTCAGCGACTAGTACACCTCCACGATTTTTGGGCTAGAGATTCGATAAACCTAACCACTCTGAGCCGGGTCAGAGTTTTAAAACTTCGGGCTCTCAGTATTGGGGTGATTCAGGCCGGATAAGACCACCCTTACCGTGATGTACTCAATGTGGTAAGCTACATTGGGGACAATGTCGATTAGGTTTGGACATTTGTTATGCTTGCGTCCAGTCATGCCATATTATGTATGAGTGTCCATTCCGAGGTAGTAGAGGTGCAGTTAAGCCTATAGGATCAGCAGCTGGCTCCTCATCATCTATACGCCCTCCGAGGCAAGACTCACAAACAGGAGTAGGTAGTGGTAGAGGAAGAGGACAAGCACCCAGTTCGAGTGGTTTTCAGCACTGGCTGGGTGATAGGATCTAGAGTCCTCCCCCGATGTTGTCAGAAGTATATTATCGACATCTTCTCATGATGTGTTTGCATTGATTGATCCAGGTTCTACATTGTCATATATTACTCCCTATATTTCCGATCGTATTGGGGTGAAACCTTAGCCATTAAGCCTTTTGAAGTGTCCACAACCATTGGTGACCCAGTGATAGCTAGTCGAGTATATAGAAATTATGTGGTTGTGATTTGTAGTCGCCATACTATGGCTGATCTAAATAAGCTAAAAATGGTAGATTTTGATGTCATTATGGGTATGGATTGATTGTCTTCTTGTTATGCCAATGTTGATTGTAGAACAAAAATGGTTCGTTTTAAGTTTTCGGGAGAACTAGTTTTAGAGTGAAAGGGAAATACAACGTCTCTAAGAGGTAGGTTTATTTCCTATCTCAAGGCACGAAAGATGATTTTTAAAGGTTGTATTTATCATTTAGTCCGAGTTCAAGATATAGAAGCAAAATTACCAACTCTCCAATCTGACCCTGTGGTGAATGAGTTTCCGGATGTGTTTACGGATGAGCTTCCAGGCCTTTCACCCGAGCGGGAGATTGATTTCACTATTGATGTGCTACCGGATACTATACCCATATCTATTCCTCCTTATAGAATGGCCCCTGCAGAGTTGAAAGAGTTGAAGGAGCAATTGAATGATTTGCTTAAGAAAGGCTTTATTAGGACTAGTTTGTCGCCGTGGGGAGCACCTGTATTGTTTGTAAGAAACAAAAATGGCTCCTTGCGAATGTGTATTGGTTACAGGCAGCTGGAAAAGGTGACGATCAAGAATAAATATCCGTTTCCAAGAATTGATGATTTATTTGATCAGTTGCAGGGTGCTAAATGGTTCTCAAAAATAGATTTAAGATCTGAGTATCATCAGGTAAGATTTAGGGAGAGGGACATTCCAAAGAGGACCTTCAGAACTAGATATGGTCATTTTGAGTTTCGGGTAATGTCGTTCGGATTGACTAATGCACCGGCGGTGTTCATGGATTTGATGAATTGTGTGTTCAGGCTTTTCCTAGACTTGTTTATGATTGTGTTTATCGACGATATCTTGGTATACTCACGATCTGAGGCAGAGCATGCAGATCATTTACGTACTGTCCTTAGAGTTCTTTAGGCCCGGAAGCTATATGCAAAATTTTTGAAATGTGAGTTTTAGTTAAATTTTGGGACTTTTCTGGGGCATATTATTGTAGCTGATGGCATTCGGGTGGATACCCAGAAGGTTGAAGCTACAAAGACCTAGCTGAGACCTACAACACCTATGGAAGTTTGTAGTTTTCTAGGCTTGGCAGGTTATTACAGAAGATTTGTAGAATGCTTTTCTTCTACTTTTGCACCATTGACGAAACTAACTCAGAAATCAGCTAAATTTCAATAGACGGATGCTTGTGAGTGTAGTTTTCAGGAGCTGAAGGATAGGCTGACTTGGGCCCCAGTTCTGACACTTTCAGAAGGACCGGAGGGCTATGTGGTGTATTGTAATGCTTCAGACGTGGGGTTAGGTTGCGTATTGATGAAGCATGGTAAAGTTATTGCTTATGCTTCTAGGTAGCTGCGAAAACACGAGAAAAACTATCCAACCCATGATCTAGAGTTAGCTGCTGTGATTCATGTATTGAAGATATGAAGACATTATTTGTATGGTGTTCACGTTGATATTTATACAGATCATAAGAGTCTCCAGTATATTTTCAAGCAGAAAGAGTTGAATTCACGGCAAAGGCGATGGTTGGAGTTATTGAAGGATTATAATGTTAGCATTCTGTATCATCTCGGGAAAGCGAACGTTGTAGCTGATGCTCTTAGCCGTAGGTCTATGGGAAGCTTATGTGATGTGCAGCCAAGGAAGATAGAGTTAGCTCGTGAGCTTCAACAGTTGGCTAGCCTATGAGTTTGGGTAATAGACATGGGCAATATGGGAGTTACCATTCAGAATTCAACTATTTCGTCACTATTAGTTGAGGTGAAAAAACGCCAGTATGAGGATCCCATATTAGTTCGTTACAGGAATACACTTCCTCAGAAGAAGAAATCATCCTTTGAAATTTCTGCAGATGGAGTTCTCAGGTGTCGAGGCAGATTATATGTTCCTGATGTAGCAGGATTACGTCACCAGATTTTGGAGGAAGCCCATTGTTCCCGTTATTCTGTTCATCCGGGAGCGACAAAAATGTATCATGATATTAAATCAATATATTGGTGGGACGAAATGAAGAAAGACATATCAAAATTCGTAGCTCAATATCCTAACTGTCAGCAGGTAAAGATTGAGCATCAAAAGCCCGGTGGATTGTTGCAAGCTATGAAAATTCCGACTTGGAAATGGGAAGTGATTAATATAGATTTCATTACAAGCTTACCTCATGTTCAGCGGAAGTATGATTCCACATAGGTAATTGTGGATAGACTTACCAAGTCAGCTCATTTCCTACTAGTCAGAACTACCTACGCAACTAATGATTATGCAAAGCTTTATATCAGAGAAATAGTACGACTCCATGGTATTCTAGTATCTATTATTTCCAATAGAGGAACCCAGTTCACAGCTAACTTCTGAAAGTCCTTCCAAGAAGGTTTGGGGACACAGGTGAGTCTTAGTAAAACATTTCATTCACAGACTGATGGAAAAGCTGAGCATACCATTCAGACTCTTGAGGATATCTTACAGGCATGTGGGCTAGACTTTGGAGGTAGTTGGATGATCACTCACCGCTTATAGAATTTGGATATAACAATAGCTATCATTCCAGCATCCAAATTGCCTCATATAAGGCTTTATATGGGCGCAAGTGTAGATCACCAATCGGGTGGTTCGAAGTGGGAGAAACTAAGCTAATAGGGCCAGATTTGATCCACCAAGCCATGGAAAAGGTCAAGCTTATTCAGGATCGATTATTAACAGCTCAAATTTGTCAGAAATCTTATGCAGATAATTGCCAACGAAACTTAGAGTTCCAAGTGAATGACTGGGTATTCTTGAAGGTGTCACCGCTGAACGACATCATGAGGTTTGGTAAAAAGGGCAAGCTTAGGCCTCAGTATATTGGTCCTTATAAGATTGTACATAAGGTAAGCTACATGGCTTATGAATTAGATCTACCTTCGGATTTGGAGTCAGTCCATCCGGTTTTTCATTTATCAATGCTTCGTAAGTGCATTGGAGATCCCTCCAAAATTGTACCTATAGATAATTTCCAAGTCACCGAGCAACTATCCTACGAAGAAGTTCCCATTGCTTTTCTAAATAGGCAAGTTCAGAGGCTCAGAACCAAAGATGTAGCTTCAGCTAAAGTTTTATAGAGAAACAATAATAGGGAAGAGATGACTTGGAAAGCTGAGGAAGATACGAGGTTCATGTATCCACATTTATTTCCACCCCCAGAGGAGATTCAGACAGAGGCACCATTGTCCTCAGGTATGTAATGCTTTCTTTCGATGATTTCTTGGTCGTGTGTGGCTATTATTGTTGTTGTTGTTATAGCCCTGTGAGGTGATATATATTTTGGGTTGTTGTGATAGGATGGAAGTGGCATATTACAAGGGAAACTCTGGCGAAATTTTTGTAGAATCCCTAGGAGTCTAACATTCGAGGACGAATGTTCCTAAAGGGGGAGGAATGTTACATCTTGGAAATTACATGTCGTTCGCATTATGAGTAGAATAACGCAAGCCTAAAGTGGATATTAGGTCCTTATAAGGTTAAGAAGGGTATTTTATAACTTTAAGTTTGTACCCTAAGGTTTCGGAATAAAATGAATCGGTGAAAGTAAGTTCGTTGAAGAAAGGGGAGTTTGAGTTATGTTTTGGGAAGATATCGTATCATTTGAGTTATACATTGTTTAGTAATGCCTTGATGAGGAGCTATAGGGCCCATTATATGGTTAATGAAGTTCTGCACAAGTTCCAAGAAGGTTCCATAAGGATTGGAGGTCAAACGAATCGAAAGGAACGCATTCTCGCAAAACCGGGGAAAAAAGAGCAATATACGATAGCATACTCAGTATGCTGGGCAGCATATTGGCCGCCAACTCCCTATTTTGGGTGCGATTTCTTCCCAAACCACCCCCATGTTGTGGAGGGAGTTCAATATATTAGGCCGCATACTCACCGCAACACAGAGCGGTGGGGCAAATAGGATACCTTTTTAAACCCCCAAAGGACCCCATTCTTCACATTAACTTTCCATACTTATTTCCCCACATTAAAGAAGGTTCTTGAGAGTTATTTAAGGTTCCATAATGTTCTAAACCTTTCCATATCATCAGAGAGAAGATCAACATCTAAACCCGAAAGAGAATCCATGGAAGCTGATGGTTCTTGCTTCCTTTCAAAGTTGTGATGAACTTGAACTTGATAGGATTTGAGGAAGATGAATTTCTTCTATAATGAGGTATGTTCTTCATCTTATTCATATGGTTTAGTTGATGTAAAGGTTTAGTAACCCTTAGAAAGGAAAAGAATTAAAGTGGAGAAGTTATAAGTGTTAAAGTGAAGAAGATGACTATGAGATGAACTTGAAAAGGGGATTTTGGATAAATTCGAGGCTAAATAAATATAAATTCTTCATTATGATATTGTGAACATTATTATTTTTGTTTTGGAGTTGATTTGTAATATGGTGGAAGTTGACAAAATAGGGGAAATGCTGTCCAAATTTCGTTAGCTCGTTAATTGCACTAGTTTGAATTTAGAAGTGTTTTCAAGACCTAACCTTAGTGTGAATCCTCTTGAATATAGATTTTGCGGACTTTTGAGGAGAACGTTAGATAGTTAAGAAGACGTAAAGGTATGTAAGGCTAACCCTTCTTTCTAAAGGCATGATTTCATTATTATGAATCCATTTAAAATATCCAAAATATCCTATTCCTAGAAAGGCTAGAAGTTCATGACTTTCAAGATTCTTAAGATATTATTGATAAAAGGTCTTTATAGTGGGGATGATAATGATGATGATGATGATGATGGTGGTGATTCCATAATAGAAATCAGGGTTTACCGACTTTATGTCACCCCGATAGAGTTGTAATGTTTCCTTTGGATATTCATGTATGTCATATATGTATATAACTATTTTGTGATACTGAGATTATATGGCCGGGTATGATATCTATTGCGTGCACACCACTGCAGTTGGGTATGGACAACACCGAGCCTTGTTATGGTCGGGTATGGATGACACCGAACCTTCATGGTCGGGTATAGTATCATTGTATGTATGTGTATGGAATGTTCCCTTTAGAGAAAAGTTAAGTAAGCATGATGAACGTCTCAAGAGGTATAAATGGTCCTTCTATCTTATGTTATCCTTCATGCTTTTATCATGTTACTTCTTATGCCTTACATACTCAGTACATTATTCGTACTGACGTCTATTTGTTTGTGGACACTGTGTTCATGCCCACAGGTAGATAGGGAGACAGACCAGAAATTTAGGTTGCTTCGTCGGTGATTGCATAGTAGTGCTCCTTTTGATCCGGAGTTGCAATAGTTGGTATTATACTTTTGTGTACATATATGGGCATGGCGGGGTCCTGTCCCATCTCTATAATACTACATACACTTTTTAGAGGCTCGTAGACAGATTTGTATAGCTGGGTATCCAATAGACTTATCGATTCACATTTTTTATGTCATTTTGGTGGCCTTATCGGCTTGTATATGCGGGCATAGTTAATGATGTTGTATAAAAGTGTATATGTTCGATGGAACTTGCGTCTTTTTAGTTCATGATGATTAAGAATTAGGCATGTGGCTCACCTTGTTATGATTATGAAAGTATGTTGAGACGTGCTCGGTAGGTTAGCTCCGAGTGTCCGTCATGGCCCTCCGGTTGGGTCATGACATGTTTCTACTACTGGCATAAATTGTTTATAGAATTTAGCAAGGTAACCATCAATGCCATGGGCTTTATCTAGAGGTAGGGCTTTGACTACTTGAACTATATCTTCCTTAGTAATAGGTTGTAGTTGTATTTGTTGTTGAGGGAATGATAGGCAAGGGCCATCTCTAGCTATGGTGATATCAATTCCTGGTAAGATAGGTGCTGCTTCTCCTAACAGTTTCTGAGAAAAGTTAATGAATTCCTGTTGTACCAGTTTAGGATCAGTGAGTTTCACTCTCTATTCTGTATATATTACAGTAACTCTATTCCGGGCTTGCCTGGCTTTAAGTTAAGCATGAAAGTATTTGGAGTTATGGTCACCATGCATAATCCAAGTTGCTCTTGATTTCTGCCTCAGTATTTGTTCCTGCACATGGCTCCATTTCTCAATATTAAAGTGTAGTGCTCTCTCCTCTTGTACTAGGCTTGGGTTGAAATGATCATCATTGAGGTCACTTTGTACTTTTCTCAGCTCCTCTTTGAGATGGTGGATCTTGATTTCTACTGAGGACGTCTCCCGCTGCATTCCTTGGGTCAAAATTTCTAGTTGCTTGAGTTTTCTGCATATTCCATACATAGCATATCCCTTGACTTGTTGTTGCCAAACTGAAAGTACGGCTTCTTTGTATTTTTCCTGAGTCAATAGCACATTGAGTAATCTGCATGGCCTTTTCACTGACACTCTGGTAGAGTTAGTATTGAGCAATATAGGAGTATGCTCTGAACATTCTGGTAGCATATAGATTGCTTCATATGGTTGTCCTGATTAAACCACTTATTATTTCCAAATACCCAGTCAATACAGCTATATGGTCTCCCCTATGCACCCTTCTTATTGCTTCAAGAGTATATGTTTCCTCTCCTCGTGTGTTGTCCCACTCCTATGTCATCCAAACAGTCTTGAAAGTCTGCTGATTCATTATAATGGACAAATATTCCATTGACCCTATCTTCTGCATGTAAGAGGCTATTAAAGTCCCCAATAATAAGCCAAGGTTTAGTAATATTAGTATTGATTGTCCTTAGATCATGCCACAATGGCCTTCTGGCAGCAATAGTGTGTAGACCATAGACAAATGTGACCTGACTAATGAAATCAGATTGCTTATCTATCACCTTGCAATGCATTACTTGTGAAGAACTGTATAGTTCAATCACTTCTGTATTGGTTGTTTTCCACCCTATCCATATTCTTCCATTAAGGGCATAATTATAGTTGGAGATAAAAGTCCAATCTGGCCCCATAAACTTTTGTACCTTACTACTATTATTCTGCTCGACTCTGGTTTCCAGGCAGGCTACCATGTCAAGTTTATTTTTGTATAGAAAATTCCTAAATTCCTTTTTTTTGAAAAATTTATTGAGTCCTCTAATATTCTATGAGCATAAGATCAAATTGGGGGTATAGTACTGGGTAAGCTACCTTTGGACAGCCTTTGTGAATGATCCATTTCCACACCATTTGTCTGTTGACCTGTGTTAGGAGGTTGAATCTCAATCTTCACTACTTCTATTCTATTTCTTTAAGCCAACACCTCAGGATCAATATTAGGCATGTTCTTCGTTTGTTCATGAAAGACCATAACCTGCTTGCCTCTTGGATTGACTTGTACATTCATGTTTTCCACATGTATATCTTCAGTACTAGGAATAGTTGAAGCTTCTGTCACTAGGCCCTCTGTACTATTCTGCTCTTGCAGGTCAGGCTTTGTTTTCCATGATTTTACCTCTTTTCTACTTCTTCCGGTGTTCTTCTTTGGGACAACCTGCTCCCTTTTACACTGATCTCCTGTCAAATGACCAAAAGAATTGCAACCTAGACATAGTTTTGGTTTTCATTCACACTCGATGTCTTGTTCCCAGGTGGACCCATCAGGTTTTTCGATCAGCATCTCAGTTGGAAAAGGTCGTGTAATGTCCATATCAATCAATACTCATTGATAAGTTAGTATTTTACCAACTTATTTCTTCTTTAATATTAGATTGTTGCTATGTTTTAATTGGGAAATAGAGAATTTAATGTTTTTTTACTTCCATTTTATAGGTTTATATGATTGAGAATAGCATCGGAAGAAACCAAGTGAAAATAAAGTCAAAAAGATGGCAAACTGGACAGTTTTGCAAAATCTGTCCAGTGCATAAACAGGACTGTTTTGCAAATCTGAAAACTTGGGGCTTATTTTGTTATTTCTGGACTTGGAAAAAGTTGGGAACTACAAAAGCAAGACATGGGGCAAACATTTATCATCTTTGGCCATTTTCAACAAGAGTTTTGGAAGCTAGGGTTCTTGAACCAACACTTTGGAAGAGAAGATTGGAGCACTTTAATGAGCAAACTCTTAACCCTTTCTTCAATTCCTTGTTATGTATTGAATATTTAAGTGTGTCGTATTTTATTCTCTCACTTGCATCTTGTTTATGAGAATATCCATTATCAAGTGGTGAATTAAATCTCTTGTTTTGCTTATGTATTGAACAATTTGTATTTCTAATGAAGCGGCTTAATGTTTTTCTATCAACTCTTCATGCTTTCATGTCTCTTAATGGTTACAAACATTATTTGTGCCTAAGTACTTCTACTTTGCTTGAGAAAGAAAGTGAAAGTTAGGAAAAGAGTTAGATAGCAAGGATTCGGGTCATTAAATCCATCTAATAACTTGAGCTAGAGATAGGATAGTTAACTTGAGGTTGAATTGGTTGTGTTTAACATCACACTCTAAGGCTTGAGAACGCTTAGAGTGAAATTCAATGATTTGGTTGACAGACTTTCAATGAGATTTTAGATATCATTATCTATTAATATAAACCCGCTCGTAGTTGTAAAATTGTAAAATACATTGGATCATTACTTGAGAGTAATTTCTCTTGCTTTCCTTTGCTTCTGAGGCCATTGATCATTTTACTTGCTTTCTAAGTTTGTTTTGTGTTTGTTAGATTTTAAATCAAAAATCCAAATATTAAAAAATTGTTTGGCTTAGCTTAGTTGGTGATAATTCCTTACTTGTTTAAATCACCTTTATGTTGTTCCCTGTGGATTAGACCCCGACTCATAGTTGGGTAAATTATATTGCGACGACCGTGTACACTTTCTCTTTGAGGAGTGAATTTGGATGTTATTAATTTTGGCACCATTGCCGGGAACAATTTGGCGTATTAGGGTTACTTTGGGATTTAAGCTTGCTTGCTTTGGTCCAAACTTGTGAATATTTGTATAGTTATTTTATTTGCATTATTTTATTTTTATTTGAAAAAAAAATGGAATCATTCCATGAAAATGTGTCGGATGGTAGTTGTTCATACTTTGATGACCTTTTTCCTTATTGTGGAGGACCCCACTCTTGGCAAACTTGTTTAAAGTCTCCCGGGGTAGGATTGTGCGCACAATCTCGAACCCTTGAGTGGATTATATGTGATAGATGTGGAAGTCAAAATGGCCATTTGGATAATTGTGCTTTTGTGTCCTTCCCTTCCCCGAACCCCCACTATGACGATTCTACTTTGTGTTGTGACATTGATAGGGATATGGACGTGGAAGAAGTTGATATTGGTCAAAATGGAGAGTTTAAGCTCATGATGGAATTCCTACTTGAAGGAGGAAATGAAAAACAAAAAGCCTTGGAGGAGTACTTGGAAACTAGTCTCCAAAATGGCTTGATGAATGAAAACAAAAATCCTCCATGAGCATTTGAACAATATCAAGATGAACTCTCAAATGCTCAATATGAGAAGATAATGCCTATGTTGGAGGCCAATCATGAAAATGAGGAATCAAGAATTGAACACCCTCCAACCGAATCCATGCGTATTGGAGATGCCAAAGAAAAAAAGAAATTAGAGTCAATCGGTGTCATGGAAAATGTTGACATTGACTCTAGTTCATTCTTGGGTGAGGATGTCAAAGAAGAGGCAAATTTTGAATTTGAGCGCATTGGATCATATTCCAACCATTTTTTTCATATTGTGCTTGGTTGATGATATGGAAGTTGAACTAACCAAGCCTATGGAGGATTCTGGAGATGAAGAAGAAATCGTCTTTATTTTGAAATTTGCAATGCCAAGAAGACAAAATGACATTCCTTACCTAAAGACCAAAAAGTGCAAAATGTGATACTCGAGAGTTGGCCTCTTTGCTTTCCTACCACCGCCTCACGAGCATCACCGGAATCATGATTCAAAGTTGGGGCGCTGATAACGTCCAAATACACTCCTCAAAGAGAAAGTGTACACGGTCGTATGCAATATATTTACCCAACTATGAGTCGGGGTCGATCCCACAGGGAACAATATGCTAGGTGATTAAGAAAGTAAGGAACCTTCACCAACTACGCTAAAGCCAAACGATAGATAATATTTTGGTTTTTGTTTGAGAAAATTATAACTAATGCGGAAATGTAAACTAACCTAGAAAGCGAGTAAAATGATCAATGGCCACAAGCATGGATAATAGGAGATTACACTCAAGTAACGATCCAACGTATTTTATGATTTTACAACTAAGAGCGGATTTGTGTTGATAGATAATGATATCTAAAATCTCATTGAAAGTCTTCCAACCAAATCAATGAATTTCACTCTAAGCTTTTCCAAGCCTTAGAGTGTGATATTAGGTACAATCAATTTAACCTCAAGTAACTATCCTCTTCCGAGCTCAAGTTATTAGATGAGTTTAATGACCCAAATTCTTGTTAATTAATCTTTCCCAACCTAGATTTCCTCTTCCAAGCTCAATCTAAGTAAATGGGTGAGTCCTAGGGTTAGCTACTCCCTTTGGAAACATTCAAGAATGAGATTAATTAAATCAACAAAGACCCACTTCAATAGCAATAAAAATCATTCAATACATAAGCAAAACAAGAGTTTCAATCCAAACTTTAATCAAGAATAGTTTCACAATCAAGATTCAAGTAATGGAATAAATACTACACACTTAGATATGCAATACAAAACAAGGAATTGAAGAAAGGATTAAGAAATATCTCATTGAAGTGCTTCCAATCTTCTCCTCCAATATTGTAGAAAAACCCTAGCCTCCAAAACTTGCAAAATGACCAAAGATGATAATGTTTTGCCCTAGCCTATCTTTTGTAGCTCCCCCTAATTTTTTCAAGTCCAAAAAATGTCAAAATCTGCCCCCATATTTCTGTTTTTGCAATTCTGCCCGTTTTTGCAAAACTGTCCACTTTTGACAGTTTTGCAAATCTGTCCCGTTTTTGCAACACTGTCCAGTTTTGACAGTTTTGCAAAATGGTCCAGTTTGACCTCTTTTTGACTTTCTTTTCACTTGGTTTCTTCCGATCACTCATTTCAGCTACTTGGCTTGTTTTGCTCTATTTTGCTCTATTTTGGTTTGTTTTGCTCTGTTATGCTCTCCGGGCATCTTTTCCTACAAAACAACATAAAAACACAAAAAGTAACAACAAAAGTCCTTAAGGAGTCACAAAAGCTTAAGGAATTAGCGTCGAATATCGCGTAATTTCACGACTCATCAGGCGCAAATTCATATCTTCCAATGGAAGGAAAAGTGGTAAAGTCGGTAACCATCGTGTCGCGGCGTTAACTCAAGCGCTTCTTGGGAGGCAACCCAAGTCTTTTGTTGTCACGACCCAGCCCCGTAGGCCATGACTAGTGCCCGAGCTGGACACTCGTATACGTACCTGTTAGACATAGTCAGACTGACGCTATAGACAATATGAGAATTGACAAAGATCCAAAGGTTCACAACGTCACATATCATGATAATCTGTCTCCTGAGGAGTCACAACCAATCACAACGTAATAAAATACGCGAGTCGACAAGGCTGCCACTATATATCATTATAATACGCAAGCCGACAAGGCTGCCACTACATATCGATATCATATGCAAGCCGGCAAGGCTTCCATAACAAACAGAAATATCCACAACAAACCATACAGACACAGCTGATCACAATCTATATACAACCCACAGACATGTCTACAGACCTATAAGAGTATTAACAGTGACATATGACGGGACAGGGCCCCGTCCTACCCCTGGATAAACATATATATACATCAAAGACCTGTACCAAAATTCTAGGCTCCAGAACAATAGAGCACGCCAAGACAGCTGAGTAGAAGTCCTAAGCTGGAAGATCGCCAAATCGGAGATCTGTACCTGCGGGCATGAAACGCAGCCCCCCGAAGAAAGGGGGTCAGTACGAGATATGTACTGAGTATATAAAGCGTGAAATACAATAAGGAAGATCATAACTGAAGTAGAGATTCCAGGAGACAAGTATGTTAATCAAGAAATCATTGTACCTGTGCCTTACGAAACAAAATCATGTATATCATTATCATATACCATACCCGGCCCATTATAGGACTCGGTGAATAAAGTTGTGTACACGTATACCATACCCGACCCATCATGGGACTCGGTGCCATAATCATATCATCATATCATCATATACATATACCGTACCCGACCCTCTAGTGAGGGACTCGGTGAATAATGCAGTGATACTGTGCACGAGAACATACCCGGCCCGGGACTCAGTGAATGATACAATAACAACATGCACGAGTAGAATATCATGAGTAACCATATGCAACTAAATCATCATCTGAGACTCAATAGAATAAGTGGAATAACTAACACTCGAGTATCAAAGGCGATAGCCATGTTGAGTACCCTTTAAATATCACTATGGACTATATCAAATAGAGCCTCAGGAATCATAGACATGTATCAAGATAATATGAAATAGCTTATGAAAGTCAAGGACATTAGTCATCGTAGAGTTTCTAAGAATAGGAGCTTTTACATACCGACTACTGTCCAGCGTATAGAAGACTTGAGAGGCAATAGCTCAATTACCTTAAGAATTCTAACATCAAGAAGTGAATAAGGATCATGAATCTCACTCAAAATGTATGAATAGAATTACCCCAAAGCTCATATCATATGTCACTTATATCTAAGACATGCCAAAAGAAAGAAGGGATAACTATACATACCTTGAACTCTATCTAAATGTCCAACGTCTACTTCTCGAGCTCATAGGTCTAAAATTAAGATAACATAAGCCACAGTTAGATTATCCACATCACTTACTAACAAATCCAAGTACGAATGAAACTTAACAAAATTCGGGCAGCATTTCCCCTGCAAACTTAATAATCCTCGAAATTCCAATTTAGCCAAACATCAATCAAAATACCAACAACAACATTACCAACAATTTCATGTCAAACTAGAATTAAATCCATCCTTAAATTACTTCCAAAACAGCCCAATATACATTCAGATGCCAATGCTTGTATACACTTCTTTATTTTCGTATATCCATAGTATAACAACAACAACTACAGCCAATCCCCCAATATTCCAGCCCACAAAACAGTTCATAACAATCACCAAACGGTTCCCAAAATATAATCGCAAAACAGCCACAAATATCATACCAAACAGCCACAAATTATAGTCACAGAACAGCCACGAAAATCATATAAAACAGCCCCAAATATTGTCACAAAACAGCCACGAAAATCATATAAAACAGCCCCAAAATATTGTCACAAAACAGCCACGAAAATCATATAAAAAACAGCCCCTTAATCCATAAATCTCAACAGAACAATGAACGAGTTTATAACGCTATTTTCTCCGTTCTAATCCGTTAAAACTCAAAATAAACTTGTTAACAATGAAAAAGGGACCTTAATCTTACCTTAAGTATGCAGCAACCACGTCAACACTCTTCTTCTTGACTGATGTTTAGCTCAAATTGAAGGCAACGCGACGTACAATACTTTTCTCTTCATGAGCTTCGGGATTCGGGGCTCAGATTTTGGTCAAAATGGCTTTTTCTCTCTAAGGTTCTCCTCCCTCTCTCTCTCTAAAAATTTATGGGTGTTTTTGATCTGAAAATGAGGAGAGAAAGCTGAAAAATTCCCTTAAATAGCATGGGTAATGGGCCTGACCCGACTTGGAATCGGGTTGGGCCGAACCCACTGCCCAGCTCGACCTTTCTGCCTTAAAACGTGCATATCTCCTTATCCCGATGTCACATGCAGACCCACGACCTATGGTTGGACAGGTATTTCAATTATATACAACTTTCGTTTTAGGGGTTTTCCCAAATTCCCAAATATTGATGGGGTTATGGCCTCCCAAAGTCAGATCACCCAAAAACGTAACTTAAAAACATTTTTTTGGAGGGCTTCCACTTTGATTTGGGTCAAGGGTCCTTCTTGAGTTGTGTTTAACTTCACATATATTATCCATATTACTTTTCATATGTCCTTTAAAAAAAATCTCAACATATGAACCCTACCTCAGCTTACGAATAATCCAACGTACAAAAATACGGGATATAACATCCTTCCCCCCTTTGAAAAATTCATCCTCGAATGTTGTACCTTGCGAGCTTATGATGCTTTTATTAGTTTCTTGAAATGGTTGTCCACTTTAGTTCCTGATTTCCATGCTATTATGTTGTGGGCTCCTTAATCTTCTCTAGTATTAGACAAATTCCCTTGTTCAGATACGACACTCTTTCTTGCTTGCTTCTTGGTGCTATTTTGGATCGTCCCTTTTTGTACTCGTCGACTTATTTTTTTTCTCAACTAGTCTAGGAACCTTTCGTCCTTATCGTTACTCCTTCCCACAATCTTAATCGCATAGTCATTACCTCTATACCCACATTATTAAGTCTACCACGTGAATCATTTGTTACATACTGATACCATGTCATCTCTTAACCTTTCGCGATTACTTAATAATCGGAACCTTCTTCTTACCTTTAGAATCCTCTCCGGGTGTCTCTTCTCGCTTAACTTATATCTGAATAAAGGTTAAAACACATGATGATCGTAAGGGGTTTTAAATCTCATGTTAATCATGTCCCATAATGAATCTCTCGAGAGCACTATTTTTTTAGGTAAACACTCGTCTCGCATCGTGAGTGAACACTTGTATAGGTAGTTTTCCCTATAACACCCCTATCATCACATTGAGGTAATACCTCTCTTCTATCATATGCCTATTTTTCAAATCTGTTTCACATTTTGAATCACTTACGAAGTGCTATCTTGAACTTTCCGTCCCTCTTTTGTCCTTCGGTCCATACCTCTCTTCCATAAGTCACTCCCTTAAGAGGTATCGTTCACTGCATCTTACCTATTAATCTTTACATGAGAGTCTATAATGCGTTGTCCCTCGTCGATTTATTAGACTTTACAGCCTTTGAAGTATTTCATGCCTCTGGTAATCTGTAGACCCTTCGAAGACTCTACGAATAAAACGAAATTTCCCAAGGTGTAACATTATTTTACTACAATAACCTTGCTTTGTCCTGCTGTTACAGTCCGCATTCTGGAGGCTTCAGCATCATGTGTCACTTTTCGACTTTCTTTTTAGAGGTTTTAAACTGTCACTTTGCTTTTAGCTCTTGATCTCGATCTTTAGGGTTGGCTATCAAGTAGCGCTAGAGTTCCCTCATTTTATAACTTCACATAGCTGCTCTGTGATCTGTCTATTATTAACTGGTATAATTCTGAAAGAATTTCTCTTAATTTGACATATAAATTCACTGTCACTCAGTAACCAGTGACCCGCTTGTTCTGACCGTCTCGGTTAAACCATTTCACAACTTCCCTTAATCCAACTTGTAACATTTTAGGCATATTATCTCATGTCATTTCTTTATTTTTTATTCAAACTCTTCTATTGCCCCTTTAATCAAATTTTGCTCTTAGTTTTTCTGCCACACATTATGTTGCAATCTTTACAAGAATATGAGAAGGCGCTCAAATCAGCCCGAGAAATACCTTAGCATCGTCTCACTAGTCTTTATGCAGACCTTACATTCTTCTCTTATATCTTTCAATTGATATCGGGGCTCAACTATGGCTTTTGCCCTCAGTACTAATCCCATCTCGGTACTTTGGTTCAAACCATCTTACGCCTTTCCTTAATGTATCAAAAATATCGCAACCACATTGCTATTGTTGAATCCTTACTCTCCTTATCAAGTACTCACTTGGTCTCATTCTTAGCATACAAATATTTGTAGGTTGTATAACTATTCTTGTATAACTTGCACAAAGTACATCCAATCTTAATCATAGTCTTTCCTTATCCTGGTTCATTCTGCTTTACATATCTTATTTGTACTAAAACTCACTTGTTGTCTATCTTGTCATACTCCTTTCCCTTCCTTTATTCACCATTTGATTTTCTCATATCCTACTAGAGGAGATCTCTTATCCCTTCTCTTTTGCTACTTATAAGTCACAATATCATTAGCAAACAACTCTGTTGCCAACATCTTAACCTCTAATCCAGTATAGCATTGTTGTCCTTTATAATACCTCTTAAGTTACTCGTTACCATTCCCTTGTCGTACTCTTTCTTTTTATAAGCACCTACTTTGTAATGTCATATCATTCAAGATCTTTACAAATAATTCTCAGCACTGTCTCAAATACCATCCTGACTTCTATCCGTTTATTGCTGGCTTTCAAATCTTACCAAATTGTTTCAACAAGGGATCTCACTTGAAGTTTAAGTATCCATATCAAATATATTGCAGTGTCGATTGTTTCCGTCTTACACTTGCATTTCTCTCACCCGCTTCCCCCTTTAAGGGTGTCCTTGTACCATTATCTGTTTATATTCAGCTCTATGCCCCTATTTCCAATCTCAAATTCCTCTGATCCCTTTTTTTTTTCAACTCACTTGGTATACTGTACTATATCCATGTCTTTTCTCTATAATTTATAACTTTGATTATCCATGTACGAAACCTTAACAAAATTATGAAGCGTCGAGAACCTTCCTATATATAGTATAAAATCTCATCTGGTAATCTGTACTCGAGTAATGCTACCAATGTAGTAACTCACCCAAGGCCATATTCTGTTTACTCCAATCAACAATTAATTAGCACTTGTAGTCGTCCCAAATTCTTATATTCTGATGATAAGTGTCCAAGGCTCTCTTGTAACATTATTATTTTTTTTATCCCAACCTACATCATTTGTTTCCTTTAATAAATTTACAATACACCATTTGTACATCAGGCCTACAGTCATGGTCCTTTAAGGATTTCACTATTTCTGAGGTGAAGTCATATACGCGCAGTACTCCTTTATGCCTTATGCTCTTTTACCCTTGTTGTGTACCCAACACTGACTTCTAACTTACTCAAAATCATATCAAGTTCGTCTTAATAATGGTCTTACCTTATCACCTTGTCGTCATACTACACCTTTAAGTTCATAGCTATATATGTCCCTTTTGTTCTATACTCGTACTCAATTTATCACGTTTATCTTAGGTGTTTCCTTTTGAATTCTCTTACCATTTCTCCAGTCTATATCCATCGTTTATTCTGTACATGAGGAATCTCATGCTACCTCTATACCCTTCGGAAAACACTACTTCTGCATAATCCCTTTCTCATTTAAAACATATTCTGTTCATCACTATTTGTTCTTATCATACCAGTCATTTTCTGGCACTCATTCTGCTTCGTTGCTCATCTTTCTGTAGTTTGGTCTTTCACAACTCTGTCACTTATATTACTCGTGTTCTCAGCTATACATGCCGTAACCTATTACTGCACTGTTATCTCGCTCGCTTCCTTCTTATTTCCTTCTTTCAACTAACTCCTTATTTTCTTGTGCTCGCTTTCATTTCCGTTATCACATAATCTGTATTCTGAACCTTCCCTATAAAAGAACTTTATAAGTCTTTCTTATTCGTTCTATACCTTGCCTTTCCATTTCATATTTGCCTTTATACCTCAGTCGCATAGACCACGTCATATCCTTTAGTTACTTCCTCACTAGGCCTTACTCATTTTCATAACAATCCTTATTGTATTCACATAATATCCTGTTCGTAATTAATCCTATGGTGTAACACTTATTAACTTTAAGGATTCACGATTCTTACTATGGTTTAATTACACTCTGTGGAGTAGGCGTACTTAACCCTTTTACCCTTTCTGATTAATCTTAGCCTTAATACCTCACAGGCGGTCTTATCAATACATTCATATTCGTCACAATTCTTCCTCCTCCGTACTCTTGTCTCAATCATACTATTACTCCTTTTAACTATAGACTCGTCGTAATTTATCCCTGCTTGTCAATTCAGTTGATATCTCAACATAACACTCTATTAAGATTTGCCAGCCCTTTCTAAATCATCTTTTATTATCACAAGCCCTTCCAAATTGTCTTAACATTTCCTTTTTATCATATTGATCTTGACCTCATAATTACTATTACCATTAATTCAACCGTTAACTTATTTCTCGAAGTCAGACTCGCAACTTGGTCAAATCCTATCATTACTGTTGACACAACCTTTCAAGACATATTACGAACTTATATCTCATTCCTTTTTTATTTCTAAGAAAATTTTGGCAGAGTTTCCTCTGTATTTCTTACTATCCCAAAACCTGCACGCAGGAAATACAACAATGCCTCACAGGGCCAACATATATACATCTATATCATATCATATCATAGCCACACAGGGCTCCCAATTTCAAGTAAAAGTATAAATATGTCGAAACTTACCTCACATATCACACCTCGAGACGTACCTGATCCTTTAACGATCTGTCCTGTTATACCTTCCTATCTACCTTCCCTTTCATTCTTCAACTTTACATTTCAATCATACTTCAATATTCTTACCTTATCTGACATGCATCTTTCGCACCGTTGCTTACCTGTGTACTTTGTAGCTCTCAATATCATCAGTCAGTTTATTCTGTTGATGTCGTTCTTCAGTTGAAATCAAGGGTTAGTATAAGGAATTTCATTTCTTATGGCTGGGCTCTATCGCACGATCTTAGATATAAAAGAAAGGTAACATCCTAAATGTCCTGTAGCTTCCTGTTTATAGATGTGGTGCACAACACACCGATAAACAAGACTCTACTAGACACGGTCTGTAGACATTCCGAGGATGAACTGCTCTGATACCACTTTTGTCACGACCCAGCCCCGTGGGCTATGACTAGTGCCCGAGCTGAACACTCGTATACGTACCTGTTAGACATAGTCATACTAACGCTATAGACAATATGAGAATTGACAAAGACCCAAAGGTTCACAACGTCACATATCATGATAATCTGTCTCCAGAGGAGTCACAACCAATCATAACGTAATAAAATACGCAAGCCAACAAGGCTGCCACTATATATCATTATAATACGCAAGCCGACAAGGCTGCCACTACATATCGATATCATATGCAAGCTGGCAAGGCTGCCACAACAAACAGAAATATCCACCACAAACCATACAGACACAGCTGATCACAATCTATATACAACCCACACACATGTCTACAGACCTTTAAGAGTATTAACAGTGACATATGATGGGACAGGGCCGCGCCGTACCCCTGAATAAACATATATATACATCAAAGACCTGTACCAAAAGTCTAGGCTCCGGAATAATAGAGCACTCCAAGACAGCTGAGTAGAAGTCCTAAGCTGGAAGATCGCCAAATCGGAGATCTGTACCTGCGGGCATGAAACGCAGCCCCCCGAAGAAAGGGGGTCAGTACGAGATATGTACTGAGTATATAAAGCGTGAAATACAATAAGGAAGATCATAACTGAAGTAGAGATTCCAGGAGACAAGTATGTTAATCAAGAAATCACTGTACCTGTGCCTTACGAACCAAAATCATGTATATCATTATCATATACCATACCCGGCCCATTATGGGACTCGGTGAATAAAGTCGTGTACACGTATACCATACCCGGCCCATCATGGGACTCGGTGCCATAATCATATCATCATATCATCATATACATATACCGTACCCGACCCTTTAGTGAGGGACTCGGTGAATAATGCAGTGATACTGTGCACGAGAACATACCCGGCCCGGGACTCGGTGAATGATACAATAACAGCATGCACGAGTAGAATATCATGAGTAACCATATGCAACTAAATCATCATCTGAGACTCAATAGAATAAGTGGAATAACTAACACTCGAGTATCAAAGGCGATAGCCATGTTGAGTACCCTTTAAATATCACTATGGACTATATCAAATAGAGCCTCAGGAATCATAGACATGTATCAAGATAATATGAAATAGCTTATGAAAGTCAAGGACATTAGTCATCGTAGAGTATCTAAGAATAGGAGCTTTTACATACCGACTACTGTCCAGCGTATAGAAGACTTGAGAGGCAATAGCTCAATTACCTTAAGAATTCTAACATCAAGAAGTGAATAAGGATCATGAATCTCACTCAAAATTTATGAATAGAATTACCCCAAAGCTCATATCATATGTCACTTATATCTAAGACACGCCAAAAGAAAGAAGGGATAACTATACATACCTTGAACTGTATCTAAATGTCCAACGTCTACTTCTCGAGCTCATAGGTCTAAAATTAAGATAACATAAGCCACAGTTAGATTATCCACATCACTTACTAACAAATCCAAGTACGAATGAAACTTAACAAAATTCGGGCAGCATTTCCCCTGCAAACTTAATAATCCTCGAAATTCCAATTTAGCCAAACATCAATCAAAATACCAAGAACAACATTACCAACAATTTCATGTCAAACTAGAATTAAATCCATCCTTAAATTACTTCCAAAACAGCCCAATATACATTCGGATGCCAATGCTTGTATACACTTCTTTATTTTCGTATATCCATAGTATAACAACAACAACTACAACCAATCCCCCAATATTCTAGCCCACAAAACAGTTCATAACAATCACCAAACGGTTCCCAAAATATAATCGTAAAACAGCCACAAATATCATACCAAACAGCCCCAAAATATTGTCACAGAACAGCCACGAAAATCATATAAAACAGCCCCAAATATTGTCACAAAACAGCCACGAAAATCATATAAAACAGCCCCAAAATATTGTCACAAAACAGCCACGAAAATCATATAAAAAACAGCCCCTTAATCCATAAATCTCAACAGAACAATGAACGCATTTATAACGCTATTTTCTCCGTTCTAATCCGTTAAAACTCAAAATAAACTTGTTAACAATGAAAAAGGGACCTTAATCTTACCTTAAGTATGCAGCAACCACGTCAACACTCTTCTTCTTGACTGATTTTTAGCTCAAATTGAAGGCAACGCGACGTACAATACTTTTCTCTTCATGAGCTTCGGGATTCGGGGCTCAGATTTTGGTCAAAATGGCTTTTTCTCTCTAAGGTTCTCCTCCCTCTCTCTCTCTAAAAATTTATGGGTGTTTTTGATCTGAAAATGAGGAGAGAAAGCTGAAAAATTCCCTTAAATGGCATGGGTAATGGGCCTGACCCGACTTGGAATCGGGTTGGGCCGAACCCACTGCCCAGCTCGACCTTTCTGTCTTAAAACGTCCATATCTCCTTATCCCGATGTCACATGCAGACCCACGACCTGTGGTTGGAAAAGGTATTTCAATTCTATACAACTTTAATTTTAGGGGTTTTCCCAAATTCCCAAATACAGATGGGGTTATGGCCTCCCGAAGTCAGATCACCCAAAAACGTAACTTAAAAACATTTTTTTGGAGGGCTTCCACTTTGATTTGGCTCAAGGGTCCTTCTTGAGTTGTGTTTAACTTCACATATATTATCCATATAACTCGTCATATGTCCTTTAAAAAATATCTTGACATGTGGACCCCACCTCAGCTTACGAATAATCCAACGTACAAAAATACGGGATATAACATTTGTTTAATGTTTGTTTACGTGTGTAGGATGCAAGGTTGCCAGGAAGTGAAGGGGAAAACAAATACAAAAATGGACTCTTGGAAAAGGAAACAAGAATCATAGGTAGGGTGAATTTGCGGCCTTGATGCGGCACCGCATCTCCGGATGCGGCGAAAAGTTGCGGCCGCATCTTCACCGCACAAAAAGGCAGTGAACAATGTAAGAACATGAAGTTTGCGAGCAAGTTGCGGCTCCGCATCTCACTTATGCAGTCGCAACTCTGCTCGTCTCTATCAGCCATGGCCACGTCAGGTAAGTGGAATTTGTGGAAGGAATGCGAGGCCGCAAAATTGAAATGCGACCGCATTTCCTACGTAAAGTCCGAAGGTATATAAGGTTTGTTTTGAAAATCCTTTTTCATTTTTTCCATCTAAGTCTCAAAGTGTCACCTTTACCCCTTTCTATCCCTAAGCCTACATTATTTTATTTTCTTTTTTTTAGCTTCTTTAATTAGTCTTGTAGCTTAAGTGTAGGTGCTCCTTTGAGGAAAAATGTGGAAACTCTTGGCATGTCTGGTACTAATAGAGTTAGTCTCTTGCATGTGAAATGTTGAAATGCGAATACCTCTCCAAATTTTTTGTGAAAGTTAAAAGAAAAACAAAAGGGAAGGTGCATAGGAAAGTATGATCTTTGTGATAACTTTTTGGCTCATTTTGTGACTTTTTACCTACTAGATGGGTTTTACTTGGGATGATGAGATATTGCTCTATTTGTTCTTGCTTAGGAAGTGAAATTGATCCATCTTGACTAGTTCATATGCCGTGTGTAGTGAGTGTGTGTCGAATAATTCGTGTGTTTACTTTTATCATCTAGAAATTGTCTGGTTAGTCTTTCAATGCTAATTTTGGTTATGTTGGTTGGAGATATGACCTTGGGTTATCTTTGTGATTTTTGAAAAAGCCTCTTTAGCTTTTCTAGCCTACCACTGCATAAATAATATCACTAGTAACCCCATTTGAGCCTATGACCTTTTCTTTGATTGCCACATTACAAGCTTTTACCCTTTTTGATGAAAAGTCTCTCTTTTGAACCTTTCCCTCCTTGAACATGAAATTGTGAATTTAAGGCCAAAAGCCTAAGTTGGGGGTGTTAGTGTTGATTGAGAAGTGGTGAAGGTTGGTATTGTGGAAAAGTCAAAAGAAATGAAGAAAATTTGAAAAATACAAAAAGGTTGCAAAACTTTTATGCAAAAAAAAAAAAGTATCTTTGTGAAAAAGGAATTGGAAAAGAACAAAAACATTAGAAATCAAGAAAATGGTTGCACAAAGAGAAGTTGGAATAATTGGAGAAACTAGTATGAAAAGGAAGGAGTGATGTTTTGAAATGAAGAGGAAAGTGGACAAAAGGTATTGAGTAGTGTTCAAGGAGGACGTAGTCACTTGTATCCCAAATACTTATCCTACCCTTCCCCAAGCCTACATTACAAGCTTAAAAAGTCCCTATGTGATCTCCAACCGAAGGTTCTTGAGTTAGTGATGATTGAAAATAAGGGCAAGCTTATGGTGTGATATTTGTTAGCACTACAATTTCTTTGTTGAGTGTGAGTGAGTTTGTATATATGTCCCTTGTGTTGTTGTTGTGAATATAGTGATTTTGGGACTTTCTTTCTTGTGAGGGCATATGGATTACGATAGATTGGTGATGTTGAAAAATTCCAAGTTGAGTCAAATGAGCATATCTAGTAAGCTAGTGGTTTTGAGTCACTTATTGAGACTTGAGTGTTGTCGCTTGATTGTTTTGAAACTCCATTGCATTCTTGAAATTGTATTTTGTCATGAGGGAGTTATTTGGTTAAAGTTTCACATGCTTGTAGCCTAATTATTTGTACCAATCAAAGTCATGTTTTTGTGCTTAAAGTAGACTTTTTGACTTGGTATGACGTTGGTGCACTTTTGAATGGAGTCCTTTGAAGGAAATTGTAATTTTATTTTCTTGAGGACAAGCAATAGTTTAAGTTTAGGGGTTTGATAAGTTGGTATTTTACCAACTTATTTCTTCTTTAATCTTAGATTGTTGCTATGTTTTGATTGAGAAATAGAGCATTTAATGTTTTTTACTTTAATTTTATAGGTTTATATGATTGAGAATAGCATCGGAAGAAACCAAGTGAAAATAAAGTCAAAATGAGGGCAAACTGGACAGTTTTGCAAAAGCTGTCCAGTGCATAAACGGGACTGTTTTGCAAATCTGAAAACTTGGGGCTTATTTTGTTATTTTTGGACTTGAAAAAAGTTGGGAACTACAAAAGCCAGACATGGGGCAAACATTTATCATCTTTGGCCATTTTCAACACATGTTTTGGAAGCTAGGGTTCTTGAACCAACACTTTGGAAGAGAAGATTGGAGCACTTTAATGAGCAAACTCTTAACCCTTTCTTCAATTCCTTGTTATGTATTGAATATTTAAGTGTGTTGTATTTTATACTCTCACTTGCATCTTGTTTATGAGAATATCCATTATCAAGTGGTAAATTAAATCTCTTGTTTTGCTTATGTATTGAACAATTTGTATTTCTAATGAAGCGGCTTAATGTTTTTCTATCAACTCTTCATGTTGTAATGTCTCTTAATGGTTGCAAACATTATTTGTGCCTAAGTACTTCTACTTTGCTTGAGAAATAAAGTGAAAGTTAGGAAAAGAGTTAGATAGCAAGGATTTGGGTCATTAAATCCATCTAATAACTTGATCTAGATATAGGATAGTTAACTTGAGGTTGAATTGATTGTGTTTAACATCACACTCTAAGGCTTGAGAAAACTTAGAGTGAAATTCATTGATTTGGTTGAGAGACTTTCAATGAGATTTTAGAAATCATTATCTATTAACATAAACCCGCTCATAGTTGTAAAATTGTAAAATATATTGGATCATTACTTGAGAGTAATTTCTCTTGCTTTCCTTTGCTTCTGGGGCCATTGATCATTTTACTTGCTTTTTAGGTTTGTTTTGTCTTTGTTAGATTTTAAATAAAAAATCCAAATATTGAAAAAGTGTTTGGCTTAACATAGTTGGTGATAATTCCTTACTTGTTTAAATCGCCTTTATATTATTCCCTGTGGATTCAACCCCGACTCATAGTTGGGTAAATTATATTGCGACGACTGTGTACACTTTCTCTTTGAGGAGTGGATTTGAACGTTATCACTCGTGCATAAGCAACTCTGTCACATTGAGCTGTGAGACTATTAGTACACTGGGGTGTGCCCAAATAGCTAGCTATTCTTCTAAGATTTTCCTCAGCCCAACACTGGACTGGTAGTTTTGGAAGTGTAACCCACAATGGCACCACATGCTTTGGTTCATCACTGATATCAAAGTCGGTTGTCCATTCCCTGAGTACTAATGGTCTATTTTGGAAGGTATAAGGTCCATTCTCTAGGATTTCCTCCTTGTCACCCTCAAATGCAAATTTGAAGATGAAATAATTGTCATCATGATAGTATACCCTAGGCGTGGCTACCTCATTCCAAACCCCATGGAGGAATTTAAGCATGTCTTTAAAATTAGGGTTTCCTCCCATTACATACCCAATTAGGGTCGTGTTCCATTTTTCACATTGATGTTCGAGTTCAATAAGGTTTAATTTCACAAATTTCACTCCATCATTCACCTCAGGGGGGTAGAATTTGAGTTGCAAACCCTTTTGTCTAGTACGGTTACCTCGAACAACTTTTGCTAGACTTTTCGGAGGTGGAGACGAGTCTTCTTACCTTCCTTCGTCGGTTCTTCGTTGGTCGTAGTCAGTTGTGTTGACCCAGCTGAATATGTGAGTTTCCGTGTTACTACTGCCAAATTGATATCCTCAGTGTTCTGCGCAATGGTGTAATGTTCGTCGGATGCTGAATCACGGTGGGTGCACTTCCTCGTCCTGGAATCCATTGTAGTAGCATTCTCGGAGCCAAGGGTTATGCCACTCCACTAGCTGGTGTCATTATTCTACTTTCTGGTTTCGTTGCCGTCTGATTCACCACATTAGGTGGCGGATCAGGTGGATCCTCTTGTGGTTCTTCTTCCTCCGTGTGGAGTGGTGGTGGTTGTGTTACTTGTCGTCGTCGGCGTGCCATGGCGCAGGATAGCTATCCTTGCTTATCGCATGCCTGGGAGCCTTAAATGATTATTTAAATTGATTATAGCTAGTGATCAATGTAAATATATAACATGGCATGGCACGTAGTTAATTTGACATTGTCGTTACTCAAATTTAGTTAAGATAATTTTATATTTATTTTAATTATACTTAGAACTTACCTGTAATACTTTCATTAATATGAAATTGGTTAATAATGTTAATTTGTTGACATTCATTTTTGAAATAAACTTAAAGATAATGAGATCACTTAAGTGTTACAAACGTCAAATAATAATCACAAGAGATAAGATGTCGTTCCTCTATATGTATTATATTAAATTTTCAATTCTTAAATTGTGTATAATTTGATTTATGATAATTAATAACTCATTAAAAATAGGACCATATTAAACATATATAGTTAATCATATTAAAAATAGGACCATATTAAAAATAGGACCATATTAAATTTTCTCTTCTACATTAAACATATATAGTTAATCATACAATGTAAGTAGTACAAGCTTATAATTGTTTAAATTTTATATAATTAGGTATAGTTATTTATTATCAATTAGATATGATTCAATTCTTCTTTTAATTATCATTGGAACTTACATGTAATACTTATATAATAAGAATTAATCATTAATTTTGTTATGGGGTGTTTGACCAAAATTAAAATTCTAATATTACTTATTTTGAGTCAAACTAGATTTTAGAGGAGTACTCTTGGAGAAAAAAGAGATTGTGTTTGGACAATTCATTTGATAAGTGCTTTTTTTAATATTTGCTAAAAAAGATTTTGTTAGGCGAAACTTTCCTAAAAGTGCTTTTACATGTGAAATTAGAAAAATATAGTATTAAGGGTCATTTACAATTAGTAATATTTGACAAGAAAAAAACAATTTTAAATATTTTTCATGAAAAATTTTAATTAAATTTTTGTTTTTGTTTGGTTAAAGTTAACACATAAAATAAAAATATTTTTTAAGGTCTATAATCAAGTATAAATATAGTTAAACCCAAAAAATGGAAGAGAAAAAAAAATTTGAAAGATATATTGGCTAAAATAATTTAGCCAATATATCAGGCTAGAAAAACAAAATTACCTCTCTAAAAGCATAAAATAATTATTAAATATTTGTTCTTAAATAAGTGAAATTACTTTAAGCACTTCTTTAAGATAATTAAGGTCGAGTTATACATAAATATTTGTAGAACTATTAAATTCTTCAATAAGTAAATACTTGTCTAAATAAGCACTTAATATATATGAAGTTACTCTAAATATCTATTTAAGAATTATAAAGGAACAGAGACAAAAATAAATATCTCTAATACCATTAAGAAAATTTTGAATTTTACATACATAATTATATAATTAACATCAAAAAATAAATTGTTGCAACAAAAAAATAAATTGAGTATGCAAAAATTGATAAATCTAAGAAATCAGTTGATATAAGGTTTCAGGCTACAAGTAAATGACTATTATTAAAGATTATTTTTTGCATTTTAATCTTTGTTATTCGAAAGTTACTTAATTTTTATTTTTTATGCAATTACTATTAATTTTTTCTTTTTTTTAGGAAAATAGTCTAACTTTTATATTTAAAATGATTTTTTCATAAAAAAATCTTTAATTCCTTTAGACCAAATATTATCATGATTTTTGTAATCGAAGCAAAAGCCAAAAACATTCGTCTAACTATGAAATTTTATTATGTACAACTAATTTGTTGTGGTTAAAATAATAATATTGTAATGATAAGTAATTAACTTTGGAAATTTATTGCCGCTTTGAATTCATGGCAATTTTGTCTTGACAAATAACTGTAACTATTAAGAAAATCATTTTCATGGTCTTTTATAACTTGATTCAAGATTAAGGTGGCCAAAATGTTACAATTGCTACAAAAGTTCAAACATGTGGCAAAAACAAATAATTAGCAATGAAATTTTAGCATAACAGTAAAATTCGTGTCTATATCATTTTCCCATGACAAATAACTGTAGCTATTAAATCAAATATTGCCACGATCATTTACAACTTGAAGCAAAAATATTTATTTAGCTATATCATTTGTATATTGTGGCTAAAAGGTTACTATTGCTACAATAACTTTAAAAGTACGGCAAAAAATTATTATTAGCTACAAAATTTAATCGTAGCAATAACTTTTTGGAAAAGTCACACAAATACAACTTATAAAAATGATAATTAAAAAGATTACAACTACTTTCTAAAAATTACATAAATACAGCTTATTCAAAATTTTAACTTTTTAATTACAAAAATACAACTTTTACCTTCCTAAAATATCTATAATACTTCTACCATTAATTCATATTCACTTTTTACTTTCTTTTTCTTTCAAAATCATTCCAATGTAATTTTTCAAATAAACAAAATAAAATTAACTTCACCTCCCAATTCCATCTACCATTTTAAAAAGATTTTTTTTTTCTTTCGTTTCCTCCTCTTTATTCGTCTTTTTTATTTTCACTTGATGGCTGGTGCAATTTTTTCTTGTGACTAAAATAAACTATTTGAATTTATTAATATTCAGAAAACTAGATGAAAATATATGATATATGGTATATGTTATATGGTATAAGAGAAGTACATGAAAATATACGTAAAAAGTATAAAGTATATAACAAATCATATTATATGGATATAGTATATAACAGTGCAATATACATAAAATATAAATACAATAATATATATATATATATATATATATATATATATATATATATATATACTTGTTCAAAGAACTGTAGTATAATGTATATCATATAAATAATATACTTGTTTATTGATTAGAATGCTAGTTGAGTATGTTGGAGATTTTCAAAAAGTATTTAATATGTTTTGATATATATTTAATTTCGTTATCACTAATTCTTGAAACTCCTTAGTTTTAGCCTTTTATTAATGACAACATTTTTTATTTATGGCATAATATCATAGGGTTTGAGATAATGTTTCCTTAATGATAGGTAGGAAGGGAGAACTTGTAGGGACAAATTAAGGAGAAAAAAAATAACATGTATAAATCTGTTACCATATTTATACAAAATTGACCATAAGTAAAGATTTTTCCTTTCATCATTTATAGGGTATATTTTATAGATTTTGTAAGTAAAAAAAATAGTTGTAGGTTATGTAAATAGTTGTATATTTACTAGTATTTGTGTAAGTTCCCCTAACTTTTTAGCTATATCATTTGTTTATTGTGGCTAAAAGGTTACTATTGCTACAATAACTTTAAAAGCGTGGCAAAAAATTAGGATTAGCTACAAAATTTAATTGTAGAATAACTTTGTAGCTATTTAAGTACCTATTGCTATGATAATTAATAACTATAGCAAAAATATAGAATTAGCTTTGCCATTTAATTTTCGTGGCTAAGAAATTTTAAGAATTTGTAAATAGCTACCGAATTTTAATTTTTGTAGCTATTGATAGGTATTAGCCACGATTTCTTAATTTATAGCTAAGATTTCGTAGCTATATATGTGTTGTGTTGTAGTGTATCCTCTTTTCTAATCCACTCTCTCCTAGTACACCCACACACCATCTCATCATCATTTCCGCAACTTAATTGCACCTTCTGACCATGGGAGTTCTTGACTGGCCATGCCCCTGAGGAACCTCGCCATGAAACCAAGATGAAAAAGATCAAGAAAACCAAGAAACACAAGATTGAAATTCAAGAGAAAGAAAGTCAAAGAAGCTCAAGTTTAAAGATCAATTTTTTTCAAGAATGAGAATTCTTGTTTCTTGAATCCTTTTCTAAATAGGTTTCTTGTTTCTTGATTTATATTTTAGTAGGATTTAATTTCCTATCATTAGTAGGACTTTATCCTAGTTCTAGTAGGATTCAGTTTTCTTTATTATTTTCCTTGTAGAATAGGGATTTTACTTTCCTTGTTTTTAGCTATTTCCTTTCTAGAGTAGAATAGGGATTTGTAGTCATAAAAGAGGAGACCCTATGCCTATATAAAGGGTTCTCGTGACTTGTAAATATAGAATTCACGTTTTTAGCATAAACCTAAATTTTGCAATAGAGTTATTTTCTCTATTTCTTATTCTTTATCCTTGTTTTTGGTTCCAAGCAAGGTGGTGATAGTCTTTATCTTGTTTTCAATAGCGTGTGGTGTTTCTTTATCACATAAGTTGATTCCAATTGGTGACTTAGGAACTTTGTTGGTTCTTGATCATTCAAGAACACGTTTCTTGAAAACAATTTTGTTCTATTTCATATCCAGAACCTTAATTTTCTTCCATCGTTGTACCCTCAATATTTACTTGTTTTAAATGATTCAAGAGCCATTTTTATAGTTCAAATTGTCATCTTTCTCCTCGTCTTGAAATCACATAATTCCGAGAAGTATAGCCCGATTTACGTCCGTTTCTTGAATTTTGCCCATCAATCGCTTCAAGAACAAAATCCTGGTCGATTGGTTCTTTGTTAACTCGAAGAATCACATCAATTTGGTATCAGAACAAAGTTGAGGAATATTATGCATTATATGCAAGAAACAAGAGGACATTGGGTTCAAGAAGATAAAAAACTATGGAAAAAGGAATCTCTTTTCCGCACTAGATGTACCTCCCATGATAAGGTATGTTCGGTAATCATTGATAAAGGAAGTCATGTTAATGTTGTTTCTGAAGAGATGGTTTCTAAACTTGGCTTGTTAACAAAACCTCATCCATATCCTTATAGCATCAAATTTGAGAATGATGATGATGGTTTAGAGGTAACTCGTCAATGCCTAGTTTCTTTTTCTTTAGGCAAAATATATAAAGATCTTGTTTGGTGTGATGTAATAAATATGGATGCTTTCCACTTATTACTTGGAAGACCATGGGTGTATGAAAGGTGTGCTAACTATGATGAATATCGTAATACCTATTCTTTTCAAAGGATGGACGAAAAATTAAGTTGGTTCCCTTGAATCCAGAAGATGTTGCTAAAAACTCCAAGTATGTTGATGATTCTTTTGTGACCAATTTACAAATCATTGGTCCCATAAATATGGAACAGCAAAAGGAGGAGGATAATGCATTAGATCCACAAATCTTCGATTTGCCTCCAAAATTTGATGAGGATCCATTAGAGCATCCAAACATTTGTGAGATTGAGTTTCCACCATTAAGAGATTTTGAAAAGAATATAGATTTTGTTTCTTACTCCACACCCACCAAAGCAGTGTATTGCATAAGACCAATAGTCTATGAAGATTTGGAAGAGAAAGAGAATAAGTTGCTGAAAAAGGAGTCTATGAATGAGAGCTTAATTTATGATCTAGTTCGAGCAAGAATTATTCCTCAAAAGGTTGAATCTTTGCAAGAATGTGTAATTTTAATATCTCTAAATTTCATTGAGTTTAATAGCTATAATCATGTCAAATATGAGAGAAGCAAAATCATCGAGGAGCTCTTAAGAAGACATGATTTGTTCTCTAACCTTGATCCAAAGGTACATGAATTTGATTTATTTAAAGGTTTTCATGGCACTAACTCAGATTTTGCATACAAGTATCGCATCGACACGGGAGTGTTCAAGATTCATGAAGATCAGTTTAAGATGATATGTTTGAGAAATCATGGAAAAAGATACTACTAAGAAAGTGGGATTTAGTTCGGCCATATGTAAAGATTTCTTTCAACATGATGAAGCTCTATGACAAGCTAGAAAAATGCACCTTAAGGCCTGGTGAGTATGGGTTGTTCCAAGTTTTTTTTTTTTTGCTAATATTTAACCATTTATGGAGCCTTTAGACTCGAGGAAGAGTCTTTCTCAACAAGGGGAGAATGATGAAAGATGAAGAAGATCAAGATATCCAAGAAAACCAAGAAACACAAGATTGAAATTCAAGAGAAAGAAAGTCAAAAAAGCTCAAGTTTGAAGATCAATTTCTTTTAAGAATGGGAATTCTTGTTTCTTGAATCCTTTTCTAAATAGGTTTCTTGTTTCTTGATTTATATTTTAGTAGGATTTAATTTCCTATCATTAGTAGGACTTTTATCCTAGTTCTAGTAGGATTCAGTTTTCTTATTCTTTTCCTTGTAGAATAGGGATTTTACTTTCCTTGTTTTTAGCTATTTCCTTTCTAGAGTATAATAGGGATTTTTAGTCATAAAAGAAGAGACCCTAGGCCTATATAAAGGGTTCCGATGACTTGCAAATATAGAATTCACGTTTTTAGCATAAACCTAAATGTCGCAATAGAGTTATTTTCTCTATTTCTTGTTCTTTATCCTTGCTTTTGGTTCCAAGCAAGGTGGTGATAGTCTTTATCTTGTTTTCAATAGCGTGTGGTGTTTCTTTATCATGTAAGTTGATTCCAAGTGGTGACTTAGGAACTTTGTTGGTTCTTGATCATTCGAGAACACTTTTCTTGAAAACAATTTCATTCTATTTCATACCCAGAACCCTAATTTTCTTTCCATTGTTGTACCCTAAATATTTACTTGTTTTAAATGATTCAAGATGCATTTTTATAGTTCAAATCATCATCTTACTCCTCGTCTTGAAATCACATAATTCCGAGAAGTATAGCTCGATTTACGTCCGTTTCTTCAATTCTACCCATCAATCGCTTCAAGAACAAGATCCTGGTCGATTGGTTCTTTGTTAACTCGAAGAATCACATCACCCCCCCCCCCCCCCCACACACACACACACCTCTCCCCAAAACAACAAGTTCGGCCTAACCATCAGTATATAGAACTTACCTTTAATTTTTTTGTGGTATCTTTATATCACACTAGACTCCAAAGGCGAGCCTCCATTTCATTCCACCCCACAACAATATGATGTGTGGCAACATCGTCAATCTCTCTATTTTCTTGGATTAAAGACCAAGGTACTTGAAACTTTCTCTCTTGGAGATGGTCTGTGAATCAAGCCTCACTTGCATGTGTGCCTCATGTGATGCATCACTGAACTTGCACTCTAAATATTCTATTTTGGTCCTGCTCAATCTGAACCATTTAGACTCCAGTATTTGTCTCCAAACCTCTAACGTATCGTTAACTCCCCCGCAAGTCTCATCAAATGTTGAAGATATAGATGACGTGAAAAAAATTAGACGGTGTCTTTGTATACATGCTAGAGAAACGAGAGATTTTCAGAATTGTCTTCACTGTTTTTTCAATCATACAATAGGAATACTTATAACGATATAATGTAGGGTTAAAGTCCTATTCTAAGGAGTATATATTGTAATAACTATACAACTTGCAATTGAGTCCTATTCTACGAAAGAGAATGTTTTATGATAACTATACAATTATAGCATTGTGTAAGAATATCATGCTAGGGACATTTGGCATTCTTATATGCATTATTCAACTGGTCTTTCATGATGATATCTGATGACAATTCTTCTGCCCTATATTAGTTAATTGCGTGGATATCGATATCTGGCTGCTTGGTCTATTGGTCCTCTAATATCCGTGAGGGCCAATGCATTTATGGTCTAAAGGATTTGGAGTATCTGTAGCAGTCTATATTGATCGGTCTAGTGGATCACTTGAAATCCACTAGGGCCCATGCTCTAAAATTGAGAATATACGGTAAAACTTTCATGGGGTACTCTATTTTGGGCACGCTATTTAAGTAATATCCTTTTTGTATTTCTTTTTGCACGAGTACCCACTATTTCATCTCGCTCTTCTTGCTTTGGTGCACATCTCTGGAATTTCAGCCCATTTTACATGTAGTTAATGCATATATGCGTAGCTGAGGTGCAAGGATACTTGAAAAAAAAAGTGTGTTAAATGGGCTTGTTAGATTTGTCGTGTTTTTGACAAATTGATGGTTGGGATTGTTCTTTAGTATATACGGAACTTATGTTTCAAATTTGAGTGTATTTAGAGTAGATTTTCGCGTAGAATCAGGTGTTGGATTATTGAAATTCGAAAAACACATTATTATTTTTTGTTCAGGCGCACATGGCTGAAATTTCAGCCCCTTTTATATGTATTTTAGTCATGTACTACTGAGGTGCAGACATACATGAAAAAATTATTTTTGACAAAAAAGATTCAGACACATATGGCTGAAACTCTAGCCTATTTTTACATGTACTTCAGTCATATACGACTGAAGGTCTGGCATATATGAAAAAATTCAGACAGACATGATTGAAATTTGAACCAATTTTTACACACACCTCAGTAAAAAATATCCAAACTTTGCCTTGGGAAGCCATACCAAACATCAGGAGAAAACGTCTGATGTTTGGCCTTCACACAAGGCCACACTTTCAAACGCAAATGTCTGATGTTGCCAAGCTTCAGGTGCGAAGTGGCTACTCGTGTAAAGAAAAACATAAGATGGATATTACTTAAATGGGGCGATCAAAATAGGGTATTTGTCACTTTCTCCGAATATACATACTTGAAATCTTTATTTTATTACTCAATCAAAATAAGGTTAATATATTTTTCATAACAAGCTTTTGGTTATAGAAAAGACAAAAATTATACTCTCTCTGTTTCAATTTGTTTGAACCTATTTCCTTTTTAGTCCGTGCCAAAATGAATGACCTATTTCCTAATTTGGAAACAAATTCACTTTATGAATGATTTACAGCCACACAAATTTTCGAGACTTATTTTGAACCACAAGTTTCAAAAGTTTTCCCTCTTTATTAAATGTTGTGTCCAGTCAAATAGGTTCATATAAATTGAAACGAAAGGAGTACTTATTATTTTTGGATAGCCGAGCAGATATAAGAGCGGCTCATGACCAACTGGAGTAGCAAATATGTGCGACAAACTTTTGGTGAAACTTGTGGAGAAATAAATAAACTTTTTGATATGATTTGTCTAGAAAAGACAAAAACTGTCATTAAAGTTAAAACTACTTAATCTGATCCGCTATTTCCAATGGTGTAGAATTCAATGTATTCCTTGTATGTTTCACAAAGCACAAGCCATCTTTACCTGGCAATTTTAAATCTCCAAAATGAAACTTTAATGCTCTACCCCTTTCTCTATAAATTGTCAAATTTAGATACTGATCTAGTCGGAACGAATCAACAAAATTATATAGTTCAAATTAAAGATATGGCTAAGTCTCAATTTCGGTATGCTGCATTTCTTGCTCTCTTCCTGTTCTTCCTCATTGCATCAACTGGTGAGTAGCCAACAAACTATAAATTGTTCAGTTTAAATATATTTGATACTTTATTCGTTTCAACTATAGCGGTTTTCTATCAGACACGGGGTTTGAAACAAGCTTTCGATCTTAAATAGGTCATGGCATTAAATAAGAAGGTTCCATTATGGGTAAAAGGGAATGTTTAACGTTAAATTCTTTCACTATATAAAATGGTGCAATTAATAAAGGGCTTGTCTGCACAATTTGACATATTTTAAGGGCATACTGGACCCTTTTTCTTATTAATCAGCTAATTAGTTTAATTGGGTGCTCCAGTTAAATTAAGAGAATATTCAGACCAATTACTGAATGGTAAGGGCATATGTGAGCTAAGCTATTAACTATGGGCATATTTGCTCAATTTCAAATACTTTAAGGGATCATTTGGTATGTGGGATGAGATAGACAAGGATATTATATATTCCATGGAACTCTTTTATCCACCTTTTATCTATCTATCTATATATAATAGGAGAAGCAAAAGAATGGTAGGATGACAAGTGTCATCACCACAAAATTCAGAATTTAAAAATACAAAATAAAAATGAAATAGAAAAAGGAAAACATGAAGGGGGAAAAAAAAAAGAAAAAAGAAAAGGTGGTTTACGAAGGAATTATAAGAAAGAAAGAAAGAAAGAAAGTTTGTTTTAAATTCACCAAATTCGTGAATGAATCCTAAGCAAAATATGGTAACCGTCGGCCATAATCCAAGGCACGTTAAGACTCTTATTTTGGGAGGTTATCATATCTGAAAAGAAAGAGAACAAAAAGAAAATCTAAGTAAACTACCCCATTTCCCCACTATCTCCATTTCAGATACCATCCGCTAAAACTTCGTTGCCATGTCCTTTTCAGGTTATCTGGTCATATCTTAGTAATATGCTTCCATGCAAGTTTAATTGTGTTTGGATACCATGAAAAACTCACGCGCTAACAGCCATGTTTTTAAATATATATCAATAGGTATTAGGTATGAATTGCAATTTTAATTAATTTCATTGGTTATTTTGAAGTTTAAGTTGTTTATATGATCTTTACCATTAATGCATTTTGATATTTTAGACATTTTCCAGTCATTAATTATAGAATTGATGACATTAAATAAGTAATCAATTGCAGGATTTGATTGAATGCTGGGAAATATGGTATTGGCAGATCATCAGGGGAGGCTTACGATGATCAAATATTTTTCAATCTCATGGCTGAAATTTTAAAGAGTTTGATCTCCTTTTCACAGCGAAGCAATGGTGAGGTGAATTCACTTTTCATTCTTTCTCTTTTATTCTTTTTAAACTTTGAAAAAGAGACTGTAACCATTTGAAAAAGAAAAAAAGAACCTTTCATTTTAATTTTGAAAAGTGTTGTTATTTAAAATAATACATAGAAAATCATTTAAAAGATACTTTCAGGAAATAAAATAAGAAGTTTGTTTCTTACAAAAAGTATCAAAAGTTGCTCATGTTAGTAAAAAGAGTTTTGAAAAGCAAACTTACATTCAATAATACTCCTTAGTACCATCCAATTAGGTGAATGCGTGAAATAAAGAAAGACTAAAATTAACAAATAAAGTCACTGAAAATGCAATGAGTAATTAGCATTCTTTACTAACAAAGTGACGATGTAAGTTGCCACCGAAGATCTTAGATTAATATCAAGAATTGGTGGTAGGCGTGTGCAGTTTTCCTCTAAAATATGATGAACTTAATTTAGTCGGTTTTTCAAATGTGAGAATCAAATCAAATCAACTAAGTCAATTTTTCATTACTTTGATTTTTGTCGGTTTATTCGGTTTTTATTTAAATATATGATAATACACTTACAAGAACTTATTAGATTGACTATTTTCTAACGTAATATTACTACCAAAATAATTTTGAAAAAAGAAGAAACTATAACTACTCAAGATATATGTATACCTTCCTCTAATAAATTTGTGCGTTGATTAAAAATTTAGACATTTTCAAGGAACATAAAAAAGTTCTTACAATGAATCTTTTTTGGGGGAAAAAACTAAAGATATAGTTGTAATATACCAACATATCTCGATGATAATTAAAGGAATCAAAGTCAAGTTATTTTCCGCATGAAATTAATCTAGATTCTTGGATTTATCAAAAGAAATTTTACAAATCAAACTAAAAAGTAAAGGCAAAGATTGCATTACTATAAAGGTGAACACATAGATTGTTAATCAAGAGGGTAAAAGATTAATATGTATCATAAAAACTTGAAACTTGTATATAAAAGTATACACATATATGTGTGTGCGCGCGCAACTTTAATTTTTAGATAGATATTTATATTGTTGGTTTGGTTTGGTTCGGTTATCTTTTGGTTAAAATCCAAATCCAATGAATTTGTTGGTTTTTAAAATTAAAAATCAAAATCAAACCAAACCAAAAAATGTCAATTTTTTTCTTGATTTAATTTTCTGTTTGGTTAGAGTTTTTTATTTTTCGTGAAAACCCCTAATTGGTGTATAAATCCATTCCTGTTTGTTTTGTTTAGGCTGTTAACCAATTTTTCACGTGGTGTGGTGAGTCCTTATTGTGGGTTACTGCCTTACTGGTATGAAAGGAAAGGACGAAGGGGTCAGGCTGTGTAAGGGGTTGCAGCGATGATATCTAAACTTGGGTCTTTAACTACAGTTAGTTTTTGAGTAGGGTAAAATAAATATAACACTGTTTAAAAATTAATTGTACAGGTGGCAGCCATCTAACTGGAGGAAAGATTATGGAGGGGATCTCAACTCCAAAAACGGAACTCCCCTCCCAACAATTCCCTTTTTTTCAGGTATTTTTTTAATACCTGTAACACTGAGGAGAAAAAAATATAAAAGATGATTTCTTTCAGAAAATCTATAAAACTATTAAAATATTAGTAGTATATAATGTGTATAATATTAATAATTAATTTTTATTTTATGTGCCACCCTATTAAAATATTGTATTGTACTAAATATGTATGTAGTATATAATATTTATTTTTATACATTTTTTTGTAGTTTATACGAATTCAAATAATAATTTTAGATATGATATTTAAAGTTATAGGTGACATGATAAAAAGGAAAAACTAATTTATGTATCATGTAAAAGAAGAGAAAATGTACAGAAAGGATGATAGAGATAATATATATGAAGATATTTATATGTTGAATTTATTTTTTTATAAATTAAAAAAATAATAATCAAATATATTATTAATACATTTAGAAAATTGAAGAATTATGAATAATAGAATAAAAATTTAAAAATAATTTTCTTCAGAAGGTAGAAAAATATATATCACAATTTTAAAAAGAATGTAGTGGACAAATATACTAAAGTTATCCACACTCAGTGTTTCCACTAAATTGTACTAACATTATAAAACCACATACAAATATAATAGTATCGAGCATTGAAAAATGTAATAAAAAGATGAGAAATAAACAAAATTATTGGATGATTGTATGATATATTTATTTTCTTTAAATAAAATACAAATTAAATATTTTGTTAAATTATTATGATCTACTGTACTCTAAAATAGAATTAAAAATATGATCTCAAAAAAGAAATTAATTGTCAAGTAACTTTTTACGGTGATTGAAGGAATTTCAGCAATGTATAACTGAGCGTTAAGATAGTCTTTGATGGTGAAAATTTATCCACACTCGGTGTTTACAATAAATTATAAGTACTAAAGATATGTGTCAACTATTTTTATTTTGGTTGTAAATTTTTACTATTGGCTTTTATAATTTTTAATTTTGATAGATACATTGCATAGGAAACAAAAACAATTTATTTAAATAATTACGTTAACCTCTGCTCAAACAAATAAGATAATACTTTTAAATAATTAATTTCTTTTCATACTGACGTGATTTCATCGCGCATCGCGCGGGTACGAATACTAATATAATAGGAGAGACAAAAGTATGATAAGATGACAAGTGTCATCCCCAGAAAAATCCTAATTTAAATATACAAAATTCATAAATAGAAAACTACAACGGTTAAGAAAAAGAAAACTTCAAGGAGCACATCTATCTATTATCAAAAAGCCACTTGCCAAGATAAAAAGGAAATCGGACAAATTCAAACCGCTAAAATCAGTTTTAAGAGCGCAGTTTTGTGCTATACGGTTTGAAGAACCAGTTTTCCTTCTCAAACCCATGGCGCAGTTCATATTGATTTTCTTCTATTATATAGCAGAAAAGAAAAAGAGACTTTATAGCATTTGAGAAAGATTTTAGAGCCCGTTTGTATTGGCTTATAAGTTGCTTATAAGTTGTTTTCAGTTTTTTTGAGTGTTTGGCTGGCCAGCTTAAAGTCATTTTGTGCTTAAAATAAGCTCAAAAAAATAATTAAGCCCATTTAACTTAGCTTATCTTCAACTTATTTTTTTTAGCTTATAAGTTGTTTCAGGCTTATAGGCATAAGCCCATCCAAACAGGCTCTTAGTAGCATATTACTGAAGATTATAGAAAATTCTGGCAAGTAAGGCTGTCTTTGTTCTGGACAATATTCTTTTCATTGTTTTACTGTTTTTTCCTACATTCATGGGTATATCATTTTTTAATTTGGTGAATTGGGTAACCAAATCAATTCCTCTACACTGATGCACACAAGATATTTGATTCTATGCCTGAAAGATTTGGATAATGGTTTAACCAAAAAAAAAAGATTTGGATAATGTGTTTTCACTTTTCTCATCTGACAGTTGCTCTACAATATAGGCTTTTCATTTCTACTTGCTAAATAGCGGTGTTAATGTTTCTCTTTACACTGTACTGCGCTACGCAAAGGAGGTATTTTTCAAACTCAACACCATTTTTATCAGAAAAGAACATTCACGAAACCAAGAAACACATAGTAAAAGAAAGGACAATGGGGCATTTGTATGCAAACTATTTATAATGATTAAGAGTTAACATAATTTGAACAGATTCCATATTATCTCACAAGCCTCAGGATATATGGAAGTGCATATAATCTCACAAGCCTCGGGATATATGGAAGTGAAGTTTTAACTGAGATATGAATGTTAATCCAACCTGCCACTTTCAAAGTAAACATAGAGCTATCTTAACCAAAAAATAATTATTATTATTATAACTAATTTGAAATTACTAGGGTATACATAGAAATGTTCTAAGCAACTGAAGGCATAAATTATGTTGTATGACTTCGATGTTGGGAGCAAGTTAACCCACATAAAAGAGTTACTCAGACATTTTAGGTGCTTGGTGAGCTGCAATTAATGTTCTACTTTGAAACACTTATTTTTCTTATGCTTTCTTATTTGTGTCCACACACAAAAATAAAATAAAATTGTGGTGATAGTAATGAGTGCCTTACATTGATAAAAGAAAAGTGAAAAAATAGCAAGTTCCCAATTACGTGGCCGTTAGATCTCTGTACCGCCGTTAACTTTCTGGTATATCTTTAATTATGTATGCTGATGTCTTATGAATATCTATATGCCTGGCCAGATTTGGAATGTGCTTAGCTCAGGAAGTTGAATAATGGAAAAGAATTACATACACGTGGAGGTGATATGTGTCTTTTATCACTTAAACATAGTTATAACACATTTTTCCTCAAATTATTACATAATCAGGTATATTAATATGGTTTGATGTAAATATCGTCTAACAAGTATATCCAAAGTGGGATAGATGACATTTTTACCCTTCGTCATCCTATGGAGTTACTCTTATTATGTAGTTAATAATTACTACATTATAATGGTTTGATGTAAATATTGTCTAACAATTATATCCAAAGTGGGATTGATGAATTTTAACTAGATGACATTTTTACCCTTCGTCATCCTATGGCCTTCCTCTAATTATGTAGTTAATATATATTTTGTCTTTGCCATGAACATCCAGTATAGCATTAGGAAATTATCAGCATTGCAGATAAACTTGTTACTTTGGTTGTGAGTACACTCTATAATTGACCTCTCTATCTCTTATGTTAAAACAGAAAGTTGCACATATTAAGTATTTAGTTCTCATTTGGCTTTTAAAGCACCTGCTTGCCATTCTGCATGCCGAAGTAATTGCCATTACACTCAGCAATCATAGAACATCATATTGTCATATTCGGGAACAAGTTCAACTCTTCTTTTTTATATTAAATGGTCAGAAAAGTGAAATGAATAAGTATAATATTATGGCTTGAATTTTGTATAGCATGAGTATTTAAGCAAAATGCCGAAGTGACTTATTTTTCTACTTATTATTAGGTGATTCACTTCCATCAGTAGAAGACAGTTGACTAATAATAACTGAGGAAGCATGCTAAAGTCTGCAGGATCATCTAAGTATGTATGAGATCATACAACCTGAAAAGCTGAAGATGGTTTTGTATTGCGTTTGATAGAAAGTACACTTCAATATCTTTTTTGAGGTTTTGGTGTCATTATCATAGCTCTTTTGCTGCTTATTCATCTAACAATCCTTCAGTCTATATTTTATTTTATTTTTCTAAAAATTTTCTTTTTAATTCTTCTCTATTTTTACTTTTCAGATTATGGTAGTAAAGTAGATAATTGATCTTCAAATGAACATCCCAGCACTACAAAAGCTAGATGCAATGCTTCTGGTAAGAGAATTTCTTTTCTTTTCTTTGCATTTCATTTTTTGGTTTAATTATGTAATCGTAAATAATGTAATTTGAGCTCAGTTATACTTATGCTTGGTCCGATAGCAAACATGATTGCTTTAGATAATTTTAAAGACCAAAGTGAAATCTCCTACACATCCAACTTCCAAGGTCAATTAAAGTAAAACGAGCAGGAAAGATGACAAATGGTGGATATCCATATTTTTTGTAGGTCCTCATTAGCTCTGTTTCATATTGTCTTCAATGATAACCTAATGACTTTATAGAAAATCCAGTTCTTAGGACTTCAAACAATTATGCAGTGTTATCTTCTTATCTAGCATGATGTGGTAAACTATTTTAGAAAGCTATTCGAGAATAACTATGGAGAAACATTAAACTATAACCGCTATGGAGAAAAGCTTTGAACGTTTACTGATAGTTTATGAACCAGGAAACCCGGGTATTATTAATTATACAACAATAATTTACATGCCCTTTGCTAAACTTATACATTGTTGAAATAGAGAAAAAGTCAAACTTGTATGTCAGATGAAGATTTTGGAGGAGATGTGGTATGCTGATAGCAGAATTAAAAGTAGTTTTTACTGTTTTTTATAAGACTTCGACATGATTAACTTATATTCCTTCATCTTTTTGGTACAGGAATTCCATCATCAAGTATATATGGATTGGAGATTCGCTTTTGTGTCGTTAAAATTTTGAAGTACCTTTTGTCAATATAATAGCGCGAAATTGTGGTTCCTGCAATTCCGATAAGATACTGCCTTTAAAATGTACACTTTAAATTGAAAGGTGATATATTGATCTTTCCTTCCTGTAATGTTATTTCAGTTGATATGATAAGAACACTGTTTGGGTATTTGTGATGGGAAGCATATGATTTGAAATATTTAAACAAGGATACTAATCCTAATAAAAATGAAGTTGATGTTGAAGGAAATGAAGAAAGGCGAGATACCAAAACAGGTACATGCTAAGATAGGAACAGAGAGTCAGCAGAGAAAGAAGCTGCAAAGGCTGCACTAGAAGCTCATAGGAAAATCTTTAAAAAATCTCAATGAAATCATTTGTGATTCCTTTTAATCCAATTAAGGCACAATGTGATTCAATCTTTCTGTACCTTTAAATGTATAAGATTTTTTAAATGACTCAATTTTTAAATATAATGATCGTGCATGATTTTTATAATGATTTAATTTTTAAATATAATGACCGCGCATCGCGCGGGTACGTATACTAATATGGGATAACGAAATGGTGGGATAAAATAACTCAGGACTAATTAATACCTACAACCAAACACGGAATAAAGTTAATCTCAAATTCTATCTCGGGATTATTATCCTTATCTCATGTACCAAACGATCCTAAGGACATATTTTAATTTGACCTTTTCCGTATAAAAGAGATATCATTCTTTTTTTTTAAAATTAATAAGGAAAGAATGCCACATAAACTGACACATAACGAATACATCTTCGTAACATTATCCTAAGCTTTTCAGTTGGTTCTTTCTTTTCTTCGCAGATATGCAAGTCGTAGAATCAATTGGTTGTGAAAAGCTGAGCAAGACATGGTTCGGGCTTTGCCTTAATTCCGATGGATGTAACAACCAATGCATCAATTGGGAGCATGCCATTCATGGAGCTTGTCACTTGGATTGGGGTGGTCCCTCTTGCTATTGCTACTTCTGCAATTGATCATTATATTTGGTCGTCCTGATTGATGCTATTTATTAAAGAAAATAAAATATATGTAATAATGTTGGAGATTTTTAAGACCTATGAGCATAATCATTCTGCCAACGTATAAATATTCAGATGTATGTATGATATTCTCCTAATAAATGTATCAACACCTATATCATTTGGATGGTGTTTCCTCCTTGTTTTTCGATTTGAGAATGTTCTACATTTGTGTTTTTCTGTGTTTCATTTTCAGCAATGCGTGACGCTATATATATTTTTGGACATTGTGTTTATATATATATATATATATATATATATATATATATATATATATATATATATATATATAAAGCATAATACGTGGATAGACATCTTAACTTGGCCTCAACTAGTAATTAAGGGCTCCAACTTTAAGATGCACATATAGACACCTCAACTCGTCTCCCTGTGTCTCGTGGACACCCAACACTGATTTGGTATATAAATTTTGGAGGTGTCTAGATGATCACTTTGTATGTTGGAGTGTTCAACTGACAAAGTGAAGACAACTTGAGGTATCTAAATGATCATTTTGTAAGTTAGAGTGTTCAACTTACAGTTATTTACCCTTAAAAGGTACAGTTGAATTTGTATGGTGATTTAAAGGATACGTGGATTGATTTGATTAATTAACAAAAACAATAAAATAAACAAGATTATAACAACTATTGAAATCAAGTAAAATGAAATTAATAATTGAATTGAAATGGCCTGAGCTTGGAAGAATATCTTAGTGAATATGCCTCTGGAACGACTTCAGACTTCAAGAACAATATGAATCTTGATTATAAAATGAATAAGAGTCTCTTATTTTGCTAATTGTGTGAGTATAAATTGTTAAGCGAAAAATTGGATGCCCTCCTGACATAAGACCTAGGCTCCTTTTATAAGGATCAATGCATAAGGTTTCAATGACCGAGAATCATTCCTCCGTAATTAGCATTGAAGGTGTAAAAGATGATTTAAACACAAAGGAGTAACATCTGGAACTGTATCCGAAATGGATAGATAACGGTAGATGCTATTAATCACTCTTTCCTTAACCGCAATTCTTCATCTAGTCTTGCGTCTCCGAGGTGACATGAATCGGTTCTCTCCTGGTCTTATCTTAGTCGAATCCGCCACAGTTCTGGTTGGCAATGTGTCATCGCCGATTTGGTTGGAAAACTTTAGGTGAACTTAAAAGAAACCATTGTCTAAAACAGTTCGGCATATAAGTAGGTTGAATTAGAGAACCAATCACATTACTTTCCATTTGGGACCACATCCCTAGTCATTTGATGTTACACCTCGCATTTTTGTACATTGAGTTTCGCCGAGTACTAGTTGCCCTAGTCTTAAGAAGTAGGACAAATTTTTTGAGGTCATGAGGATAGATATGTCCATCTTGGGTATATAAGAGAGTAAAACCATGTTTAGTAAGCTTCGGGAAGGTTTAAGACTTGTCGGATCATCGGAATTAAGTTTCAGCGGAAGTTTGACAAAGTGTTACATTATGGCGCAATATGTTGCTCTCAGAGCACAACAGGTGGGCCGCAAAGCATGCTTTGAGACGCAGTTGCGCAAAAAAGTGTGACAGTGAATTTTGGTGATGTTGCGAGGCCTGCGACACAACATATGGCTCTCAAAGCGCGCTTTGCGTCGCCGCAAACCTCGCAGCATGTTGTGCCGGTCCAGAATTTTCTGGACTACTATAAATAGACCCAATTCGACCCTAAATCACTATTTCACCATTTTTGGACCTAGAAACGTCTAAAACTCTCTCAACAAGTCTTCTTATGATCTAAGACCAAAGTCAAGGGCAAACCAAGTGATTCTAACATAAAGAATTCCATGATCATCATTAGATTGTTCTTCCTCTTGTGGTGTTGAATTTGGAGACTTCTTGGAGGTGAAGGAATTTCGAACTTAGAGTGATCCTTGTGATTGAAGGTAAGATTGCCACTCCATCTTCATTTTTATAGTATTATTTGGCATTTACATAACTTATGGGAAAGAGAAATTGTGAAAATAAGGTTTAAGTTGTGCTATAACTTGTTCTTAGCTATGCTTGAGTATGAATTGTTCCATACTTGGTATGATTGTCACTCCATCTTCATTTTTATAGTATTATTTGGCATTTAAATAACTTATGGGAAGGAGAAATTATGAAAGTAAGGTTTAAGTTGTGCTAGAACTTGTTCTTAGCTATGCTTGAGTATGAATTGTTCTAGACTTGGTATGGTTGTGATGTTGTTGGGCTGGTTTGTACAGATAAAGTTGTAATATGAAGTTGTTGGATTGTCAAGTGAGTTATGAAGATGAAAGGGAACTAGTGAAGGATTGATGGTACCGAAATATGTATAGGATTGAGGAAAACAAGCTACATGAATCTTATGCACATTAAATGTTCAACAAAATGTCTAAATGAGTTCTCTTATAAGTTATGAATACATCGTTGATACGGATACTTCGTTTACTGTAGATAATCATTCATCGAGCATATACTAAGGAGACAAGGTATGTAAGGCTAACCTTTTTCTTTCTAAAGGCATGATTCCATGATTGTGAACCTCCACATGATGTCTACCATATTCCTATTTCTAGAAACACTAGAAGCCCATAATTTTCATGATCTTTATGATATGAACGAACGAACGTATGAACAGACTTCCATATTGCTCTACTCTTAGAAACATTAGGAGTACTCTAATCTTTGATATTCCTGTACCTCTTTTATGATTATTCCTTTTGTTCGTGGATCTTGAGATCACGCATACTGATGATGCTAGCTCAAAGATGTTTATTGAGGGTAGTACGACTTTATGTCATCTGAGAGTCCTATTTATTTAGCTTACTCATGCATTACATTCATTTATACATATGCACATTGACCCATGACCAGAAGGTGTTATATACGCGTATGTTATGTATTATGTATATGGATACATATATGTATGGGGTATGGGGAAAGTGACGGCGTTATATATGCATTACCACCTGATCAGCTAGTCATATGATGATGCGAGGACGATGATGATGTTGATGGTGATGATGATGTCGGCCGATACGATATAATGGGATGCCCACAAAGGCTTGACAGGCGTCGTATACACTTATATGTCTATGTATGACCTCATGCATGCATGGACATGATTTATGCATATTATTATTCCTCGGAAGATGTTCAAATATACAGGTTACATTCATTTACATTATAGTTTCCTTATGTTCTCTCTCTTGTTACTCTTATGCCTTACATACTCAGTACTTTGTGCGTACCGTCGTCCTTTTGTTTATGGACGCTGCGTTCATGCCCGCAGGTAAGTAGGGAGATGGATTAGACCCTAGGTGATTTATCCGCGGAGTCTCAGGAGCGCTTTATATGCTTCAGAGGTGCAGATTATTGGTATTACTCTTTGGCGTACATGATTAGGCATGGCGGGGTCCTGTCCCATCTTTATCACTTCTAGCATTCCGTATAGAAGCTCATAGACATGTGTGTGTGTATAGTTATGTCACGACCCAACCAGAGGGCCATGAAGGCCACCCGGAGCTAACCCACCGAGCACCTCTGAACATTCATCTCATAATCGTTTCTAGGTGAACCACAAAAACAGCTCATGGATATTATAATCTGTAAGAGCATATATCACAAGATAATGACACATCTCTATATAATCATCAATAGCTATGCCCATAAACACAAGCCAACAAGGCTGTCATAATATTATACAACAATATGAACTAATAAGGTTATGGGACATCTAACTACATACATCTGTCTACGAGCCTTTATATAGAATACAGGAATCCATAAAGATGGGGCAGGACTCCGCCATGCCCAAGTATATATACACAACAGTAGTACTAATAACTGCAACTCCGAAGCAACTGCAGCGTTTTTGAAACTCCACTGATGAAGCTTCTAAGAATCAGATCAGTTTATCTGTGGGCATGAATGCAACGTCAGTACGAACAATGTACTGAGTATGTAAGGCATGAATAGCAACATAACAAAAGATAGGGAACATATGAAATAAAGAGATAAACTATACATCTGAAAGCCTGTTAGGCGGATACCATGCATGCTTAGCCTTTTCACAAAAACATTTCTCATACATATACAACGTAATAGTGTTGCGGAACGTGCAGCCCGATCCATAAATATATTATATCATCATTCTATACCCACATATCCCGCGTCCGGGCATCCCGCATCCGGGACGATATCATAGTATACCAACTGATTAGGTGGCTATGTGTATATAGTGCGGTCACCCTTTTCCCATACCCCATATACATATAATATACGCGTATATAAATCGTCATCTTTTCTCATATCTGTTACACCTCGAAAAATTTCCCGTTAATGTACAATGAATAGACTAACGAAGCGCACAAAGTATACGATGTCTTTGTAAGTAAGAAATAACATTTGATGATTCTAAATGAGATTTCAAAGACATTCGAGGTAGGAGACGGAAGTTGCCAAGAAAGGCAAGGTATATGCTATGGATCGGAAGACGATTTACGAGTAATGAGTTAATGATGCCTTAGAGAAGGGTTATAATGTCCCTTAGATTGTTAATGAAGTGTTAAACAAGTGTTAAAAAGGTTCCATAAGGATAGGAGATCAAACGAGTCGACGAGAAAGAGTTCGAAAAGGCTGGGCATTATACGGCCCAACATACTGGCCGTATAAAACATACTGGCCGTATGTTAGGCCGTATGTTGTGACCAGAATGGGTCTTTCACTGGAACAGATCTACGGCCATACATACGGCTAGTATAATTTATACGGACCGTATGTTGGTCCGTAGAATCTGGTCGAGACAGCTTCTAAAATTAATAAAAGGACCCCATCCCATTTAGTTCATTTCATTTCTCCTCTCCACACCTCAAGAACATTCTAGAGAGTTCTCCACTCTTCATCCACAAGAACTCAAGAGAGATTTGTGATCAACTTCATCAAACCAACAAAATCAAGTGTAAGAAACTCATTGAAGTTCATCCAATCCAAGGAATTCTAATGGAAGTGAACTAGGGTTTTGGTGCAAGAGGAGTATTTCCACTCAAGGATTATTCTTACACTATCTAAGGTAAGTTTTATGATCATTTCATGTTGTTTAAGGTATTGAGAGGTTGAAAGACTTAGATTATGAAAGGAGATAAAAAAATGGGTCACAAAGATGAGAATAATGAGATTTTGAGTAGTAGTTTGGAATGAGTCATGAATATTGATATGTTGTGATTGTAAGTATGTTATAAATGACATTTAGAACATGGGATAAGCATTATATGAGAGAAAACACAATAGTGATCTATGACCATGATTAGGGATGAATTGAAGTGAAATTGTGAAATGTGAGAAATGTGGATGAATGAAGATTGTTGGTTATGATATTGTGAACGTTATTATAGATGTTTGGGAGTTGATATATGATATGAGGAAAGTAGTATAAACAAAGGAAATGCTGCCCAAAATTTCTCTAGCGTTAGTTGGGCATGTTCATGTAATAGATTAGCTAATGTTAATACGAACTCTCTTGAAGGTAGAAACGCGAGCATCAAAGGAGAACGATCAAACGATAGAATAGCTAAATGAAAAGGTATGTAAGGATAATCCTTTCCTTCTATGGCATGACTCCTATGGCATGAATTCTCTTATTTTCCCATGATCTTCCTAGATAAAGGAAACTATGAGTCCATGACTGTAATGAGCTATATATGTATAAGATAAAGAAAAGAGATACGATACGAGCATGATAATGATGATGATGAGTTTAAGTACAAAAGAATCTTAAAGTGAGGTACGATGTCCATGAGGTTAATGATCCTAAGTATGGTTCCATTGATGTTTTTCCTTGTGTGCACTCACCTTGAAATGTTAGTCCCTTCAAGGTGAGATATGACGATTATGATCACTCCATAACGTAGTTGGGGGTTCACGACCTCATGTTACCCCGACATATCCATAGTTACCTTCAAGCTTTAATGTATGTTTAATGATGAATGTATGATGATGCTAAGTTTATGATAAGGTTATGACATGCTTATGAGATGTATGATAACGATAAGTTTAGGTTGACTATATGACGATATGATCCCACCGTGCCTAATTGGCTGGGCATGTCACCGCGAAGGCGGGCTGCATACGATTCTACCGTGCTTAAATGGCCGGGCATGTCACCGCTAAGGCGGGCTCCTATGTTTACACCGAGCCTAGAGGGCTGAGAATGACACCACTAGTGGGTGGCATATGATGGTTACCCGGACCCGGGTTAACGATGATGGTATATGTGCTACGATGAAAAGTGTGTTATGATAACAAATGTAGTAAGTATAAAATGCATTTACTCTTAAAGGTTAAGCAGGTTATTTCTTCATCTCATGCCTTATTATTTCTCTACTATGTTTCATTTCATTCATGCCTTACATACTCAGTACAATGTTCGTACTGACGTTCGTTTTCTTTGAATGCTGTGTTCATGCCTGCAGGTAGACATGGAAGTGATCCAGACTCGTAGGAGCTACTAACAGACTTTGAGAGCACTCCATTGTTCCGGAGGTGCCATTGATTTATTCTTTTGTGTATATATATGTTTTAGGCATGACGGGGTCCTATCCCGTCCATATGTCTAGTACTCTAGTAGAGGCTCGTAGATACACATGTGTGGGTAGTATGGTCTCACGATTTTTCCCACGTGTATGTATATGTAATATTTTGATAGCCGAAGGGCTTATGTATATACAGGTAATTATGTTTCAAAGTGAAAATGGTTTCCCTATGATCATCAGCATGAGATTAACAAATGAAAGCAGGATGAGTGCGATAAGTAATAGAATGAGTGGTGCTCGGTGGTTAGCCCCGGGTACGTGTCATGGCCCCTAGTCGGGTCGTGACAATATCATATATACACATATAATATAAATAGCATGCATGAGAGCCCAAATAAAAGTTACTACTTTATCGGAGTGACGTAAGGTCGATAACCTCCGATTATATTATGGAACAATCATCATCGCTACATCTCACCTTGAAGGGACAAGTAACATAAGGTGAGATCAACAACAATGAATAAAATCATGAAATAAGATCAATAATCTCATAATAGCATCAAGACCATAAGCTTTGGGATCTCTAGAAATGGAATCATCACTATCATCGTTACCATCATAGCAAACATTTACCTTAAGCACCACAAGAACTTTGATAATCATGAACTTCTAGCTTTTGGAAATAAGGATGTTATGGATGGATTCATAAGAAAAGAATCATGCCTTTAGAAAGAAAGGGATTAGCCTTAACATACCTTTTCGGTCTCCTTAACTACCTAACGCTTGTCCTCCCAAGCTCGTATATCTACATTTAAGAAAATCATACTATTGTTAGCCCAAACTCACAATACCAGCAAAACAACAACAATAGCAACACTATTATCAACAACATCTTCATCAACACCAATATACTCAATAAAACATCCCACACGATGTTTTCCCCAAGGTCACAACCAATCACTAGCCTTTACGAAGCCTTAACAACTAAATCTCCATAAAGCATTCATAATATCAAAAATAGAGAGTATCCTTACCTCAATAAAAGTTGGAAGAGCTTGAAATCTTATTTATATTCAATAGATTCCTTCATCCCATCTATATTTGATGTTTAGAACAAGATCTACAAACTTCTATACACTTCCCAAGCCTAAATCCTGATATTACACTTGATTTGGGCTAAACTTTATGGGTGGAAGTTGGGGGAATGATCTAGAGAGTTGGGATAGTTTATGGGTGTTTGATGAAAATAAGGGGTTAAACCCCTTTTTATATTGTTTTAGAGTCGGTTGCCACCGACCTAAAATTTTCAAGCACTGTAGCTGCACGTTCGCGCACCGTAGCTGGCGCGTCTCTACTCCACCGGCCTAAATTGTAATGTCCATAACTCTCTACTCCGATGCCATATCGACGAGCGGTTTGTTGCATTGAAAACTAGACTTCATGAACTTCATTTTAGGCTTTTAATTTACTTCAAAACTCTTCATATGCTAAAATATACCCTTTCCCCAAATTGGCTCAAATTTATCGTACGAAATCTTGCCCGTCCTTTCTCCAAAATTCCAACAACTTAGTTTCCTTTCTTACACCTCGGAAAATTTTCCGTTGGTACGCAAGTGGATGAACTAGTGATGAATATGAGTGCGTGATGTCTATGAGCAAGAAACGACGTTTGATGACCTTAGGCGAGATTTCTAAAGTATCCGATGTGAGACGAGGAAGTTGGATAAGTTAAGATGAGATACAAGGTGAGCAATGCATGTGCATGGACGGGGGTGATTAAAATGAGAAGTCTAAGAAATATGGGAAGTTGCAGAATTGCAACTGCCCAGTGGTCGTAAATCGCAAAATACGGACCGTAAATTGCGATACGGTCCGTAAACTGGCAGTCGTAAACTGCCATGCAAGGTTTCAACTTTCTGCCAGTCGAGGAAATGGTAGAATACGACCTGGTTTACGGACCGTAAAGTGATTTACGGCCCGTAAACCATGGTCGTAAATCACCATGGTTGCAGCCTAAAGCTTCTGGTCCTGATATGGTTAAATACGCCCATGATGGACGGTCCGTAAACTGGAGGACGGGTCGTAAACTCAGTTTACGACCACTGTTCACTTCAACACAGATTTTGCAATTCATTAAATAAGGGAACCAAGACTTGTTTTATTTCATTTCTACATTACACCACTTCTCTCTAGAATCATCTCTCTACATTTATTTCATAAGTTTTCAAGGATTATAAGTCACCAACAACATAAACAAGTGAAGCAAGTGTAAGCAAGCCATTAAATACCATTCAAGTCAAGAAATGCAAATGGAGAAAAACTAGGGTTTTGCTCAAAGTGGAGTATTATTAACCAAAGCTTGTTCCTACAACTTCTAAGGTAAGATTCATGATTTTTACATGATGTTTAAGGTATTGAAGAGTTGAAATACATGGATTGTAGAAAATATGGTCAAGTAGGTCATGAATGATGAATAGTGGCATTTTGAGGAATAGTTTGAATTGAATCATGAATGTTGTTGTGTTGTGATATGAATGCATTATAAATGGTATTAAGATCATGAACTAGACACTTTAGACGAATGGACGAAGTTGGATGTTATGACCATGAATATGGGTGAATTAGAGGCAAATTAAGGAGTCTAAATAATGTGGATAACGTGAATGACTAATGGCCATTGTTATGATATTAATGAAGGTATAGACGCTAGCATTGGAAGGAAGTGTGCAAGTGTAGAATAGTCCGACGAAAAGGTATGTAAGGCTAACCCTTCTTTCATAAGGCATGGCTCCTTGGCCAAACTCTTAAATCCTCTATATGAGTATGTTGTATTCAAGTGATTGACACTCCGAGCTCATAAGCTCACGACCCTCGATACGTGCTACGAATGTACTACGCACCCCATTGACGAGTAAGCATAAGATAGAGATGTAGCGAAAACGATGATGATAGTGATGACGATGATAATAATAATGATGCTAAAGGTGCCTGCGGGCTATTATATTCACATGTGCCTATGAAGGGCTATAATGACACCCCGAGCTTATAATGCCGGGTAGAATATATGTATATGGATGTATATATATATATGATTACGTAACGCGCGCACACATCTGCAGATGGTACGGATAACCCTGAAGCCTTGGTAGGGCCAGGTAGAAATAACATTGAGCCTTGGTTGGCCAAGTATGTATGAAACACCGAACCTTATGGTCGGGTACGCTATGTATGTATATAAGTCTATGGCTATGTATATAATATGAATATGAATGTGAAAAGACTATGTATATGAATGCGAATAGGGGCATGTATACGAATACGAGCACTATTATGAAATACGCATGAGAAATGGAAAGTCCCTATGAAAGGCAGGTAAGTGCCATGACGATGATACGATTGTCTTCCCTCCTATGCCACTTCATATATTGTCTATGATGCTTCTATATTGATGTTAATCATGCTTTACATACTCAGTACATTCTTCGTACTGACGTCCTTTTGTTTGTGGACGCTGCGTCATGCCCGCAGGTGCACAGGGAGACAGACTTGATCCATAGCTGCTTATTCAGAGATTACATAGCGGAGCTCCATTTCCTTCGGAGCCATAGCTTTTGGGTACTTATTCTTTTGTGTATATAATTATGGGCATAGCGGGGTCCTGTCCCGCTCATGTGATGTGTTATACTCTTCCTAGAGGCTCGTAGTCATGTGTATATGGTTAGACATGTCCGGTCTTGTCGGCCTATATTTTGTGTATCATTTTGTCGGCCACGTTGGCCCATGTACATTGATGTGGCATAGATGCCTATGGTGATATAAATGTACTGTTGTCCAATTGGGACTCGTTGACGAATGAATGGAAATGTATGTATAATTATGTGGCTCACCTAGATGTAAGTATAAGAGTAAGCTAAGAGGGTGCTCGGGTGGGCTAGCCCCGAGTCGGGTCGTGACAAAAGTGGTATCAGAGCAGTTCAGTCCTAGGGTGTGTTTACGAGCCGTGTATAGTAGAGTCTTGGTTATGGGTGTGTTGCGCGCCACACTTATAAACAAGAAGCTGCGGACATTTTAGGAATAAATGACCTTCTTTCTTCATAAGAATCGTGCGATAGAGCTATGATGTAGGAAATTCTTGCTCCTAAATCGTGTGTTGTGTATTTCAGAGATGCCTAAAAAGGGAAAGGCTACGGCAGCCCAAAAGGGCAAGACGGTGGTAGAGAAGCGGGCTAAGAAAGCACTGCCACCGGTAGTAGAGGAAAGTGAATCCCAAAGTGCGGCTCAATCTCAGTCCTCCCAGACAGTGCCTATTACTGAGGAGCGTGAGGGAGCCTCAGCTCCAACTCCAGCACCTCCAGCTCCTCCACCGAATGCTTCTGGCCAAGATGTGAAAGAGGCCATTAATTTGTTGACCCAGTTGGTTGCGGCCCAGGCTCAGAGGCAAGGTTCAGGGTATGGTGATAGGGTTGTTAGTGCAAGGGCCCGTGATTTCATTACTTTGAACCCCCCGAAATTCTTTGGGTCAAAGCCGGAGGAAGATCCCCAAGACTTTATTGATGGTATGCTAAGGACGCTCCGGTTGATACATGCTTCAGACACCGAGTCGGTAGAGCTAGCGTCATATAGATTGAGGGATGTCTCGATCCAGTGGTATACGGTGTGGATGGATTCACGGGGGGCCAATGCACCTCCCCCGGTATGGCAAGAGTTTGTTAATGCTTTTCTCCGTCACTATATGCCTCCAGAAGTTCGGCGAGCAAGGGCCGATAAATTCTTAAATTCAAGGCAAGGTAGTATGAGTGCCCTAGAGTATAGCCTCCGCTTTAACTCCTTGGCTAGGTATGCTTCGGCCATGGTGACAGATATGGGCGACAGGGTACACCGATTCGTAAAGGGCCTAGGGCCACACTTGATGGATAAATGCTTGACTGCGTCCCTTCAGGACGGTATGGATATTGCACGCATTCAGGCACATGCTCAGAACTTAGAAGAAAGCCTACAACAGCGGAGGAGTGAGCGTGAGCAAGATCGGGGACATAGCAAGAGAGCTAGATCTTCGGGTCCGACAAGCGAGTTTAAAGGCGGACACAGGCAGCAGTTCCCTAGACATTCAGGCTATTCTATGACCAGTGCATCTCCTCGGTTTCCAAGCCAGAGCCTCGATAGATCTGCTCGTTCAGGGCCGAGTCCCAGTTATTCAGGACCTCAGTTCAGAGATGATTCAGGCCAGTCAAGGCCACCTGTACCACGATGTTCCCAGTGTGGGAAGTTGCATTGGGGTCGATGCCGATTGGGCTCGGATGGTTTCTATTCATGTGGTCAACCAGGCCATAGCATGCGTGATTGCCCCTCAGTACAGGGTAGAGGTAGGACCCAGCCAGCAGGGTCGGCAGCCGGATCATCAGCATCTGTACGCCCTACGGGGTCAGGTTCACATGCGCCAGTCGGCCATGGTAGAGGTAGAGGCAGAGCTCCCGGTACTAGCGGTTCTCAGCACCGTATTTATGCTTTGGCTGGATGCCAAGATCTTGAGTCTTCTCCTGATGTGGTCACACGTATATTATCGGTATTCTCTCATGATGTATATGCTTTGATTGATCCGGGCTCCACATTATCATATGTTACTCCATATATTGCGGGTCGATTTATAATTGAGCCGGAGTCTATCAAACCTTTTGAGGTGTCTACACCCGTGGATGACTCGGTAATAGCTAGCCGAGTATATAGGAATTGTGTAATCGTGATTTGTGATCGTCGTACCATGATTGATTTGCATAAGCTAGAAATGGTAGATTTTGACGTTATTATGGGCATGGATTGGTTGGCTTCTTGTTATGCCAATGATCATTACCGAATGAAGATGGTTCGTTTCCAGTTTCCGGGAGAACCAGTCTTAGAATGGAAAGGGAATGTGGCATCACCAAAAGGTAGGTTTATTTCCTATCTAAAGGCAAGGAAAATGATCACAAAAGGGTGCATTTATCATCTAGTACGAGTTCAAGATGTAGAAGCTGAGTCGCCGACTCTACAGTCAGTTCCAGTGGTGAACGAATTTCCGGATGTGTTCCCGGAAGAGGTTCCAGGCCTTCCTCCCGAACGGGAAATTGATTTTTCCATTGATGTGTTGCCAGGCACCACACCTATATCTATTCCCCCATATAGAATGGCACCCGCGGAATTGAAAGAGTTGAAGGAGCAATTGAGGGACTTGCTTGATAAAGGCTTCATTAGGCCTAGCTCATCCCCGTGGGGAGCACCCGTATTGTTCGTCCGAAAGAAGGATGGCTCCTTGAGAATGTGCATTGATTATCAGCAATTGAATAAAGTGACGATTAAAAATAAGTATCCTCTTCCGAGGATCGATGATTTATTTGATCAATTGCAAGGTGCCAAATGGTTTTCAAAGATTGATTTGAGGTCCGGGTACCACCAAGTAAGAGTTAGGGAGAAAGATATCCCTAAGACAGCTTTCAGAACAAGATATGGCCACTTCGAGTTCCGAGTAATGTCGTTTGGGTTAACTAATGCACCGGCAACGTTTATGGGCATAATGAATAATGTATTCAGACCTTTTCTGGATCTATTCGTGATTGTATTCATCGACGATATCCTGGTGTATTCTAGATCCGAGACGGATCATGCGGAGCATCTTCCTACAGTCCTTGGAGTTCTGCGAGCTCGAGAGTTGTTTGCAAAATTCTCCAAGTGTGAGTTTTGGTTGAACTCATTATCATTTCTGGGCCATATTGTTGCAGCTGATGGTATTCGGGTGGATAGACAAAAGATTGAGGCCGTGAAGACTTGGCCAAGGCCCACGACTCCTACGGAGGTTCGTAGCTTTTTGGGCTTAGCAGGCTATTACAGAAGATTTGTTGAGGGTTTTTCTTCTGTTTCTGCGCCACTCGCCAAGTTGACTCAGAAGTCAGCTAAGTTTCAATGGACAGATGCTTGCGAGCGTAGTTTCCAAGAGTTGAAAGACCGATTGACTTCAGCCCCGGTCTTGACACTTCCAGAGGGATTGGAAGGATATGTTATTTATTGTGATGCTTTAGGCGTCAGGCTAGGTTGTGTACTGATGCCACACGGTAAGGTGATTGCGTACGCTTCTAGGCAATTGTGGAAACATGAACAGAATTACCCGACCCATGATTTAGAATTAGCCGCAGTGGTCCATACATTAAAGATATGGCGACATTATTTATATGGTGTCCATGTGGATGTTTATACAGATCATAAGAGCCTTCAGTATATCTTCAAGCAGAAAGAGTTGAATTTGCGACAACGACGATGGTTGGAGTTGCTAAAGGATTACGATGTTGATATCTTGTATCACCCCGGAAAGGCTAACGTTGTGGCTGACGCTCTTAGCCGCAGATCCATGGGAAGTCTAAGTGATGTACGACCAGAAAAGAAAGAGATGGCCCGTGAGCTTCAACAGTTAGCGAGCCTAGGAGTCCGAGTAGTGGACTCAGGTAGCAGCGGAGCTACTATGCAGAATTCAGCAGTTTCATCGCTAGTAGCGGAAGTAAAAGAGCGACAATATGAGGATCCCATGCTAATGCAGTACAGAGATACACTCCCTCAGAAGGAGGAGTCATCATTTGATATTTCGGGAGACGGAGTTCTCCGATGTCGAGGCAGGTTATGTGTTCCCGATGTGGTAGGTCTACGTCACCAAATATTGAGGGAAGCTCATTGTTCCCGTTACTCCGTACACCCCGGAGCGACGAAAATGTATCATGATCTTAAGTCTATATACTGGTGGAATGGAATGAAGAAAGATATAGCGGAATTCGTAGCTCAGTGTCCTAATTGCCAACAGGTGAAGATTGAACACCAAAATCCGGGTGGATTATTGCAAGCTATAGAAATCCCAACTTGGAAGTGGGAAGTGATTAATATGGATTTCATTACAGGGTTACCCCGTTCTCGACGTAAGTATGATTCCATATGGGTGATTGTGGATAGACTCACAAAGTCAGCTCATTTCTTACCGGTCAGGACGACCTATGTAGCAGAAGATTATGCGAAGCTTTATCTTAAAGAGATAGTGAAACTCCATGGCGTTCCAGTATCTATTATCTCTGATAGAGGGACCCAGTTTACAGCTAAGTTTTGGAGATCGTTCCAAGAGGGTCTAGGGACCCAAGTGCGCCTAAGCACGGCATTTCACCCACAGACCGATGGGCAAGCTGAACGCACTATTCAGACTCTCGAAGATATGTTACGAGCATGTATGATAGACCTTGGAGGAAATTGGGATGACCATTTTCCACTCATTGAGTTTGCTTACAATAACAGTTATCATTCTAGCATTCAAATGGCACCGTATGAGGCTTTATATGGGCGAAAGTGTAGATCCCCGATTGGGTGGTTTGAAACTGGAGAGGCCAAGTTGATAGGGCCAGATTTGGTCCAGCAAGCTATAGAGAAAGTCAAGCTCATACAAGATCGATTGTTAGCGGCTCAAAGTCGCCAGAAGTCCTATGCGAATAATCGTCGAAGGGACTTAGAGTTCCAAGTTAATGATTGGGTATTCTTGAAGTGTCGCCGATGAAGGGCGTAATGAGATTTGGCAAAAAGGGGAAGCTCAGTCCCCGGTATATTGGGCCATACGAAATTGTACGCAAGATAGGCAAAGTGGCCTATGAGTTAAATCTACCTCCAGAATTGGAGTCAGTTCATCCAGTATTTCATGTTTCGATGCTTCGGAAATGTGTTGGAGATCCTACTAGGATCGTCCCAGTGAATGATGTGCAAGTAACAGAGAAATTGACTTATGAAGAGATACCCATTGCCATACTAGATAGGCAAGTACGGAGACTTAGAAACAAAGAAGTGGCCTCAGTTAAGGTCTTATGGAGGAACAACAATCGAGAGGAAATGACGTGGGAAGCAGAAGAGAGTATGCAATCCAAATACCCACACCTATTTCAGCCCTTGGAAGAAGTACAAAATGAGACGTCGAGATCATAAGGTATGCAGGTTTTCCTTTTATGCTTTTGGGTCGTGTATGGCCAATTTTTATGTTATTATGTAGTGGCCCTGTGTGGCATCGATATTATGGGTTGTTGTGGCAGGATGGCAGTGCCATAATGTAGGGGAAACTCTGGCGAAATTTTTTCTAGAATCCCCGAACACTTTAACATTCGAGGACGAATGTTCTTAAGGGAAGGGGGGGGGGGGAGAATGTTACACCTCGGAAAATTTTCCGTTGGTACGCAAGTGGATGAACTAGTGATGAATATGAGTGTGTGATGTCTATGAGCAAGAAACGACGTTTGATGACCTTAGGCGAGATTTCTAAAGTATCCTATGTGAGACGAGGAAGTTGGCTAAGTTAAGATGAGATACAAGGTGAGCAATGCATGTGCATGGACGGGGGTGATTAAAATGAGAAGTCTAAGAAATATGGGAAGTTGCAGAATTGCAACTGCCCAGTGGTCGTAAATCGCAAAATACGGACCGTAAATTGCGATACGGTCCGTAAACTGGCAGTCGTAAACTGCCATGCAAGGTTTCAACTTTCTGCCAGTCGAGGAAATGGTAGAATACGACCTGGTTTACGGACCGTAAAGTGATTTACGGCCCGTAAACCATGGTCGTAAATCACCATGGTTGCAGCCTAAAGCTTCTGGTCCTGATATGGTTAAATACGCCCATGATGGACGGTCCGTAAACTGGAGGACGGGTCGTAAACTCAGTTTACGACCACTGTTCACTTCAACACAGATTTTGCAATTCATTAAATAAGGGAACTAAGACTTGTTTTATTTCATTTCTACATTACACCACTTCTCTCTAGAATCATCTCTCTACATTTATTTCATACGTTTTCAAGGATTATAAGTCACCAACAACATAAACAAGTGAAGCAAGTGTAAGCAAGGCATTAAATACCATTCAAGTCAAGAAATGCAAATGGAGAAAAACTAGGGTTTTGCTCAAAGTGGAGTATTATTAACCAAAGCTTGTTCCTACAACTTCTAAGGTAAGATTCATGATTTTTACATGATGTTTAAGGTATTGAAGAGTTGAAATACATGGATTGTAGAAAATATGGTCAAGTAGGTCATGAATGATGAATAGTGGCATTTTGAGGAATAGTTTGAATTGAATCATGAATGTTGTTGTGTTGTGATATGAATGCATTATAAATGGTATTAAGATCATGAACTAGACACTTTAGACAAATGGACGAAGTTGGATGTTATGACCATGAATATGGGTGAATTAGAGGCAAATTAAGGAGTCTAAATAATGTGGATAACGTGAATGACTAATGGCCATTGTTATGATATTAATGAAGGTATAGACGCTAGCATTGGAAGGAAGTGTGCAAGTGTAGTCCGACGAAAAGGTATGTAAGGCTAACCCTTCTTTCATAAGGCATGGCTCCTTGGCCAAACTCTTAAATCCTCTATATGAGTATGTTGTATTCAAGTGATTGACACTCCGAGCTCATAAGCTCACGACCCTCGATACGTGCTACGAATGTACTACGTACCCCATTGACGAGTAAGCATAAGATAGAGATGTAGCGAAAACGATGATGATAGTGATGACGATGATAATAATAATGATGCTAAAGGTGCCTACGGGCTATTATATTCACATGTGCCTATGAAGGGCTATAATGACACCCCGAGCTTATAATGCCGGGTAGAATATATGTATATGGATGTATATATATATATATATATGATTACGTAACGCGCGCACACATCTGCAGATGGTACGGATAACCCTGAAGCCTTGGTAGGGCCAGGTAGAAATAACATTGAGCCTTGGTTGGCCAAGTATGTATGAAACACCGAACCTTATGGTCGGGTACGCTATGTATGTATATAAGTCTATGGCTATGTATATAATATGAATATGAATGTGAAAAGACTATGTATATGAATGCGAATAGGGGCATGTATACGAATACGAGCACTATTATGAAATACGCATGAGAAATGGAAAGTCCCTATGAAAGGCAGGTAAGTGCCATGACGATGATACGATTGTCTTCCCTCCTATGCCACTTCATATATTGTCTATGATGCTTCTATATTGATGTTAATCATGCTTTACATACTCAGTACATTCTTCGTACTGACGTCCTTTTGTTTGTGGACGCTGCGTCATGCCCGCAGGTGCACAGGGAGACAGACTTGATCCATAGCTGCTTATTCAGAGATTACATAGCGGAGCTCCATTTCCTTCGGAGCCATAGCTTTTGGGTACTTATTCTTTTGTGTATATAATTATGGGCATAGCGGGGTCCTGTCCTGCTCATGTGATGTGTTATACTCTTCCTAGAGGCTCGTAGTCATGTGTATATGGTTAGACATGTCCGGTCTTGTCGGCCTATGTTTTGTGTATCATTTTGTCGGCCACGTTGGCCCATGTACATTGATGTGGCATAGATGCCTATGGTGATATAAATGTACTGTTGTCCAATTGGGACTCGTTGACGAATGAATGGAAATGTATGTATAATTATGTGGCTCACCTAGATGTAAGTATAAGAGTAAGCTAAGAGGGTGTTCGTGTGGGCTAGCACCGGGTGCTCGTCGCGGCCCCGAGTCGGGTCGTGACACTTGTTCTCCAATCCTTCCATGACCTATTACATGAACTTAAACCTCCATAACCATAAGATAGGCACATATAATCTCATATATTCTAGGAAATATCTCCAATGTCTACAATTGAACGACTAACACCTAGCGAATCTCAATGTACAAAACTACGAGGTGTATCATTCCTCCCCCCTTAGAAAAATTCATCCTCGAATGTTATGCTCTTAGGAATCCCATGAAATATTTTCCAGAGTTTCCCCTATAATCGTTCCACTGCCATCCTGTCGCAACAACCCAAAATAGACAATGACTCATAGGGCTACAACATCAATATCCATATTGGCCACACACGACCAAGAAATCATTTAAAGAAGCATCACATACCTGAGGATAATGGTGTCTCTGTCTTGAGCTCTTCTGGGGGTACAAATAGATGCGGATACCTGGACTTCATATGTTTCTCTGCTTCCCAAGTCATTTCTTCCCTATTATTGTTTCGCCACAGAACTTTAACTAAGGCTACGTCTTTGGTTCTGAGTCTCCGAGCTTGCCTGTCTAGAATGGCAATGGGTACTTCTTCATAATACAATTTCTCAGTAACATGGACATCATTTACAGGCACAATTCTTGAAGGATCTCCAATGCACTTACGAAGCATTGACACATAAAAGATTAGTTGGACTGACTCCAAATCTGAAGGCAAATTTAACTCATCAACTACATGGCCTACCTTGCGCATAATCTTGTAAGGCCCAATATACCGGGGACTAAGCTTTTCATTCATGCCAAATCTCATTACACTTTCATCGGCGACGCTTTCAATAGTACCCAATTATTAACTTTGAATTCCAAGTTTTGTCGACGATTGTCTGCGTAGGATTTCTTACGACTTTGAGTTGTTAATAACCGGTCTTGAGTAAGATTGATCTTCTCCACCGTTTGCTGGATCAAGTCTAGCCCCATTATCTTTGTCTCCCCTACTTCGAACCATCTAATTGGTGATCTACAATTTCGCCCATATAGAGCTTCATACGGGGCCATCTGAATATTGGAATGGTAACTAGAACACACTTACTGGTTATCCCGACTTCCTTGTAGTTATAATATCCATGCTGATCATTCCTTCATTGCTCAATGACATATCTATATGTTACTCGGTCTTTTCGGGTTTCTGTTTATTTATTAGCGGACTATGAACTCTGCAATATTTCTTCTTTTGATCCATCAAGGTCATGATACATCTTTATTGCCTCTGAATAGATCATATACCTTTGCTACATTTGATATAGGTTTGACCTTGATATCTTAGGGATCCACCATACTGAGATACTCTTTCCTGACTACCCTTTCAACCTTCGGTTTTTAGAGATATGCCATGTCTATAATACTATATCTTTACTCAAGGCTTTCGACTTATATCATATTGTTTTCCATTTCTATCCTCGACTATGCTATGCTTCACCAGTTGAAGCCCTATAATAATCTTGACAAGCTTCTTATATACTTGTATCATCTTTGGAATACATAATTCTATATCGCTATGTTACCTCCCAGAATGAACGTATCCATCTTGGTGTTAGATTTATCCTTATTCTTCTTAGTACAACCAAGATATTTTACTTGAATTTACTCATCGTTATCCTTCTCCATTTCCACTATCAGCCTTTAATTCCTCATATGAGTCTATCTAGTTCCACCTTATTTGCAACGTGACTTTAATTTCTCTTATCTCTTGGATTTTCTGTACCTAAGATTCTCGTATCATCTATAAGCTTTTTCTCCCATGTTTTCATACCCAATCCTTCTTTGTTTCTTCATTACTGGACCTTTCGTAGCATTTTTGTCTTGGAACTTCGGGTAAGACTCTCGTTGGAATTTTATCTCCCAGCCTTATCCCTTTTGTGGTGGTTCTCGATTCCTTTATTATCATATTTCCATCTTTTAACAAGGCCTACTTCTGATCCAATACTTGTTTGTCTCGTCTTCCCCCCTTAGGGTGTTAGCCCATCATTCTACATTTAACATGTCATTAGTTCTCTTTTTTCTTGCAAGTACATGCTCTCAATGAATCCGCAACTAATCTTAGTCGTGAGTATTCACCGTCTAAATTTATCTAGTCGGTTGCACATATTTATAATGAGTCATATATTCTCGTAGACGTACTAGCCCTGGATGGGCCTAATCTTTCATCAACAGGATCTTCATCATTTCTTTACTGTTCTTCCAAGATCACCTTTCCCCTATTATTCGCTTTCCCATTCCATCATCGTGATGGTATCTATTCTCAAAATCTGCCCTGGTTGTTAATATTCCTCCTTCTCTTTGCCACATGAACACTCGGTCTTTAGACCAGCCTCTTTTAAACTACAAATTCATCTCCTTAATGAAGGGTACATCTTATATCAACTCGTGACTTCCAACTCATTCATCTACCATCATATAACCAATTCCTTCAAAGCATCGTTCACATCCTTCATTAGCTATTCAGCCTTATATTACTAACTCAATAATCTTGTGACAAGAGGGCTTCTGAAAACAAATCTTTCTATACCTTAGTCCCCACTTTGTCTTATATTCGTATATCCTTATACTCGTACCTCCATACTACATCCTTGCCAATATACTTTATACGATAAAAGCCCTTGTCAATATCTAACTCTTTTAATAACGTACATCGTCCTCTTACCTCTTCTACCCCTTTGTACTCATGAATCATTAGCATATTTATAATCAAGAATCATATCTAAACATATGCTTATTCCTTCCACTTCTTACTTTGAGAATAAGTTACACTCCCATCTAATCAAACTGATGCCTCATTAATGAAACACTTTGAAAGGTTTAATCGACTCAAGTTTCGCCCCAATCCAACCAGTAACATAAGGAGTAACATATGACAACATAGAACTCGGATCAATCAATACATATACTTCCTAAGAGAGTACTGATAATATACCTATAACAATATCAGGGGGACGACTCAAGATCCTGTCACCTAGCTAGTACATAGGTATGATGCCGAGGACCACTCGAACTGCACGCTCCTCCTCAACCTCTACCATGGCCTGGTAGTGCCTATGAGATTTGTCGTGGTCGACGTACAAATGACGAAGAACTAGCTGTTGATCTTGTGGGTTGAATCCTACATCTACCATGTATCTATGGACTGTCACGCCTAATATGGCCTGGCCGAGCAATGGCATACCAAACATCCAACCCTAAATGGTAAGGTCCAGAATGTGGCTTACCATACTGAGCGCATCGTGGTGAAGGTGGTCTCATCTGACTGGAACCACTCCTGATCTAAGCACTGGAAGCTCTAGGACTCTAAACTGGCCCAAAATGAGCAGGTCTGTCAACCCTGGGTCCAGGAAATTGTGGAGGCGCACTAGTTGTTGAACGAACTGAGTGCCTAGAGAACTGCTGCCTCGAGGCACCTCTGAACTCACGGTCAAACCTTGAAAACTTGAACCTCTTCCTCTGACCCCTGTCACAATGGCCCGTAACCTGCCGCTCGGTAAGGACGGCAGAGGGCCATGAAGGCCACCCGGAGCTAACCCATCGAGCACCTCTGAACATACATCTCATAATCATTTCTAGGTGAACCACATAAATAGCTCATGGATATCATAATCTGTAAGAGCATATATCACAAGATAATGACACATCTCTATATAATCATCAATAGCTATGCCCATAAACACAAGCCAACAAGGTTGCCATAATATTATACAACAATATGAACTAATAAGGTTATGGGACATCTAGCTACATACATCTGTCTACGAGCCTTTATATAGAATACAGGAATCCATAAAGATGGGGCAGGACTCCGCCATGCCCAAGTATATATACACAACAGTAGTACTAATAACTGTAGCTCCGAAGCAACTGCAGCGTTTTTGAAACTCCACTGATGAAGCTTCTAAGAATCAGATCAGTTTATCTGTGGGCATGAATGCAACGTCCATAAGAAATAACGTCAGTACGAACAATGTACTGAGTATGTAAGGCATGAATAGCATCATAATAAGAGATAGAGATCAAAACTTGAAATAAAGATATAACCTGTACATTTGAATGCCTCTTAGGCGGATACCACGCATGCTTAGCCTTTTCAAAAAAACATTTCTTATACATATATAGCGTAAAAGTGCTGTGGAACTTGCAAACCGATCCATAAATATATTATATACCCATATATCTCGCGTCCAGCACGATATCATAGTATACCAACTGATCAGGTGGTTATGTGTATATAACGCCATCACCCTTTTCCCATACCCCATATGCATATAATATACGCATATATAACGCCGTCATATTTTCTCATATCATATATACATATATAATATAAATAGCATGCATGATAGCCCAAATAAAAGTTACTAATTTATCGGAGTGACGTAAGGTCGGTAACCTCCGATTATATTATGGAACAATCATCATCGCTTCATCTCACCTTGAAGGGACAAGTAACATAAGGTGAGATCAACAACAATGAATAAAATCAATAAAATCATGAAATAAGCTCAATAATCTCATAATAGCATCAAGACCATAAGCTTTGGGATCTCTAGAAATGGAATCATCACTATCATCGTTATTGTCATAGCAAACATCTACCTTAAGCATCAGAGGAACTTTGAGAATCATGAACTTATAGCTTATTAGAAATAAGGATGTTATGGAAAGCATGTGTGGATTCATAAGAAAAGAATCATGCCTTTAGAAAGAAATGGATTAGCCTTAACATACCTTTTCAGTCTCCTTAACTACCTGATGCTTGTCCTCCCAAGATCGTATATCTACATTCAAGAAAGTTCATACTATTGTTAGTCTTATCATTGTATGCTTATCTTAAGCCTTCAAATTAAACCTCTTTATAATCTGCCGAAATTCGGGCAGCAATCTCTCATGTTTATATCTCTAGCTTGAAATCACAATACCAACAAAACAACAATAATAGCGACAACATTATCATCAACATCAATATACTCAATAAAAAATCCCACACGATGTTTTCCCCAAAGTCTCAACCAATCACTAGCCTTTATGAAGCCTTAACAACTAAACCCCCATAATACCATTCATAATATCAAAAATAGAGAGTATCTTTACCTCAATCAAAGTTGGAAGAGCTTGAAATCTTATTTACCTTCAATAGATTCCTTCGTCCCATCAAGATTTGATGTTTAGAACAAGAGCTACAAATTCCTATACACTTCCCGAGCCTAAATCCCGAGATTACCCTTGAGTCGGCTAAAATAATGGGTGGAAGTTGAGGGAATGTTCTAGAGAGTTTGGGATAGTTTTAGGGGTGTTTGGATTAAAAATAAGGGGTTAAACCCCCTTTTATATTGTTCTTGATTCGGTTGGCACTGACCTAGAATTTTCGCGCACTGTAGCTGGCGCGTCCCTGCTCCGCCGGCCTAACTTATAACATCCATAACTCTCTACTCTGACGTCATATCGATGAGCAGTTTGTTGCGTTGGAAACTACACTTCATGAAATTCTTTTTAGGATTTTAATTTACTTCAAAACTCTTCATACGCTAAAAGATATCCTTTCCCCAAATTGGCTCAAAATTATCGTACGAAATCTTGCCTGTCCTTTCTCCAAAATTCCAACAACTTAGTTTCCTTTCTTCACTTGTTCTCCAATTCTTCCATGACCTATTACATGAACTTAAACCTCCATAACCATACGATTGGCACATATAGTCTCATATATCCTAGGAAATATATCCAATGTCTACAATTGAACAACTAACACCTAGCGAATATCAATATACAAAACTACGAGGTGTAACAAGTTAGATGTCTCATAACCTCATCGGTTAACATCTTGTAGCCTTGTGGGCTTGTGTACATGTATACATGGGGCAGATTTGATGATAATTTTTACACATTGGAAATTTCGGATTTGTTGCCTTGTGAGTAGGCTAACGTGAGCTTAAGGTGATTATGAAACCCTTACAAGATTAAGGAAGGTATTAGATTGCTTAAGGTGAGTACTATAAGATTTTGAAGTTGTATGAATATATAAGCCTAAGTTTGTTGAAGGGAGTGAAATGTGAGTCGTGTTTGGAAAGATTTTCGCTATAATTGAGCTAATATTTATTTGTTAATGTCTTGAGGGGCTGCTATAGGGCCTATTGTATGGTTAATGAAGTGTTATATAAGTGTCAAGAAGGTTCCACAAGGATTGGGAGTCAAACGAATCAATGAGAGAAAGTTTCGGATAACTGTGAGTTATACGACCACTTATACGTTTCGTATAACTTTATACGGTCCGTATAAGGGGAGTCCGTATAACATGACCTTTAAAGAAAGGGATATTTTCATAGTGGTGTTAAACCTTCAAATTAACTCAACATAAGAGATTGGATGAAGAACATACCGTATACTTGAAGAACTTTAGCCATACCAACTTTCTTCAAGACCAAACTCACCACAACATCAAGTAGAAGCAGGAACAATCACCTTTCATGGACTAGTTTGGTGTAATTAATTTAATGGGCTATAAATGTTTGGGGGATGTGTTAGGAGATTTCTAGAACTCATAGGAGTGCAAAATGCTGAAAAAATGGGGTTGAAAGGGTTTTTATACCCCTTGAAAGTCGGTGGAACCGACTTTGCCAAGTGGGACCCGTAGAAGCCATTTGGCAGTTTGAGGGGTTATATTAAAATGGCCATAAATCCTTACTCCAATATCGTTTTGATGAGTGGTTTATTGCGTTGGAAACTAGACTCGACAAAATTAATTTTTGGCTTTTGAAACACCTTAAAACTCCTAATATACCCGAGAATATACCCCTCCAAATTTGACCCAAAATTCTGTCCAAAATTATGCCAACTTTTTTTTCAAATTTTTGACAAACTTATTTTCTTCGATTTGCTTGTTCCCGAAACTTCCGAAACTCTCCACACATGATATTTATCATTAATAATACTAATAATGGTCATGTCCTTTGGTTTCAAGGTGGTCCTTCCCGGTTACGACTTACGAGATCGTAATTCATCCTTTACTTCATTGTTGCGAACTTCCCATGGCTTGTACCTTTCAAAACTTCATGGAACGTCTCCGATACTCCATTAATACTGTGAAGTACGTGGAATGATCATGCTCTGAAAATGTGAGGTGTAACAATGACAGCTGCAAATTCATGCAAAAATGCCATCGATGTCAGATTCACGGAGACCTGATCAAAGTTCCTCCCGCAGAGCTGCATGCAATGAGTTCACCATGGTCGTTTGTGGCATGGGGGATGGACCTCATTGGACCCATCGAACCATCGACATCTAATGGACATCGATTCATCTTAGTTGCCATGGACTATTTTACCAAGTGGATGGAAGCCACTTCTCACAAGTCAGTAACCAAAAGGTTATGGCGGACTTTGTAAAAAATAATCTCATAGGTAGCTCCGGCGTGCCAGAGCCCATCATTACGGACAATGCAGCGAACCTGAATAGTCACCTGATGAAAGACATCTGCGAATAGTTCAGGATAACCCACAGGAACTCTACTGTCTACCGGCCACAGATGAATGGAGCCATAGAGGCTGCCAACAAGAACATTAAGAGAATCCTGCAAAAGATGATTGACAATTACAAGAATTGGCATGAGCAGCTGCTATATGCTTTGTTGGGGTGCAGAACTACAACCCTGATATCCACCGCAGCAACCCCATACTTGCTGGTTTATGGTACTAAAGCGGTCATGCCCACATAAGTAGAAATTTCATCACTAAGGATCATTCAAGAAGCAGAACTAAATGATGCAAAATGGGTTAGAAATCGCTACGAGAAACTAGCCATGATCTATGAAAAGAGAATGATCGCAGTATGCAACAACTGTACTGTCAGAGAATGTCTCGTGCTTTCAACAAACGGGTCAGAGATCGACTTTTTAAGATTGGATAGCTTGTACTCAAGCGGGTCTTCCCTCACCAAGATTAATACAAGGGAAAATTTGTGCCAAATAGGCAGGGACCATACATGGTCCGCAAAGTACTTTCAGGAAGAGCCGTAGTCCTAGCCGAGATGGACGGACAAGAATGGCCCAAAGCTATCAATGCCGACACTCTCAAGAGATACTAAATTTAGAAATTATCATTTTGTTTGTGATCATATTATTATTTCCATGTAATCACACCTTTTGATTGTAATCGTACTTTTGCAATAAATTGGAAAAACAATGATATATGAACTACGCCATGACATGACTTCCCCACAGTGGGAGACGTAGGCAGTCCACATCGGACCCGATTGCATTATTAGTAAAAACTAAAACTCAATTTTATTCTGAACTACGTTCGACCTGATTCCTGCTGTGATAGGATACTTAGACGCTTTCGGGCTCAATCGTCACAAAAAAAAAGACCCAAAAAACTCTTAAGGAACTGCAGAGACATAGAAGTCGAGAGGAAGCGGCAGAGGCCGGAGTACGAGTAGCGACACAAGAGTCAGCCAGTGCCAACCCTAAACTGGAGAAGAATTTTTTAGGACACCTCAAAAATTCTCTTCAAGACAATCAACAAAAGAAGACGATAGACCCAGACCGTACACTGGGGCAGAATTTTTGAGGGGACCTCAAAAATTCCTGTGCATCGAATTAATATAAGAGTCGAGCAACACAAGACCTGAAACTGGGGAAGATTTTATGAAGAGGATCTAAAAAATTCCACCAGTTCAGGAATACGGCAACAGTATTTCTCCAGAAGACCAGAAGGACTCTTTCGGAAATACATGTCATGACATTTAAAATAAACAAGATTTTCAAGGAAACCAACACATATTTTATAACTTTGTCTTAAGTTTTTCAAACAACAATTAGCGTAAGTTCATTCTAAAAGTCATCTCTCAAACACCGAGTCCAAGAGGAGAGGATTCAGAGAAGCAGCCAAGAGAAGAGACCAGGCAGGAGGACGACACACTAATCAGCCTCTTAGGAAGCTAAATTAATCTTGCGAATGCAGGTTTCTCAATATCAAATACGAAGACAGCTATGTCACCCACCATTTGCTCATGACAAAAGGGGGAAAGCCAAAGGGACCTCATCCCAAGAGGGTCACAAGATGGATGAACGGGAAAAAGATGCATCCGACCAAAAGGGTCGTAAAGTGGATGAACAAGCATCACATCCGACCAAAAGGGTCAGGATAGAGAACAAAAGGACATATTCGACCAAGAGAGTCATGACAAAGAACATATGGACGCATCTGACCAAAAGGGTCACAAAGAGTGAACGACAAAGACACATCTAACCAAAAGGGTCACAAAGAATTAGCGATAAAGTCATATTCGACCAAGAAAGTCATGGCCGCGGGAATTAAGATATATTCAACCACAAGAGTCGCACCAAGGATAAAAGGGCATATCTGACCACAACAGTCACAACCAATACTACAGATGAAAGAAAGATCATCTAGCCGCAAGGGCGATATTTGTCATATGCATGCCGTGAGGGCCATTCATACAAACATCTTTCATCTAGCTGCAAGGGCCATATTTGTCATATTCATGCCGTGAGGGCCATTCATACAAACATTGTCGCGAGGACATTCATACAAATATTTTCGCAAGCGCCATTTCATACAAACAAAAAAGGATCTACGTGCCAAAAGGGTCATTCATACAAACAAAAAGCATGTGCATGTCAAAAGGGCCATTCATTCATACAAACAATGCCAAAAGGGCCACTTCATACAAACAAAAGCATCTTCGTGCCAAAAGGTCCATTCATATAAAAAAAAAAACATGTGCATACCGAAAGGGCCATTCATTCATACAACCAATGCCAAAAGATCCACTTCATACAAACAAAAGCATTTGCGTGCCAATACTGTCATTCATACAAACAAAAAGCATGTGCATGCCGAAAGGGCTTCATTCAAAAAGAATTGCCAAAAGGGCCATTTCATACAAACAAAAAACCATTTGCATGCCAAAAGGGCCATTCATACAAACAAAAAGCATGTGTATGCAGAAAGGGCCACTCATTCATACAAACAATGCCAAAAAAACCATATCATACAAACAAAAGCATCTGCATGCCAAAAGAGCCATTCATACAAACAAAAAGCATGTCTGTCCCACATGGGCCATTCATTCAAACAAGTATCGCCATGAAGGCCATTCATACCAAACAAGCATTGCCACAAAGGCCATTCATTCAAACAAATCGCTACCAAAAGGGCCATTCATCAAGAAGATCATGCATACATCACAGGATATATCTACAAAGCTATCAATGGACGGAAACAGGAGCCGCCAAAAAGGAACATGCCACTAAACCGGATCAAGACACTTGCAGAGCAAACATGGAACTTTTTCTTGCGCAGCCGGTCAAGATAGGGTGCCCATGAGAGCAAAGCTCTCCGGCTAGGATTTGGAAGCCATCCAACCTCAGACTCAGCCATAATGTTGTCTGTTTATTTATTATTATTTTTTTTACTGAAAAAAATCGCAACCAGTTGGATATCGGGAAATCTGAAGGTATTCCCGCATAAGGGACATATTCTTCCTCAGTGAGTCGAACTACCTGTGATTTGATTCCCAGAGACTAGGGATATGTAGGCAACACAAGACCAGAGAGCCGGTCACATTCCAAAAACCGTCCAAAGACATCTCTGTCACAATACTGAGGATCTCAGGACCTTCCTGCAAATCACTTAAAGTCTTAGTTAGGTCGAACTACAAGTGGCCTGAGTTCTCCTATAGCCGAGATATGTAAGAAACCCAGAGACTAGGATCCGGCTATCATCTTGAAAAGAAATTTGAATTGGTCGGTCAAAAATCAGGGTTCGTCAAATTTCATTACTACAAAATGAAGGGCCAGTTGCTAACACCTAAATTTTGACCTCCGATAATTTTTATCTAATTATTCGAAACATCTGAACTACAGACGGAGTAAGATATGCATTTCATAAATCAAAAGTGATTTTACAAAATTACCCCGGTGGCATTTATATTTGGCGAAACACCGGTAAAAGGACAACCGCATGTCATTTTTATATTTTTACATATATTCAAGAAAAATACAAGAACATTTATTTTGTTTTCTCAAAAAAGGCAGTTAATTACGATTTATTCATTTTAAACAAATACGAGTTATCATTAAGTAACCTACTCCATCAAAGTGAGTAAACCCGAATTAATTAAGTAAAGGACAAGTGCATATTTATTTTAGGTGAATTAAGTTTCTAAATTAGCATTTTATTTTATTTTATTTGGAATTTGTCTTAGTTTTAATTATAACAATTTGAGAGAGTTAAAGATGCCCTTATTTTATAAACACAGCATTTGAAATTACTTTAAAATGGTGATATACAAATTACATTTTAAGAGATTTTACAACGGTGATATACAAATTACATTTTAATAGATTTTCAAGGCCCTTTTAATTTATGGCCAGGTCCAACCCAATAAGGACTGACCCGGCCCAGTTGTGCAATAATATAAATACTCCTCTTCAACCAAACACAACTGTTTGGCCATCATTCTACAAAGTAAGCGGTTAGGGTTTCAAACCCTAGCCCGCCGCCACCATATGCTCCACTCTCTCTCCTTGTCAACTGACCATTTTTGGCAAGTTTTTCTGAGAACCACAGGTCGTTCAGTACTTGCCATGGTTTGTTTTGGCAAAGCATTAATTGTTTCAACGGTTCACCACATTCTATCTGCCAAATGACGCCCAAACAAGGTAATACGCATCCCTCTTTCACCTTTTTTGAGTCAAACATTACATATTTTCGTCGATTATTTTTGTATCTGATATTGGTTTATAAGGTCTTAGGTCAGATCAACCTGGAATAGGTCGAATCTAACCGTATATGCTTATATTTCTTCAAATCCTAGCCGTAGGATTCATAAATCAAATGCCTGCATCTCAAAAACGCACAAGTCCCACATCGATTATTTTCTAGGGTTTCAACTGATTTGGGGTTATATAAATAGAACCCCATTTTTTAACATTTCACAGAGGGACACGTACAAGAAAACCCTGACTTTGAGTTTCATACTCATAACATGGGAATTTAAGTTCAAAATTTTAAGACTTTCCCTTAAAGTTGAGTTTTTTTTTTTAATTATGTGGCCTTAATCTTTTATCTTTTTATTGCTTTTCTTGTTATTTTAAGTTCTGTGTTTAGTTTTTCCTAGTCTTATTGTAAATTTATTGTTTATGATTTAGTTTGAGTGTCATATTGTGTTATTCTGTTTATTATGATTGATTATTAGTTCAATAAGCCCCTTGTGTAAGAGTTATGGTCTAAATAGGCTCTTAATAACATTTGATCACTGTTTAAGTCATTTTAAAGGCTTGAATGGTGTTATGTGTGTATAAACTCTAGTAATGTGTCTGAAACTTTAATTGAACTAAAATGTGCAAGTGTGTCTAGATATGTCTAAGTTTGCTCAAATCTGTCTAAATATATCTGAATAGGCTTGTGACCTTAGATAGCATGTAAGTCCTATGTCAAGGTAAATATTGAATAATCTGAGTTGCCTGGTTGATTGCCAATGATTACAAGGTCTTATCTTCATCTCATTTTGGTTTATATTTAAACTCTAAAGTGATCCAATAACTTTGAATGAGTTCTAGTCTATTGAAAGAGTTGATCAATCAAATGAAACATAGCTGCTTGAGTCATAGAGTTCATGTTTAGCCTGAAATTGAGTTTGTAATGCCAAGAATCTATGTGAATACTGAAGATAAGAGAGGTAAAAAGGGAGAAAAGAATAGGAAATCTCTGGCTTGAATCTGTCAAAGTCCCCTTTCCCACATAATTGCTTGTGTCATTTTTAGAGTGTGATGTGTTTGGACCCTGTCTTTACCTGCTGTGTGCAAATCAACTTTAAACAATAATGCACATGACTGTTAAGGTTCTGTTTTGATGTAAAAGATTTCAAATCACTTCACGATTAGAGATTTGGGTTGAAATAGCCTTAAACAATAACCTATGCCATTGTTATCTGAATATCTATCGTGGGATTTATTTAGTGATATTGTTTGGGTGATCATAAGTGTTCATAAGTAAACCAAAAAACAACTTGACAAATAGAGGAGCCTTTTTAAGGAGCCTTAAAGAGAGAAGAGGGAAGAACCCAGTCCAACTTTGTTTATAGTACCCTCCTCCAAATACGAGGTGCCATGGAACAGTCTAAAAGTCTATGGGGGTGAGTGTTTACTATATGAGTGCATTAATGATCCCTCATCCTCATCATTGTATCAAAGGGTGGAATGAAATGAATTTATCAAGTGTTTAAATAAGTTGTTCAAACAAATAGTGAATCTATTTATGTATAGTTGTTGATTTTCTGGCAATGGGGGATAAAATGGATCCAGTTGAAGTCTTAGTAGTAATCCTATTTTGAAATAAAGACCAGACCATTGGACTCATGAGGCCTGTTTGAACGCTTTATACTATTCTTCTTTATCTGTTGGAATTTTTAAAAAGGTACAGGTTTCATCTCATTAGAGCTACAGTGCATATAAGTCATATATATCTTCTCTGTGCAACTCTCTTATCCTGTTGGAGTTGGCTGAAATCTAAAGGCCCATCCCTATGCCGTCTATGAGTGTCTAAATATGTTAAACTCGGTCTCTACTATGCTATCTTTTCTCATCCAAGCTATTTAAGCTTAAAGTTGTTTTGTGCTTTGATTTTCTGGTTCCCAAACCCCCTCTATATAATTATGATTTCAATGTATTTCATCCCCTTAGCTTATAGATTTTTGCTATGTCCTGATATTGCTAAGCATGGTCCTGTAAAGGTATATTGGTCTGGTTTTGTATACTAACTAAGTAGACTGCTGATAATTATAGTTTGTATGGGATTATTGTGATTCTTTTGTTCCAGTGTACATCTGATATGTTTGAGTTCTCTAGCCTTAATCTAGGTTGATTATTGCTTTAAAAGATGAAAGACTTATCAGGTGGTTAGTTGATCATGAGTTCAAGGTTTAAGTTTAAAAAGTAGATACTAATAAAATATACATAGGCGAATGAAAGAAGAAGAGGTATACATGTGGTATACGCCCGATATACATATCATATGTGTATATCATTGGTATGCCAGATATATATGTGAATAAGATGGTCATATACAATAAGCATAAGGGAATAGATTTCTTTAGGCTTTAATCTTAGCCCAATTTAGGCTTAACACAGATCTGGGCCTAGCCCATTTCATTGTTGTCAAGGCAGTCCATAACTCACACCTTGTCAAAAAAAAAAAAGGGGAACAAATGGAGGCTCGGGTAGAATCCTTAGGATTACCTAATGGGTCTCAGGCCCAATAACTAGGATTTGTATATGTGTGCATGTGTTTTGTCTTGTTCATATACGTATTATGTATGTATGCATCAATGATAAGTTCAAATGTATTAATTCTAACCTATTTCCCCTTTTTCCTCCTCCCTTCTCTCCATTGCAAAGGCCGGGTCAAAATTCACCTATTGGGCTACAGCCCAACAGGTCAATTCTTTCATAATATAGATGATTCCAATGAAGAGAAAGGGAAACAAATATTGTAGATGCGCATGAAGGCCCATCCATGAGTAAAATGGCCAACCAGGGGCTTGGTACGCCCCTAGGCTATCCCTTCTCTTTTTATTATTATGTCCTCTTATTTTTCAAATTGTTGTATTGTATTCATGTACTTGTAAAAAGCTTGTATTATAGTGGAATCCTTTTTGGTTGAACTAGAAATCTTAGGCAGACAGTGCGTACGCCGTTTAGTCGACTTTAGGTATCCCAAATGATTTTCGAAACCCGGATTAAGCATAACGATTCCAAGACTTGAAAAAAACAACAAATGATTTTGATAAGTTAAACGAAAGCAAAGGATTTCAAAGTGCAAAAAATGATACGTCATTTCTTTTAAATTCGAACCAATTTCAAGGAATTTCACTTCATAAGCTAAAACAAGTTTTTGGACAAAGATAATCGAAAGTAAAGCAATTTTGGGCCAAAGCCCACTTGAAAATATACTGTTTTTCGCCACGGTCCCATCTAATTTTGAAAGGAGGAAAGAAAGGTGATTTTGGGCTCAAGCCCACCTAAAAGACAAAAATAAGCATTTTCATGTAAATATGAATACACGGTTTCAAGAGTAACAAAACAACCATTTTTTTATATAAAGCCGGACTTATTCAAAATGAGTCGTAAAATACAAGGTTTTAGGACAAGGCGTTCCAACGTACTATATGGATGGACCTGAGACAAAGTGTGATTAAAATATGAATGAGAAAAAGGTCTTATATACCTATATATACGTACATATACATTAACCAAAACATTTTTTATATTTTTACCAAAAAAATACATTATCCTTATACATAAAAGGAGTCTATTCTTACCCGGATATTATAAATTCAAACCTAAACTAGATATATTCAAATCTTTTTTCAAAACAAATGATATGCAAGAGATGACAATCTTTTTATAACGCAAAAAATATACACTAAATAAGCAGTTCATACAAATAATCACACATTGAAATTCGAAGGTCAATCGTATAATACGGATCCTTAAAATTAGGTGGCGACTATTTTTCAAAACAAGTCTGAAAGAGCATCAACAAATTTGAAGTAGCTTTTCGAGCGCTAAACCCGCACGCAAAATGCGAACCGTAACAGCAAAGATAGCAAGGTCTGCTACAAAGGCGAGTCTCGAAAGCACGAGCTAAAACCTGAGCACCAACTGGTTTTTGAATGTGTCAGCAAAGCACATTTACCAAGAGCTACGGAAAGCTCTAGCATCACTGCCACAGACCCGGTCCTCATGAAAGCTTTAGTATGCTTCTTATTCCCGTGTTTGATCTCTTCCATCTCTGCCTGGCTCGTTGTCACCTATGTTATATTTTGAACCAATCAACCTATCAGCTATCATGATTGAGTGCATGATAAAAGTGGCAAGGACTGTGCAAGGAAAAACTGGTCGCCCCTATGGCTTCTTTCTCACAAAGGTGCTTATACACTTTCAAGTGATGACTGGCACCGTCTTTCTAGGGACAAAAGAGCATCTGGTCTCACTAGCCACTTTGGAAGACTGTGGACTGACACCCAATGCAGCGGATAGTGCCAACCCCTCCATCATTTCAATCTTGATTGAAGCTCAGGAGGCAACCAATGCATAGATTCTATAGCTCAAAGTAGAAAATACACTTTTAAAGGCGAAATTAGCTGAACGAATAGAGGCCTCAGGTTCTAGTACTGAAAAAGCAACTGAAATGAACAAACTGCAGGCTGATAGGGACTAGCTAAGACAATTATTGGTCTTAGTGTATAAATTGATCCATCATTAACAATGATGTAGTTGAGCCAAAACTATATCTGTTGGCGATTGACAGTGTTCCAGTTTACTATATACACGATCCGTTAGATTTATATAAATTGAAGTTTGGAGTCTGGGATTTGGGGTTCAATAACGTGTCAGGCTTCCTATTCTAACAGTTTATCTTTATTTTATTAGGCTTATTATAGATTCATAAGGTCCATAATTTCTCGTAGTCTCTAATTTAGTATAGATTATGTTGGTTTATAATTTTTAACGTTTCATGGTTTAACATTGTGACGGAATCTAAAAACAATGCAGAAATGAAAGAAAACAAAACAAAGATGTATACTAAACCATATTCTCATTTCATTTCATCTCCCAACAAACATCCAAAACATAAAAAAGCTTTCAACTAATACATTGATAAATGAAAGATTTATAAAAGTACAATGAAATGAAAAAAAAACTAGTCTAAGGGGTGGAGGAGGGTTGATGACATGATCTGGCTCGATCTCGAGCCCATCTAGGATCACTAGCAGGAAGCGATTGATACGCCAGTTTTTTTTGCAGAAAGTAAAGACAACTGAAGCAATAGCAACAAAACCTCTTCATTTATATATAGCATAGCATAAAAAATATCATTTGATGAAACTCAAAAGCTTCTATAACTTTCATAAAATAAAAAAATTGTGAAATATTACATAAAAACTATAGTTTATTAGGGGTAGAAGGTGGTGGTCAGATCATCAGGCTTTTCCCTGAGCTTTCAAGAATTACACGTAGAGAATGTGTAACACTGTAGATGTGCATTTCCATCCGCTATATGTCATATTCGAGCTCCATGAAGAGACATTCCATGTCATTTCTCAGGAAAGTATGTCGAGTGAAAAGCATTGACGGCAGTGATGGTGATTGCATCGTGGTCAAGTCTAAATCCTTCTCGTCATTTTCTTATGTAGAGTGGCATGGCGGATCATTATCTTTAAGGACTTTCCTACTCTCCTTCTTATCATTTTTCGTGATCTACATACAAACAATAGAGTGGTGTTGACCAACCACGATATAAAAATAATAACAATCGACAACAAGTCTAATGATTGACCATGATAAATTTGCAAAAACACAAAAAGCAGTATAGAAACAAGCAAAACAAGTAGAAATAAGCCATATTTCGATTAAAAAAAAGAGCTGAAACTTCAAGTCTAGTAATAGACCAAGATAAATTTGCAAAAAGAAAAACAGAAAAAGCACAATTAAAACAAGCAGAATAAGTAGAAATAACACATAGTTTGACAAAAAAAAAAGGCTAAATTGCAAAAAATAAAAAACCAAGAACTTTATGAACACTAGGGTTTATTAAGTTTGAAAAAACAAGAACTTTTATCTTGGCGATATGGAGCTCAAAATGCTTTGCCACTGATGCAAAATTAATTAACGTACTGAGGACGATGATAAGAGAGCTTCGGGACTCTAGAGAGAAGAAAAACCAGTAGGAGAGATTGAGATCTTCATAGAGAATAGAGTGGGAATATGTGCAATGATGAAGGGAGAGAGAAGGGAACTAATGCATATTTAGGAGAAGAGAGAGAGGGACTTTTGTATATTCTAAGAGAAGTTAAAGGGACTTGAGTGTATAATTTTAAACCTCCAAACTTTTTAAAATTATGAATTGTACCCCGGGCCCCCTTTCCTAAACCCTAATCCGAAAAAAAAAATGAAAAAAAAAAATGAGTGGTGTTATTCCAAATTAAAACTTGAAAGTGGCCCGGTAGCCAAATCTTCTCCGATTTCTGACTTATTAATTTGGGTTTGGTATGTACGAAAAAAGTGTTATCCTAAAAACATTTGTGTACAATTTAGATAAATGTTATTTTAGGGGGGGGGGGGGGGGTGGAGGTGGTGGGAGGTCAGGGTAGTAATGAAGATGAGATGTCTTCGAGGGTAATTATGAGACAATCAATGTGGAATGTGACTTGTTGAACTTGGTTTTTTCCACTTCTAATAGGGATGCCATTTTATTCGTTTTTAATGAATTTATTTTCTAGAGAAAATACCTTTTAAAATTTTTGACCAGCCGAACATGATAAAATTGGAAAATCCTCCACACCAAACACACCCTCAATGTATTAAAAAAAACTGTTTTCTTGTTTTATTTGATTAAGAAAAGAGATTAAACTAGTTAATCGTGTTTTAGCTTTGTACACTTACAAGTTACAAAGGCAAGTGTTAAAATATGACAGGTAATTAGTACTAAATGTTAGTAGTAATATTTTCTAGATATATAGTGAGAGGAATAAAAATGATTTCTCTTATTTATTCTTGGAATTAATAATACGAATTAGGTTATTCACTTTTATATTCTTTCCAAATGATGGCAAAGATTGATTCAAAATGCTTAAATTCAAGCATTTATTTTTCTAGTTAGATATTAACTCTTGTGGTTAATGTGGGATCACTCAATTAGAATTTCAAGACGCAACGACACCTACAATGAAGGACATACATCACAGCTTTTTTTCTTGGTTATCTTAATTTTGTTTTTTCATTTCATGAATCTTTGACATCGTTTTAAAATGTTCAATTCTCGTGGGATTTACACGTTATTAGTTCCCAAAAGAGTTTGATATCTCCATAACTAAACCCTTCCTTCAATAAAGAATCTGGAGGCCTTCCAATATACTATGTTGCAACATTTTCAATAACATGCTCCTATTTTGTCTTTTTCTTAATAAGTCATTTTCAATAACACGCTCACAACTTTTTTAATCTCGAACTAAGGAAGATGAAAAACTCAAATAGAACCCTCATAGATATGGGCCAATGTCAACCCAAAAACAACTAAATTAAAGTGTAGTTGCTATCATCATTCAAACTTAGAGCATTTTGAAACTCGATGTTACTTCTATTAGCTACTAGTTGCGGGGCACTCAAGACAGAAAAGTTCTTTTTTCATTTTATGTGAAAATATTACTATTTGAGGTGTCAAACAATTTTCTCTTTAACTATAAATTTCTCATACTTTTTAAAAATATTTCAAATCATTTTTTATGTTGATTTGTATTGCTTTTCATGTAGCTTTAAAGTATGTAAATTTTATTTTAAAATACTTAAAGAATATTTGCAAGAATTAATGGCAAAAAATAAGTGGGTCGACCCTCGTAGCATTAATATGAATTAGCTCTTCTTGTTTGATCAACTCCATGTCGATTCATGCTTATCTACCCAATCAACTCGTTTAGTTTTGATTTTGGTTTTGTTTGTTGAAAATTAATCTTTTCCAAATTTGTTGAACAATAATTACACGAAAAAGTTGTCATTGAAGTTAATTTATCCCTAATTAGTTGTGGGATGTTGAGTTGGTTTCTTGTCGATTTTGAGCGTTCCTTACCTCATGAGCTACTTTTAACTTGTGATTGAGACTCAAAATTTATTATAAATGAATTAGGCTCAAGATTTATTTTTATAATATGGTATCAATACCTCCATCTCATTGTTTAATTTATTCGATGTTAGGGAGCACTTTAATCGACAAGCCTGGACGTGCAGGAGAATTTAGTTGTCTGACATCGATTATAAGATGTGAAATTAGTATCTTTATATGTTGTTGGACAATCCTCCCTATAAATTAAGATTCAAGAATCATTAATTAAAAAATAGTAATTAGTTTGAAATTATTTTCTAGAAGCATTCGTATTGTATTGTATTATTAATCGCCAATTCCCAAAAAAAAAAAAAAAAAGTAGAAAAGGGAATAAAATAAAGAGCGGCGAAGGAGCATATGTGAGGACCATTAACAATGATGCAACTTATTTATATTATTGTTCCATAATATTGTGAATCTTGGAGATCCACAATAAAATTGAATATTTAATCATTGATCATCAAATCTTAGGTCATTAGGTGCTTCCGTCATGTTTTAAGATCGAGATAGAAAATAAACACATTACTTAAGTCTATTTTTAACTGTTGATCATGATTCAAACATCAAGAATACAGTTATTATTTTACGCATTATTAATTTAATAGCTTAGACATATTTTTCATGAATTTAATTCACTCTAAAAAGTAAAATTTATTTTCACTAAATTATTATTAATTAAATAGTATTTATTTAATATAATTTTTTATTATGTGAAAATTTAATACTTCTTGCTTATTTAAAATATTATTTATTTTAAATTAAATATAAAAACTTAAAATACCATATACTAATATACCGAAAGTAATCCGATAAGGGCCTAAAACAGATCCTTAAATAGTTGGACTACTCACCTAATTGTAAAAGCCCACGTGGGAATGGGCTTCATAAAATGAATAAAGTCAAATATGATATGTCCACAAACAGCAATTACAGCAGCTAGCCACGTGTAAAGATATAAAGAGTTGAACATACCTAGATGGACCCTTAAACTTTGGCATGTTTTGTAAGATAGGCATATAAACTTATAAGGTGACCAGATAGACACTTAAACTTACTCAAAGTGTATTTTTCAAGTTTTTCAGTTGTTTTGAAAACAAAAACTATATTTTTCAAACACTCACAATTTTCATGGCCAAACAAGCCCTAAATATATCACAAAATATTTTTTTTAAAATGCAAAAATAAGGCAAATGCATATACATGAGACTATAAATGTGCACTTAAACCAATAAATACTCGCTAATCGCAATTTTGCAGCTTTCAATTAACTCGGATTTTTTTTTTACACTTGAATAATTAAAAAACAATAACTTTAACCAATAAAAATCCTTAAAAAAAGAAATTTCAAATTAAGAAATTTCTAAGTTCAGCATTTCAAGTGTAAAAGAAATTTCAAATTAAGAAAATTGTAAAGCCGAGAAGAAAATCCTTAAAAAAAAAAGAAATTTCTTAATTTGAAATTTCTTTTTTTAAGGATTTTTATTGGTTAAAGTTATTGTTTTTTAATTATTCAAGTGTAAAAAAAAATGAGTTAATTGAAAGCTGCAAAATTGCGATTAGCGAGTATTTATTGGTTTAAGTGCACATTTATAGTCTCATGTATATGCGTTTGCCTTATTTTTGCATTTTAAAAAAAAAAATTTGTGATATATTTAGGGCTTGTTTGGCCATGAAAATTGTGAGTGTTTGAAAAATATAGTTTTTGTTTTCAAAACAACTGAAAAACTTGAAAAATACACTTTGAGTAAGTTTAAGTGTCTATCTGGTCACCTTATAAGTTTATATGCTTATCTTACAAAACATGTCAAGTTTAAGGGTCCATCTGGGTATTAAGCCACTCAACATGTGTCACTAACAAATGTAAGGGCTAGAAATGACAAAAATAGCCCCGTGAGGACTCTAAAAAACTTTCATTCTTTCTTATATATAGTACTAGTTACGGAAGGTCCGGGCTGAAACTCAAAATATAAAAATAAAAATTCTTATTAAATATGTATAACGTGATACATTTTCTACCGCATAATTAATTTAATGTATTTGCAGGTTAATGATATCTTATTGATAAGTTTTATAACTATTAAAGTTTCTTTGACACACAATCAGATGATTTTTAATGAAAAATTTATTTATGAGGAAGAAAGTTAAATAGAAAAATTAGCAAATATCAAAGGGACACAGTGACTCGATATCCTATACTAACATTGATTATGATAAAGTATGATAATTACAACTTGCAAAGCTCATAAATCAAAAAATATTTTCGTCTTTTTGTGAATTTGAAAAGGACCTAAAAGTAATTAATTGAAAAGCTTGACATTAATTTGGAAACATTTGTGAGGACTACAAAAGTCCTTTGATTGTCCCTTATATATAGTAGTAAAATAACAATAACTAGATGATGAAAGCACGGGCTCAACACAAAAAATAGTACTGCACTTTTCTTTTTAGTTGTCTAGAAAAGAATGATATATTTTTATGTTTAGAAATCATTTAACTTGAAACTTTCCCTTTTACCTTTAATGAAATGATTTAAATCCACACAAATATTTATGACTTGTTTTAGACCACAAGTTTTAAAGATCTTTCCTCTTTTTTTTTTTTTAAACTTCGTGCCTAGTCAAACTATGTCACATAAATTAGGACAGAGAGAGTACCTTTTAGTAATATAATTATGAAATTTTCATTATAGAAAGTATTATAATTCAATTAATTGAAAATATCAATAAATTATTTTACTTAGTCCGCTTCTTCCATATATGACTTTCTTGGTTTGGTTCTCCAATTGAAAGATTTGACATACACATTCTCCTACCGGGTTTCATGCCATCATCTCTTTCTACTCAACAACACTGAAAAACGCTTTCATGCGTTAGCATCTGTTGTAGTCTTAAATTTTTAAGTATAGACCAACTTCATCATTTTAAGAAAATATGTGTATACGTTTCTTGACCGTTTATATTTCGTCTTCTTGATGTTATTCCTTATTATTTGTGTGAGACGTATGTGTCTAAAATTAGTGCATTTTTATCCTTACCCAAAGGTATAATTTTTAAATCTTTTGATTTTATGACTTTTTTAGCGGTTTTTGTATTCCATTTAAATCGTTATTTCTTTTTCCTGAATTTCCCTTTAAATTTTCTCTAAGCGCACCTTTACCATTTTCTAAAATTATTATCATTATTTAAATGTCCTGTTTTTTATTTTTTATTTTGTTTTGAAATTGTTTCCTACTTCTTCACGTGGACCCCACCGTATTTTTTTTTTTAACTATTATAGAAGAGTGGATTGACGACAATCCCATGCCCAAACCCACATAAATCATGTGATAATGCCAATAAATGATTTAGGTGATCATTGATGTTTACCATTGATAACGATAACGATTGATATTGAGTTGGTGGAGCCTATCAATTTCGAGGAAGGAGAGAGTCGCATATGAGCAAAAAGGTAATTATATAATTTTTAGCATATAAGTTCAAAGTATATATAGTAGCAAAGATCAATACTAAATTCAGAATTGAAAATGGATACAGACTATTATTATATTTATTACTCTTTCTTGACAATGAATACAAATTTAATGTGGGTAAGTGTGTACTCAATCTAATTTGTGTTCAAAGCTGTAAAGTCAGATTAAATTTAACTTTCGGAAAAGGGCCAAATATACCCTTGTACTGTCGAAAAAGGGTCAAATATACCCGTCGTTATGCTTTGGGTCCAAATATACCCCTACAGTTATACTTTGGGCACAAATATAACCCCTCCACCGTTAAAGTTGACCAATGTTAATATTTTTAATGAAGAAAATGCCATGTGGCATGCCACCTCATTGTCCAAATCCAATTTTAACCCTCCCTCCTTCCATGTCATCTTTCACCATTTGCACCTCCCCTCCACCACTACTACACCACTATACCCACCACTATTTTTACAAACTCAAAAGGTGGAAGAAATCAAAATGCTTCAAATGACTCATCCCAATTAACTACTTTCCCATCAATTGGAAGCCAGAAGAGCCATTAAACTTTGAGGTATATCTACTTCGAGCATTTGATCATAGGCAAACCATTGAGCAACTTCCTGTCTTAAAGACATGATGAGATTAATCCAACTGTGTAGTGCAGTCCAGCCAATCCAACAGGAACATATCATTGAGTAAAAAGTCACGTGCACATTACAAGACACTGAAAACTAAAAGTTGGTGCACATGAATAACGTCGAAATATTGGCAATGCAAGTAAAAGGGCTTGCTCTATATATACAAACATGGAGTCATACTTCGGGATTCCGATGCCCTGCTTCTAATCTAATTTTGAAAAACCAAAATATGTACATCTATGAAGCAGTTAATTGGGATGAGTCATTTAAAGCATTTTGATTTCTTCCACCTTTGGAGATTGTGAAAATGGTGGTGGGTATAGTGGTGTAGTAGTGGTGGAGAGGAGGTGCAAATGATGAAAGATGACATGGAAGGAGGGAGGGTTAAAATTGGATTTGGACAATGAGATGGCATGCCACATGGAATTTTCTTCATTAAAAATATTAACCTTGGTCAACTTTAACGGTGGAGGGGTATATTTGCATCCAAAGTATAACTGTAGGGGTATATTTGGACCCAAAGTATAACGAGGGGTATATTTGACCCTTTTTTGATAGTACAGGGGTATATTTGGCCCTTTTCCGTTTAACATATAAATGCTGATAATAGCGCTCAAAGAAGTTTATGCTTTCAGTTCATATTTACATGTTGTAGCAGGTCCAGTGGTGGAGCCAGAATTTCCGCCGAGGGGATTCAAAATATAAAAAGGTAAACATACAAAAAAGCCTAAGGGAGTTCAATATCTACTATATATACATAAAAAATAATTTTAACCGTATAAAAACAATGTTAATAATTTTAACCTTATAAAAATAATATTTTTTTCCGCCGAGGGGGTTCGGATGAACACCCTCGGCATAGTGTGGCTCCGCCACTGAGCAGGTCACCCTACTTATTGATTTTGAACCAATGTGCATTCATCATAGGATATTACATGCATGTAACTATCTCTTATATGACCTAATAATATTTTTATAAAAAATTATAGAGATAGCGTATCAAAATTAAACTCAATGAAAAATTACTGATTTATTATCGCATCTCTGTCAAGTGATCAGACTCTCTCGCCCTCACGATGCGTCTAGGTAAAAATTTACTCATATCCGGTATTACACAAGATTAGTGAATGTGTCGTCAATACACACATTTATATCACTTATCAATAGTTAAATCATGATATGTCCTTTCACTCAGGGTTGAAGCTACGTTCGGCTTATAAGTTCGACAAATCGGTACTTTTGGCTAAATTATGTATTTATGTTAAAAATCTACTTAATATATACAATTTGTCCAAAAATCAGTAAGCTCCATTTTCTAAATTTAAAATTCATAAACTAAAAATGCTAATTCCGCCTCTATTTCGCTTTAATTTTTAATTGTTAAGATTAAATTATTTGATTTAATGCATATATACAGATAGATATTTGCTACGTGTTTGTAGTAGAAGTGAGTACCACTATGGCCCAAATACAGGGCTTATGAGAATCTCATGCTACTACTGGCAACCTGGATCACTGAAGAAGTTTAAAATGTTAAGAAAATAATAATATAATATAAATAATAGTGAATCCCATTTACCCCCTAACATTTAAGGATTGGGAAAGGATACCCCCTCACATATTGAATGGGAACGATAACCTCCTATCTAATATTTTTCAGTGAGAATCTTTTGTTTTTAATAAAGATTTTTTTTTCTTCTTCTTTCTAGAATTAAATACAATATATAACTCTTATTATTGTCTCATTCACCTATTCTACTGAAAACAATGTGTAACAACTACTTGAAAAAATCTGTTAATAAATTTCAAGCTAGATGTCGTTGGTTTTTTTTTTTTTTGGACTAGAGGGCCAAGATCTTAATTATTATACAGTCTAAATACAGTCTAGTATCAGTACCCGCGCGAGCGGACGATATTAAAAAACACTAATCTATGTTAAATTGTGATGTCGCTTGTTTGAGGACATTGTATCATAATAAAATATTAAGTATCATCTAATTTTCGATATAATACACTCAAATTAACGATATTTATGTGAAATTAAAGTAAACAAATTAAATCTTTTTAAATATTATTTGATTTAATCTTTAGATTTAATTCATAATATATATACACACACACATACCCATCTATCTATATATATATATATATATATATATATATATATATATATTCCATAAATACTTTTCTTACTATGTGTATATGAGAAAAGTATTTACGGAATATGACGAAACTTTCTCTTGTTATTTGTCGTAAGATATATTGATAAATTTAATAATTACTACTTAGCACTATTTTACATAAGCAATTGAATTATCTTCTTTTTTGTTTCCAATCCACAAATTTTGTGTTTTAATTTTAATTGTTATATATATATATATATATATAGATAGATATATATATATATAGAGAGAGAGAGAGAGAGAGAGAGAGAGAGAGAGAGAGACGAAAGATTCAAAACTTGGACATATAGAGAAAAATAAAAGTAAGATTTAACAAAGATTAAATCTCGTTTCAATGGCCAGTTTAGTGACTTTTTATTATTTTATTGAAATTAATTACTTATTCTCACCGGAAAATATTGGATAAGGGGGTTATCGTTCCCATTTAATATGTGAGAGGGGTATCGTTTCTCAATCCTTAAATGTTAGGGGGGTAAAGTGGGATTCACTCTATAAATAATAGTAGTACTAATGTTTAATGACACTTAAAAGAACAGCCTTGAGTTTGTTGGATTGGACAGTCTGGGGTTTTAATACATTTTGGACAGTTGGAAGTAGTTGTTTCATTGATTCATATGGTTAGTTCTAGCTGTTTCTTTTAAGAATTTTACCGTATACAACAGTTCAACAGAACTCACAACAGAAAAATAACTTTAGTTTTCACTTTTAACTAATCATATTCATGGTATAATCAGTGTATTATATATATATACACACTAATGAAAACTATAAACTGTTACGATTAGGAGGATGAAAATCATTTTAGCCGGCTTGGTAACGATGTGAAGATGAACAACTTCCTCTGTCTTTAAGAGGTAGTTTGGTTCAAAAGAAGGTTATCTCAGAATTATAATCAGGATAGATAATCCCATCTTCTATACTGGATAAATGATCTCATAATTTTGGTATAAATTTTGTGCTACCAAATACTGGACAAATTAAGTCTCAAATTTTATACTCGGATGCCCCCTAATCCTTGTAACCAAACGGCCCCTAATTAAGAGGTCGTTTGGTTGCCGATATTAGGACACTAGTTCCGACTTTAAATTTGGTATTGCATTTATCCACCGTTTGGTTACTGCTATTGAGGAATACTCGTATAAATTTTATACCAAAATCTTGAGATATATTATGTCATATAGGAGGTGAAAGTATATACTTTCTCCTTTCCAAAAAAAGAAAAAAGTATATACTCTCTAGATTATAATTCTAGGCTAACGGCCCTGTTTTGAAACAAACGATTAGCAAGGTTTGAAATATAAGAATTCTTGCATCTAATGTTTAGTATAAGGTAGAGACTTCAATGTTAATCAACAAAATGTTTGTCGACCATTTCTTCTCTGATCCTGCCATGTAACATAAATGTGGGTTTTATGATATAGTACAGAAAGTAAATATGGAGTAATGCTACTTAATTATGTGGAGTACCTTGCAAGATGTAATTATTGGTTCTTATAAATAATTGAACCCTAGCTAGATAAAGAGTTTCCATTTTTTATTTTTATTTTTGTGAAAGATATGCTGTTAATAAAATAGACAGAACCAAGCAAAGATAAGATTTCATTAATTATTATGAGAATTTAATGCATTTTGATTTTTGGACTGCTGGAAGTTGCTATATCTTAACTACGATACCGACTTTTGCCCTAGATATTAGGTACACAAACATTGCCCTTATGTTAGGATAAGAAGACTGGATGATGATAGTTCATTTTCTTTTGTCATATCTTTCTACAAATTGTCAAAAAAGGAAATATAAAGTTAGTCGTCTGTCTTACCATTATATCATGATCGATCGAGTTTCTTAATCAAGAACGATGTGATGTTATCATTACTAAGCATATCTAGAATTTAAACCCTGAATATGATGTGAAATCTAACAAATACTTAGATTAACAAATTTGCTTTTGATTTTGGTGAGGTAAAAGTTTACATCCTTCTCCTTGATTTGTTGTAACGACCTGAATCTTACGCGTAATATAAAAACCTTAAGACATATCATGATTTTTCACATCTACCACGACTTGATACACTACTAGAAACAGAGGTTTTTCCTGCTGATATTAGGCGGGAAATTTGTGCTATAAAATATAATTTTCCCACCTCATTTCCATTGAACCAGCTCACTGGGAAAACACACGGTGGGAAACAGGACGTTTCCATTGAAACAGTGGGAAATTTCGTATTTTTTCGTGAAAACACTACTATATAGGTTTTTCCCACCGACATTCAGTGAGAAATAACCAGTGAACATTTTTCAGTGAGAATATAGAGATCTTTTAGTAGTGATAACTAATCTGATCATACACTAATTTACCTTTAATTTCATGTTTAACCTTTTGTTTTTTTAAATTAGCAACTCATTTTATCTAATAATCTTGATTCCTTGCAAAATTAATTCAATTTCACGTTTAAATTGATATTCATGACTTTTTCGAAGGTCAAAATATTACAATTCAACATAATATATTTCGTCGCCTATCATCTTTACACTATTTATGGGGTAAAATTCATATATAACTATTTTTCAGTTGTTGTAATTGAAACAGTCACGGTCATGGAATTTCAAATTCCACGAATGAAACTTATTGCATTATCCTAGAGTTTCACTGGTAGAATTTAAAATTTCATAAAATTGCCTAATTTTTAAAGACATGGACAAATGTGACCGGTAAACACTATTTTAACCTATTTATGTGCCAAACCATGAGAAAAGGACATAAATGGTCCCTTAACTATCAGAGTAGGTTCAAAATAGTCCCTTCACTATGCACTTAACGGTTTTGGTCCTTTAAGTTTGCCACAAGTTAACAAAAATGGTCCCTCAACTATGAGGGTTGGTTAAAAATAGTCTCTTAAGTATGCACTTAACAGTTTTGGTCCTTTAAGTTCGCCAAATGTTAACACGTTTAGTCTTCGACAAAATATTCATCGAACTTTGTTTGTTAGATTTGACGAGAACTATGAAAAAATTAGCGAGAACTCACATTTGGGTGTATGCATTACTAAAGAAAAGGCCAAATACCTCAGGATAAAACTGACGGATATCAGTCGGTTATAGGAAAAAACAGAGGAAAAACCTACAGACTTGATAATGTCAGAAAATAGTATCTCGGAACACAAAGACCGACGGACTCTGTCGATTAAAACAATTCAATCAAGAATCCATTTGTATATTGCCTGGCATTTGCTTTCCTGGAATGATCATTGAGAGAATAAATGAAGTTTGTTTCATGCACTCCCAAGGAGGACGGTTGTACGGGATAAGAACCACTGGCCAGATACTATAATTTGTTGCCATTGCTCCAAAAGGATTGAAACCGTCACTAGATAGGGCTAATCGTACATTTCGAGGATCGGCAGCAAATTCAGGGTGAAGTAAGTCAAATGTTTTCCATGCCTGAGAATCCCTAGGATGCCTCATCACTCCATCTTGGTTACCCCCTACAGAATGCCATCTCATAGACTCAGCAGTTTTAGAACACATGAACAATCTTTGCAACCTTGGCTTTAGTGGAAAGTAACGCAAAATCTTGGCAGGTTGTTTCTTTTTATTATTCTTCCACCTAGATGTCTTGCATCTTTTGCATTCTTGCAAGCCCTCGTCTTCCCCAAAATACAACATACAATCATTTGGGCAAGCATGTATCTTGGTATAATTAAGACCAAGTTTGTTTATGGTTTTCTTGGCCTCATAAAAGGAAACAGGAATCTTGGCATCTTGAAAGGCGTCTTTTAACAATTCTAATATCATACTCATCGCTTTATCAGTCATTCGACACAAACATTTTATATGATACAATTTAATTAGGAAGGACAATTTGGAATACTTCTCACACCCTTCATATAACGGTTGCTTGCCATCTTCGATCAATTCAAAGAACTTTGCATAATCTTCATTATTGCCCTCAATGTGTCCTTCATTAAATGTTTCTTCGCTATTTATAGGCTCACAAGACACATCAGGTTCATTGACATCGTTCCTGGTGAACCCAAATGCATCATTAATCATGGTTGTCATTAGATTTTGGGGCAGCAAAGTATCTTCTGTAAAATTTGTGTTCTGAAAACACTGTGGCACAGTTGCAGTTGATTCTTCACCATGCATATACCAAAATTTGTAATTTTTTGGAAAAGGCTTACAAGTCAAGTGCTCTTCAACTACACCTCTTTCTTTCCACCTCTTAAAGCCACATATCGGACACGGGCACTTAATTACACGCCCATCAACAGACCCATGCTTGAAAGCAAAATCCAAAAAAATTCTTAGCCCATTTTCATATTCAGGTGTGTTTTGTGGTTTACTAATCCAAGATTTATCAATCGGCATGGCTAGAGAGAACAAATTAAAATAACATCACAATAGTAAAATGAATGCATTAAAGAATAAGTAACTCTTTGCAAGTCTAGCCTAAAACATCACTGACCAAAAGAAGTATGTGGTCCCTTAATCTATCTACCAACAATGAATAAAGTCAGGAACCATAGCTTTCATGAAACTATCATTGGTAGGAAAGAAACACAAAATCAACAATTCCATCTACGGACAGAAATATGAGGTCCATATCAGAAGGGTCCACATACAGTACCTAAACAGAAAATTGAGGCCATTAATTGCCTATCATCACTCAAATACTGAAACATAGAAAAAATCCTAATACAGGAAGATTTACACATGGATTCATCAGGTTATAAGAATCTGTAACCACAAAATACGCAAACACTTTCAGCTCATTACAGCTAATACCAATAAATGGGCAACAAACAGAAACGCTAAATGCAACACAATACATAGCTTAGCAACATTTAAATCTACACAACAGTTGGTGAGCTAATATTGCACAAAATCATCACAGGCACGCAACATTTTTTAGCTTCCTCCGGAAATACATGCAATTTGCTTTATTATGCCTTGGCTACCTATATGATATTTAGGTTAATATTAGCTACAAAAGTAATTACATACAATCCAAATACAAGACAAAACAACAAAAATTAAAGCAAATATCAACAAAATTAAAATAGCAAAAAGTAGATCGAAAACTAAAAGAAAGGAAATGAACACACAGACTGCTAATCGTTTACCAGGAAGTGAAATTGACTGCTCGTAGCAACAAATTCACACTTAGAACAGTAAAATCACTACACAGAAACTGAAATTTCAAAATTATAGGAAATTCCTTTCATGCATGAACCCTAAAAATCGATTTAGCAGAGGAATCTATTATTTTGCTAAAAACCTGTAGCATTCAGGAGAGGAATTCCGTTATTTTATCAACTTTAGCAAATCGATTCCAGAGAAAAAAAAATCAACATACACGAAGAGAGAGAGTGAAGAGTAAGATGCAAAACAACCTGTAATTGTATGTGTTGAGAGGTAAGATGCGAAACAACCGAGAATTTTGAGAGAGCATGAAGAGAGAGAGTGAGAGTGAGAGAGAGACAGTGAAGAGTGAAGAGTGAAGAGCTGTGCCAATTTTGTTTCAAAGTTCTCGAAGAATCGGAATAAAATTCACTATTAGGGCTAATTGTTTTTAAAAAAAAAAAAAATATATATATATATATATATATATATATATATAGCTGAGGTTTGAACCGCCGTTATATTAATAAAAACGCCGTTATTTAAAAAAAAATTATGGCGTCACCGAAACCGCAGTATCATATTACATTTTACGGCGGTTTTAAAATACACCGCCGTAAAATCTCTTTTTTTTTTTTGTAGTGACAGTCCTTTTTTCTTTTATGGTTTGTTTGCTCTATACAAAAACTTATTTGGATAATCAGAATAGTAGATAGCTCCTACGAAATAGAATATGCAATTATTCAAAAATATAATTGGAGAGATTTTAATTGAAAGTTACTTTAAGCTACTCCCTCCGTTTTACTTGTTCACTTTAGACTTTTCACGCTGTTTAAGAAATAATAAATGGATTACATAATTTACCAATGTACCCATATTAATTGATGCATATTTTTATTGGATTTTAAAAATGATTTGAAGTGAGTAATTAATACTATGGGTAAAATAGGAAAAAAAATATTGTCTTATCTTAATATGTGAAAAATGACAAGTAAAAATGAAAATTAATTTTAAAAATAGTGGATAAGTAAAAGTGAACGGAGGGAGTGTATAATGCCCAATTTTAGTAAGAGAAAACAACGGGACGTTATAAGATTTCTAGGCTGAGTTAATAAATATTCAGCATTTAATGATGAATAAATAGGTGACCCATGATCACAATTCACAACTAATTTTAATTGAATGAACAGCAAGGAAAAATTTGTATTGTTCTCTTCCAACACGTGTTGGTTTTTAGTTGCAATAAATAGATCACTTTTTCCATCGACATAAGAAAAATATCAGTGATGGATAATTTTTGTTACTAAACCGAAAAAAATCGTTGATACTCCTAGTGAATAATGGATTAACGATGAATTATTAAGAAAATTATTAGCTACAGCTATGTAACAACAGATTAATGACGAAATTTATAGCTAATTTCTATTTTTTGTAACTTTTTTTTAAAAAACAAACAACTAAATAAACAAGGATTAAATAGGAGATAGAGCAAATGAAATCTGGGCCCTATTTAAGTTACTTATCTCATTTATTGTTGAGTGCTATGTGTAATTATCTTTTAAGATGGCTGATGAATTAAAAAATCTTTTCTATTATCAGTTCATAGAAGTTAAAAAAAAAAAAAAGGCTTAATGCATATGCAGCTCCTTAAATTTGTTCTTTTTTTTTTTCATTTTGGCGTCTCAACTAAGGGTTGTTCCTATTGAATCCTTGAATTTGTCATCAAGTGTGTCTATTAAACACAATCCGACTTATATAGTGTTTCGTCTTCAATGTAGCAACATGCTAATAGATATTCTAATTTAATTATGTCATCTTTCAACTAAGATTAGCAACAATTGAAAGGGGAAAAAAGAGTAGCTCTTAATTTAGCTAGCAGCGGAAACCGACACATTCATGACCTAAAGAATAGCTTACCACATGTCTAAATTATTATTCCACCTTCTTTCCCCAATTTAATTTTTGGTCCTAATAAAAATCAGATTTAGGGGATTTGATAGACATACTTGAAGATAAGTTTAGGAATTTAATATAAATAACACTTAGTTAAGATGTCAAAGTGAAAAAAAAAAATTTAGGGATCGCACATGCATTAAGCCAAAAAAAAAAGTGTTATAATCAGTTGATCCCATATATAACCAAAAAACATTCTTTTTAAGTCATGATCATGAAAATATCCAAATAGTCCAGATTTCGGACCATCAGGATCACAGGTACTTAATGGTATACTAAAATATCAAATAAAAAAAACTTCTGTCACATGGGAATATGATCATGATCCAATCTATCATCGATTACATAATTTGAGGCTTTTGTCACGTTAAACTGAAAATATATCTTCTTCTTTTTTCTTGGAAGAGACAAAGATATATGCAGATCTGAAATTTAAATTTTATAAGTTTAGAATTTTAGCATAATCATCTTGAAGTGTCAATTATAAGTGGATTTGAAATTTAATATTTATATATATTTAATAATTTTGTAAATATATATAACAAATTTATATCAAAATTGTTGGATTTGGTCGAACCAATAGCGGATACTCTGATTCGCCCCTGAAAAAAAGAATTACAAAAAATATTCATCTAATAATAATCGTAATACCAAATAACCAATATTCTTTAGTTTGGTCTAAATGTTTAATAATGACATAAAATTGAGTTAAATATCTATTATCACGGATGAAGCAAACATACTGTCACCGGGTCACGGATTAGAAAGCAAAGAAGATAAATCTTTTTAAAATCTCCATCCATCACGGGGGTACACTTTGATATTTAATTAATTTTTGTTTTACATATTTAATTTGTCTTTTAGTCCAACAAATAGAAAATCTGAAAAAGATCACAAACGAATATTCTCCAAATAAAATGAAGATGTTGATTTTTTATTTTTATTTTAGTTTAATCATTCGGTGTAAGAAATTTACTAGCTCGGTTTAATCCGAATTTGTTATACCTAATTTGTGGCGACCAAATAAACCTATTAAGGGAATAAAGAGCTCTCAATAGAAGTTTTCAATTTTCAAAATTCAAACCTGATACTTTTAAGTAAAGATAACATGTAAAAATTCTAAACAAGCCATCATTTTTTTTTCTTAATTTTTGAATCATAACAATATGCAGGTATAAAGATACCACATTAAATTACTGATAATTATAATCAAATAAGCTTGTATTGACAATAAAGAAACACATAACTAAAGGTTGCAGTGGATGGATAGTATCCCTATCCTAGCTCCGTAATCAAAAGTTTCGAGTGCAAGCTTTGAAAATTAAAAAAAAAATCCTATAGAAAACGTTTTCTCCCTTAATGAACCATATGCAATGATAATCTGAATTAATTGAAACCTTGACATGAATATCGGATACGAGGGAGGGGAAAAAAAGGTGTATTTATTGATCCATCCTTATAGACATTAATCTAAAAGGAACTACTCAAGAAGTAAATAAAACAAAAGTATAATGAAAATGGAAATTTTTGGATGATGAAAACATTTTTTCTTATGTGTTAATACTCCAAAAACATTTTTTCTTATGTGTTAATATTAGTATTAATTTTCCAAGAAGGGGACCATTGATTTTAATGCAGTCGATGACATGCTAATAAATAGTGATAATGTCAGGATAACTACTACTACTAAATAATACTCTCACTAATAAACAATAGTGCTAAAAATCAAGAAAAAAAAAGGTTTCAAATTTAGTGGTTTGTAATCACTCCTTCAGTCATTAAGGAACTAAGTAGACAAAACCATTTACAGATTGCAATGGGTCACCAAAAATGAATGCTATTGTTTTTAATTTATTAGATTTTCAAACACGATTTAACTTATATACATTAAAATTTCTTTTTTATCCTAACAGTGACTTTACCTATCAAAGCAGGCAGAGGTAGAGCCAGAATTTGAAGCTTAATTATGATTTGAGTTTTAGTTATTATTATTGAGTTCTAAATTAATAAATATTTGTACATATTCGATGAATTTTTATTAATACAAATATAGAGTTTGAAGCAAAACTATTAGGTTGGACGAACCCATAACTAAACGTGTCCGCCTCTGAAGTAGGTAACTCCACTTTTTATGAACTACCTGTAATAATCTTTTAAATGACTTCGACATAAAAACTCTTTACATTGTCACTATATAAAAATTAAACTATTTAAAATAAGTGAAAATATGAGATTTGATCAAGAATATGTTGAAATATTCTCTTCTTTAGCTTAATTAATAAAATAATAGAAATTAGTAACATTAGGACATACATGTGAAGCCCCTAGAGTTTATAACAAGAAAAACTTTTTAGACCTCAAAAACCATAAACTAACCCATTTTTTTTCTATCTCCCACCACACCTATTTGCCTCCACTCTTTCAGTACACATCACATGCAGCATTAGACAACTCTTGTAACAAGAAAAGCATAAAAAGCAAACTTTCCCATCACTTATTCATTTGTCTATACATCTTACTTTCATACTCCCAAATTATTCCTTGAAAAATTGTTCCAATGAGTTCAAAAAAACTTCTCACTTTTGAACTTTATTTCTTCTTCTTCTTGATCTTATTACTCGAGTTTTCGAGGGCGGATATCGATAAAGATAAAGAAGAATGTGCCAATCAACTCGTCGGTCTCGCCACGTGTCTTCCTTATGCTAGCGGACAAGCCAAAGCTCCCACACCAGATTGTTGCACTGGTTTAAAAGAAGTGCTAGACAAAAGCAAAAAATGTCTTTGTATATTGGTGAAAGATAGAGATGATCCTAGCCTTGGTCTTAAGATCAATGCTACTCGTGCATTAAGCCTTCCAACTCTATGTCATTCTCCCCCTGATGTGGCTAATATATCTAAGTGCCTCGGTAAGTACATGACACATGTCTTTTTAAGCGTTTAATTAGCTTCTATGCATTGATATTGTAAGAAAAAAGAATTTACAATAATATCGATCAACATAGAAGATTGTTGTTGCTTCTTGTATTTGCTTTACATACTTGATTCTTGATATGCTTTACTTGAGTCAAGAGTCTATCGAAAACAACATCTCTACCTTGTGTAGGTAAAAATGCGTGCACGTCACCCTCCTCAACTCCACTTGTGGAATTCCACTGAGTATTTTGCTGTTGTTGTTGATCAACATAAAAGATAATTACTAATAACTACGTATTAAAGTAAAATTAGTGACATGAAAAATAAGGCGCGTTATATATTATACGTAGATTTTGACATTTGGAGTTGTGGTTTATTTTTGCAGATTTGTTGCATTTGGCACCAAATTCACCAGGTGCTAAGGTTTTCCAAGATTTTGCAAAGAGTGCAAAAGGAAGTACTGCTACTCCATCTACAGCAGGTAAAAATGAAAAACAAAAAATCAATCTAATTAAGTTTTACTAAATCTAAACTAATGCCTTGGTTTTGTCTTGTTATTTGTATTCTGTTCTATTTTATATAAGACTCTTTTCCTTTTAATCTATTTAAAAAATATGATACATTAAACATTTTTAGTTTTAACTTTTCATTTTACCCATAACTACGTCATCTTATAACTAGCGGCGGAGCCTGGGAGTTGCAAGGGATTTTCATCCGAACCTCCCCTACTAAAAAATACGAATTTTCGATGGATGTCTAATAAAAAAATTCGTCAGAATTTGATTCGCCTTTAATATTTTCTGATGGATTTTCGACTGGTTACGTCGGAAATTCACATTTTTAATAGTTCCCATACGTCGGAATTTTTTACTGTAAATATAAGATTAAAATTATTTTTCATGTATATATGGGAGATCACTATTTATAACTGTAGAAATATCATCTTGTGTTTAATCAAGACCAGAAGTATTTCTGATATGTGTGAAAGTATTTCTTTCTTTTTAAATTTCGTTCTGTCAAATACTATGATATAAAATGAAATAGAGGAAGTAATAATTTTTTTTCCATTTCTGACCTCTCTTTATTTTGTTATACAGTTAGTGGAAATTCCAATGCAAAACCAGCAAGTACTGTAGCCAATGATAAGAGTAATGGAGGAGATAGAAGGAGATGGATGGGATTTATGGAAATGAGTATGGGGTTTTTAGTCATTATGGTGCTTTCCTATCTCACCTAATTTTTAACATATATTATTGTATCAACTTTTTTTTTTCTTTCATATTTGTACTACTTATCTTTTTGCGTTTCCTTTTGTGGTGTTGGCTTTTATTAGTGTGTCTTTGTCTTCTTTTTGTAACTCATAATTTGTAATCTTCAAATCTTTAGATTATGTTTTTTTCTTTTTTCTTTTTCTGAGCTGTCAAAAAACAGAAAAATATATTTGCTATGTATGAAAAGTTTGAGTTTATATTTCTGGAATAACTCTTACCCACACCCCAATTCTTTTTTCGTGGTTTCCCTCCCAATAATCAGTATTTGTATTAGAACTCGACTAAATCTGAATTCGCATCGTGAAGGCTCACGTTAGGAGTAAACCATTCCCAAACAAATGCGAATTTTATACCCAAGACTCGCGTGACCTCTTAAGAATAAATGGGTACTTATTGTTGGAAATCTTACGGAAAATACACGAACACTAATCGAAATTCTTGAAAGCTTAAGGCATGTTAATTAAGACACTGTCCTTAAGAATATTTTACTCTTATGGGTGTATTTCTTAGGATTCAACAAGCTCTTCTAGTACAAAACTAGGAGCCAGAACTAACAAAGATTTTACAAAAGTAAATAACCCATCACAGTGAAAAATAGGAAGAAGAAGGAATTTTTGTTCTTCATTTCTCATCATTGGCAATAAAAAGACTTGGTAATTTATAGGCCAAAGGTATGATGCTAAAGTCCGAGATTTCAACGGTCCAGTAGTAAAAGGCAATAAAAGCCATGCATTAAGGCTTAATCAAATGATCAATTGGAACAGTAACGTTACAATAATTAGGAACAATGGTATATTGATGACTATTCAAGGAGGGGAAAATAAATGTCTCATTAGACTATCGAAAAATAATTCAAAATTTGACCATTATGATTGTAGACATAATTCTTTTTGAGATATTTAATAACATTTTGTCAACAGTTATCGCTCTCCATCACAACATTCAGCATAGGGAAATTGTTGTTACAACTCAAATGTTAATTTCCCTTATGGTATGCCAAATAGATTAGGGAGAATGACATATATATACAAAAGAATATGGTATATTTATAAAATACGACGATACTTTTCAGTTTACAAAATATATCAATAGATTTTTTATAAAATATATACAAAAATTTCCGCTCAAGGCTTAAAAATTTCTCTCAAAATTTCGTGTATGAAAATGTTACGAAATGTGTATGTCTCGCTCAAAGCTTAAAAATTTCGCTCAAATTTTTTATGTATGAAAACGGTATGAAGTGTGTATATCTCACTCAAGGCTTAGAATTTCGCTCACAATTTTCGTGTATGAAAATTGTGTGAAATGTGTATATCTCGCTCAAGGCTTGGAATTTCGCTCACATTTTTGTGTATAAAATCGATATAACACATGTAAATAACTATATAAATTTTGTATATAGTTCATGTTAGGTTTTTAGAAATTTGATCCTACTACAATAACATTATATATAACTTTCATACAATATTCATACAAATTTAATTCAACTACAACAGCATACAAAACTTAGAATAAAATTTTCATACAAACTTAACATACAATTATGATAAAACTTTGAAAAAAACATGTCTCGAATCTCGCTTAGGGCTTATAATTTCACCCACAAAATCGTGTATAAAAACTGTATAAAAAAAAATATAAAATATGTATATAACTGTATAAATTTTATATAAAGTTCATGTTAGGTTTTCGAAAGTTTAATACAACTACAATAACATTATATACAACTTTCATAAAATACTCGTACAAATTTAATACAACTATAACAACATACAAATCGTTATTCTACCATTGTTCATACAATATTATGTTTTACCTAAGTCACTATTGTTCCTGCTTCCTTTCTTCTTCGCTGTTCCAAGTTCCATACAGTTCATGAAGGTTTTTTCTTGTGTCTCTCCGCTCCTTCCACCATTGACTACTACAATATTGGAGGTAAGAATGTAGTTACGATTTTTCTCTTCGTCTCTCTCTCATATACCAAATGAATCAATTGTTAGACAAATCCACTTTGACCAAATCCACAAAATCGGCATTTTTTTTTTTTAAAGGAGATTGGCTTGAAGGAGGCGTGAAGGAGAAGGGAATGGGGAAGGGAAGGGCTACACTTTTAATTATTCTAGATCCGGTATATTTTATAATTTTATTGGTATGTTTTATATATAAGGAAAAATATTTTTATGTTTTGTAATATAGAGTCTTAAATAGTATTATTAAGTCATTTTTGGTTTAGTGAAAGGAAAGTGGAAAAAAAAGCCAAACATGGACTGAATAAAAAACATTTTTTTGCACGGATTGTCCTTCAAAGACGTTGGTTTTTAATTTTTCCCCCCCTCAAATTGCTGATCTTTAATTTTTGTCATTCGCTTAAAAAAGTGGCCAAAAACACATCGAGGTTCTGGATTTGAACCCGCTCAATAGGACTGTTCACAGTTTTGGTTAAAACCAAAACCAAAACGAAAATTTAACCAAACAAAATAAAAAAATCGACATTTGGTTTGGTTTGGTTTGATTTGATTTTAAATTTTAAAAACCGATAATATTTAGTTTGGTTATGGTTCTATTAAAAAATAACCGAACTAAACCAATAAATTATATACATAAATTTTATAATATTTATATGTATAATATTAGTTTTTCATAAATAATTATAAACATTTTATACCTTTTAATCATTGATTTGATTTTTGGTCTACTTATTTCACATGATTCTTTAAGGCTCATGTTTTTAAGAATATGTCCAAGCCCATGTCTTTAAATCTTTAAATCTTTTAATTCTTTAAGTGTTAAGTGTAAACCTACTCACAGAAGCCCACGTTAGAGTCTAATGTCTTTAATTTAAATTTTTAGCCTTTCTTTGTTAGCCATTTGATTTAGGTTTTTTTTTTTTTTTTCGAATTTACACCTTTATTTTTTCTTGTCTGAATGGGGGTTAAACTTATAATATTTTTCATATGAAAAGGACAGAGATTGTAGATTTGAAGGTTCCTATAGAAGATATTTCAGTAACATCAGCATTTGCTGTAACTCAAGCACATGGTAATGCCGTAATACATCTTCCGTGGGTAATCCTCATAAAAAACAGAAAAGAACAACTCCTTGTAGTTGAGATCCTAGTCTTGGGGATAATGATAGAAAAATATCTGAAGTTTGGGATCATTACACAATTTTTTTTTTTAATAAAACGGGAGAGAATTGAGGGCAAAATGCAAATACTGCCCTAAAGTTTGGGATCATTACACAAAGTTTTTTTATTTCATATATTTTCATTTTAATTTTAAGTAGTCTTTATGTTTAATTAATATGTATGTTTGTAACAACAACTAAAAGCTCCTTTGCTTTACTTTATTTCCAGGTATGTGTATTAAGATGACAAAAATGTTGCAACCACTACTAAGTTAGTTTTTAGCTCTATATGTAATAGTTTAGCAACTTTGGGAACTTGAGTACTACACTATCACTAATACTGAAAATATTTCTATGATGTATGTTCCACCTTAAACAATAAATAAAAGTTATCGTTTGAACAAAAAAAAATATATTTTTTTCAACTTTTTAATGTTTTACTGATAAGTTTTGCGGCCGCTAGTTATAAACCAAAAAATTGAACCAAACCAAACTGACAATAACCAAACCGGTGGTAATTACTTTATTTGGTTTGGTTATGGTTTTAGACATTTAAAAACCGACTAAATTGGTTTGGTTATAGTTTTAATCAATAACCGAACCAAACCGAACCATGAACACCCCTACCGCTCAGTAAAAAAAAAAAAAGCAATTTTGTAAGGCAAGGCTTTGCGAAGTGTCCTTATAAGACCAAAGTTTGTCTTGCGAAATTTTGCAAGGCATATTTTTTTTTTATTATTTTGCTGGAATTCTACAAAAGTTAAGCCTCCTAATTTTGTTACGAAACTCTACCTTGTGATTTTCTTTTATTGATCCGAATTTTGAACTCAAAACCTCAAGATATTTTAGATGAAGGACAAAAATTAAAGACCACCCCAATAAGGGAAATCGTGCAAATTGCCCAACAAAAAATGGTCCAATTCTGCTTTCAGCCTAACTGCCTTAACTGACCACCCCAGCCCCATAGGCCATTCCGTTATCAGAATGCAATCTTGAGTACTTTAGTAACTATTTTCTTGATCTATTTGGCCTTTATTTTAAACAATAAACAATTATTCATGGGCAATTCGCAGGAATGTCCTTATTTTGGGATGGTCTTTAATTTTTATCTTTCGCCTAATACTATGAGGTTTGGGGTTCGAATTCCAATTCAGTAAAAAAAAAAAAGTCACAAGGCATAGTTCTGTAGCAAAGTTAGGCCTATTTGGGCCAATGTTAGGCCTATTTGGGCCAATGTTAGGCCTTAGGCAGAATTTTGCATTCAAAACTCTGCCTGTAGGTAGAGTTTACCATTCGAAACTCAACCTGCAGGTAGAGTTTTACATTCAAAATTCTGCCTGAGCAAAACTCTACCTTGCGATTTTTTTATTTATTTTTTTGCTGAGTTGGGTTCGAACCCAAAACCTTGAGGTATTAGGAAGAAAAAAAATTAAAGACCACCAATTGCAGGGAGAAAAATTAAAGACCAGTGCTTTTGAAGGGCAATCCGCACAAAAAAATGATTATTCATTCCAAAACTCATGACAAGACCTTCAATCTCTATTTCTCCATAATCGATATGGAAATTGAAAAAATCAACCACTCGGCCTCAAAATGTTCCAAACACGCATAAGTATGAAGATTGAAGATTCCACTTTTCCTTTTCTAGCTCCAATCAATTTTGTGCAACCTCAATTATTCAAACTTTAATTAAAAAAGAATGAAAGATGTACCTTATTCAAATTTCCACATTGAGCTATATATAGATTTAGAAACCTAAATTCAAACCTTCTCTCTCGCGGCTAATGGATTGTTAACGATAGGCGTGAGTGAGTAGGTGAGTTTTTCTTTTTTTGTTTTTTTTCACTCTATGTCCCTTGCCCAACGGGGCCTCAATTAATTCGAACTTGTATCGCATAATGCTAATTAAAGAGGAAAGCGCCAACGATTAGGATTTTATCACTACCTGAAGTTTGAATATGAGACCTCTGTAGGGTAAAAAATCCTATCTATCCCATCACAACTTTGATAAAGAGTAAATTTAATCATGTCACACTAATGTGCCAATGTGTATATATCTTAATCTTTTTTGATGTTTGTGTTTTGTTAAGATAACAGAAATTATGTTCTAGTTAATAAGCAAAGAAAATTGTCCTTTCGTGTTCTTATTGGGACATTTTGACATTACTTGTTTGATTTTAAATCCTAGTCATGATTTGCATTTTACAAGTGAACGTCACTCTTTGCACATGTTAAACAAAATTATCGATCAAAAAAGATTGCGTGTTAGTTTTAGTATAAAATAGAAAAGTCAAATACTAATCTCCAATAGTCGATCTAAGGTGTAAAAACAATAACATATTTCAATTTGTTGAATAAATAGAACTGTTCCAGATTGAATGGAAAGAAAAGAAGAAGAGATAAGTGTATAAGCAATTTAGTCTTTAGGTAGAGCTTTTGACAATTCTGTCACCTCAAACTTGTAATATATTCTTTCTTATGGTCACTTGCATAACCTTCTAAAGTAAGTGATGAAATTTCTTTCCATCTGTTTAAGTTTTGGGGACATACTTATTCTGTTTTGGTCAGAGGTAATAGGTACACCATGGAATCACTCGATAAAAAGAATCCTAAAGTAGTGAAATACAACCCACTAAAAATCGTGATTGGATGGATAAGATCCCTCCACCCTTAATCAGAAATTTTGTGTTCGATCTCTATGAGTGAAAAAAAATTCTAGTAGGGCGGTTTCCGCTTTAACGAACCTTACACAACACAACTTCAAATTAATCGAGCACCAAAATAGGTATGAAATATGAATGGGAAAAAATAGTGTACTTATTACTTCAAATTCCCGGAGACGAATATTTTGATCAAATAAACATATCTCTATTTTAAACTCTCTATTAAGAGTCTTTTCTCAAGATAAAAACCTAACATATTAATTTTTTTCACAAACCAAAAGTCAAAAAAAAGAAAAAAAGGATTTTTCAAGTTTTGTTTTGTTATGAAAGTCCCAAAAAATCATGTATTATTCTTATTTATCCACTTAGATTTGGATAAAAAAAATGGCCCACAATATTTATATATATATCATAAAAAATAAAAACCCTCCTTCCAAGAAATTGCTCTTTTTTGGCTTCTTTCTCCCATATCATCACAAAAGTCCAAACCAAATTCTCCTCTCTCTAACCAACAAAATTGTACTTCTCATTTTTCTTCTCCCTCCCATTAAAGTACACCTCTTTAATCAGAAAGTACAACCATCTAATGTACACCTACCCTCTGGAGCTCAATTTCTTTAACCAATAAAACTCTATTCTTCTCCTTACCCGAAAAAAAAAAATGTAATTCTTTCTTCTCCCTCTAATCAAAAGTACACCTCTTTATGCATAATGTACACACCATCTAAAGCACACCCACCCCTCCAAAGCTCAATTTCTTCAACAAAAACATGGCTTTCAATTCAATAATCCATTTGGGTCTTCTTCTTTAACCAATAAAACCATACTTCCCAATTGTTTTTTCTCCCTCCCGTTAAAGTACACCTCTTTAAGAAGAAAGTACAACCATCTAAGGCACACACAAATTTCTTCAAACAACCATGGCTTTCATTTCAAGATTCCATTTGGGTCTTCTTCTTTAACCAATAAAACCATACTTTCCAAAAAAAATATCTTCAAACCACCCCCGCCCCCGCCACCCCCAAAATTAAAGTACACTTCTTTAAATAGAAAGTACAACCATCTAAAGCACACACAAATTTCTTCAAACAAACATGGCTTTCAATTCAAGATTCAATTTGGGTATTCTTATTTACTTCATATTAACCCCTTTTACCATCTCTTTCATCCTTAGCCCATCACCACAACCAAAACCAAAACCAAAACCTACACTATATGATATCCTACCAGATTATGGTCTGCCACGTGGCATATTTCCAGACACTGTGGAATCTTATAATATTGATAAAGATGGAAACTTTGAGGTTTTTCTGAAGACCCCATGTTATGTAGAGTTTGAATATTTGGTTTATTATGCTGAAAAGATTAGTGGGAAGTTAAGTATTGGTTCAATTACTGAGTTAAAAGGGATTGAAGTGAAAAGATTCTTTTTTTGGTTTAATGTTAATGAAATAAGAGTTGATTTGCCACCACCTTCTGATAGTGTTTACTTTCAGATTGGTTTTGTTAATAAGAAGCTTGATGTGCATCAGTTTGAGACTATTCATTCTTGTATGAATAATGGAATTTGGTTGAGGTCTTGTGGTGGATCATTGAGACAAGCTCTACAGGTAATTAATTTTCTTACAAAGTTTTTGTAAGGTAGAGGTAAGGTCTGCCTACATCTTACCCTCCCCAGATCCCACTATGTCGGACTACATTGGGTATGTTGTTGTTGTATTCTGTTTAAGAATGCGACCAATCAAAACTTGTTTGGGATTGCGATGTAGTAGTTGTAGTAGTTGTTGTTGTTCTGTTTAACAGTGTGTGTGGTTAGAAGTGGAATGAGAGGGATGAAAAATTATATTGTATATACAAGCTATGTTGCTTGGACTTTCCAGAAAATGGTGTCATACTCGTGTTGGATCTTCCAAGATGCACTGTCTTTGAGGATCCAACACATACCCGTATACAAGGTCAACTTGTTGGGAATTGAGTCGTAGTAATAGTTGTTGTTGTTGCTCTGTTTAAGAGTGTATGTGGTTAGGGGTGGAGCTAGAGGGGCGGAAAATTACACGGTATATACAACTTATGTTGCTCGGACTCTCCAATAATATTGTCATACTTGTGTTGGCTCTTCCAAGATGCACTATCTTTGGAGGATCCAACCCATACCCATATACAAGGTCAACTTGTTTGGAATTGAGTCGTTGTAGTGTTTGTTGTTGTTGTTGTATGAAGAGTATATGTGGTCAGCGGTGGAGCAAGACGGGCGGAAAATTACATTGTATATACAAGTTATGTTGCTCGTATTCTTCCGGAGATGTTGTCACACTCGTGTTGGATCTTCCAAGATGCACTATCTTTGGAGGACCCAACACATACTCATCAACATAGTATACAAGGTCAACTTATTTGGGATTGAGTCATAGTAGTTGTTGTTGTTGTTCTATTAAGAGTATGTGGTCAGGGGCGGAGCTAGAGGAGCGGAAAATTACACCATATATACAATTTATGTTTCTCGGACTTTCCAAAAAATGTTGTGGTACTTGTGTTGGATTTTCCAAGACACTACTTTTGGAGGATCCGACATATACCCGTCAATATAGCATACAAGATCAATGTGTTTATGTATATATAGTAGATGATGAACCACTTGGTGAAAGTACTGCCTCTGCCACTGTATGTAGTAGTACGGAAGTCAGTTTTCATTTTCTCGAGAATGTTTCCTAGTGTACGGTTGGTAAGTGAAAATATTTTTCGAAAAAAAGATATACTTTTTTAAAAATTGTAATACTATTAGCAAATTGGATCGTGTTTTGATGAAACATTTGAGTAACTAAGATTGATAATGATGTCTTTGTGTTGGTTTGAGCAAGTGATATGAATTAAAAATTAAGATAGTTGCAAGGAAATTTACTTCCGTCATTATGGGACTTTTCTATGATTTTGAGGGTTTTTAAACTGTTTGTTCTTTTTTCTATTTTTCTGCACAACTTGTCTGCTTTTTTTTTCCCCTCTTCCTGATCATTGTTTAAATTCTATTGCTGCTGATAATATTTTACTGTCCAGAGTGTCAAACAAATGTTTCCATTGTCTGCGATTTTCTAAGACATTGGAGCATTATTGAAAGAGTTTCTCCTTTCCAAAAAGCAAGAAACTAATGTCCAAAAAAAGGGCAACCTGGTGCATGAAGCACCTCGCGTTCACGTAGGTTCCAGGGAAAGGCTGCATCCTAATAGGGTGTGATATAGGCAGCCTACCCTAACGCATGTAATAGTTGTTGATTTCATGGCTCGAACCCTTGACCTATAGATCACATAGACACAACTCTCCAAGACTTTCCTTCCAAGAAATTAATGTCCAAAGTCAACCTAAAAGGTAGATACTTTGACTTTGCACTGCGAACCTCATTATTCATTCGAGGAGAGTTTGACTTGGTGTTTGGTGTATCCTTAGAGCTATATTTCTCAGACCCTCCAAAAATGTTATTGCACTCATGTTGGATCCTCCAAAAATGCATAGCTATTGGAGGATCGGGGACACACCTAGCAACATAGCCTTTAAATTTGCTGCAACTTCCGTGTAGGATTGTTAGCCTTTCTTGGCAGAAAGGTCTGATCATTTATTTGGGAAATTTTAGTCATGTTAAAAATGGTTGTTTGTGCTACTTCTTTTTGGCTAAAATGATCAGAAGTTTGTGGTTTTACCATAAAGTGAAAAATGTGGTGAAATTATCCATTTTTAGCTCTGAAATATTGCATCTTCCTATCACAAGTGCCTCATAGTAGCTAGCTTTCAAGGTCTCTAGTTTTTTATTTGAGATGCAGTAATTATGAGTTTGTGTTTATTGGAATTTCATTTGCTGACAGATTAGTTTTCTCTCTTGATTGATGAATTTGTGACAAATTATTGACTGAGAAGAGTGTTGAAAACTGCATATTTGGCAGCAAGTCGGGTTAAAGGGATTTCATGAATAAGTTTTTGATTATATTTTGTTGTCGGTAAATTGATTCAAGTAGAGTTTTCTTGAAGGTATTAATAAGCTAGACCCATAGTGAATATTTGGAGATAGAGCAGCATTTGTTGAAACCTGATTGATCTATATATTCAAGAGTGACTAAGAACTACTAAAAAATCGTGAACTTCCGACGAACGTTGCTCGCGGAAATCCCATATTTCCAATGGCGTTTCGACAGAAAGGTCCGTCAGAAACTCACATTCTTTTAGTAGTTATTCTAAGTAACTTCTGAATAAATTGATCAATCAGGTTTCAGCAAATGCTGCTCTATTAGACTATTACCAAATATCCACTGTGGGCCAACTTCATTTTCAAATAGGAAGTATGACAGAACAAATATACTAGTAGTATATATTCACCTGAGAATATTACAATTCCAAGTATACAAGAAAGAATCAAAATTTTAAGTTCCCCTGTTAAGCATTTCTTGAAATTGCTTAAATGATTCTTCTCTCTCAAACTTCAGCTGCTTTCTGAAATCCTTGATAAAATCATCCTCCATCAAGAACCGCCTCGCGGATGCCGTTCTTTCTCTTTTCCACCATTTTTCTCCAACCCCTAGATATTTGAAGAACCCTCTTGGTGATGATCCATTTGAAACTTCTTTTAGTGTTCTTCGCGCTTCTCTGTAGGTCGAAAAGTTGGTTAAATGATGATGGATTCTTAGCTCGTGAAAAATTGATGTTTATATAGTTAAGAAATGTTGCGTTCTTAGCTTTAAAGCATGAGTTTTTCATGGGAAAAAAACAAGGAAAGAAAAAGGAAAGTTAGAAAGATTGATGATCTATGTTTGTTCATGAGTGGAAGGCATTCTTATGAATACTTGAAGGCTAAAAAGGAAAAGGCAAAGCACTTATTTTTAATTTATTGTTAGCTTTTTGTGTTTCTATATGGTTTTAGCATTTCAAAGGAAGTTGCATGCTAGGATTTGTCTTATTTGCAGGACAAGAAACTGACATAAATTCACATATTAAGGTCTTAATTTGTATTTTTTTAAACTTTGTAAATTTGAAAAGATCATGTTCTCGAACCGAGGGTCTATCAGAAACAACCTCTCTACCTCCTCAAGGGTAGGGGTATGGTCTGCGTACACCTCACCCTCCCAAGACCTTACTTGTGGGACTATACTGGGTATGTTGTTGCGGACAAGCCAATTTCTGAGGGATTTCCAATAGAAATCGCATATTTTTAGTAGTGCAAGATCTCTTAGGTCTTATTGCTTGCAAGTTGTAACAACCAATTATCTATTTTTGCAGCTTCCAGCTCCTGTAAATGATATGCAAATGCTTGTTACTGAGTAGATGGGAAATGAATATGCAACTCAAGCTGAAAGTACCTGAAATGGCAAAATGTATTATTTACTTCATTTGTTGTGAAGTGATGGAAAATCAAGGTTGGTCTTATGTACAAGACGTATGATCAAGATAAAAAATTCCACATATGTATCATTTATAAGATCTTAGCAAGTTTAATTTCTTCTATCCAAATTGTAAAGGACTATACTGAATCATTTCCTCGATGATTGATTACACTAGTTGATGTATATTCCTCTCTTTCACACACCCCAACCCCCCAACCCTCTTGTGCCCTACCATTTGCTCCCCAATAGAGGAGGATGCGGCATGTTTCAGTATTTTTGATACATAACATAATATATATGTGGAATTTTACAACAAACTCAACAAATAATTGAATTTCGAACACTTAATCTCAAAAGTGCAATGGATTCAACGGTAGAAAGTTCGATCAAATTTAAATTCTGAATCTTGTCATGCTGTTCCCATAAATGATAACAACAACAACAACAACATATCCAATGTAATCCCACAACATGAGATTTGGGGAGAGTAAGATATACGCAGATCTTACCCTTACTTTTGTGGGAGAGAGGTTGTTTTCAATAGACCCTCGGCTCAAAAAAAAGTGTAGTCAAACCAGGGTAAAAATTCTCATAAAATGATAAGCGGAATAAAGGAAGAACAAGATAAAGATGAATTGCAAAAGAATTTGGTATGATACAGAGCCCCAGTTTTCATGAAGAGCTGGTAGCTTATTTGGTTTTACTCAAATTTAAACTGTCTATATAAAAATTATAAAATTTCTACAAATATTAAATTTTGAACACTTAATTACAAGTGTACAATGAATTCAAACGTTAAAAACTTTAAATGTCAAACTCATTAAATTTAAATTATATATCCGTCTCAATTTAAGATTCTACTCTTCAGACCATTGAAATAACTTTTTGGAGATTTCAACTATTCTCAACTTTATTATGACATTTTTAACAAAATTGTATATATTGAAAGTATTTCATAAATTTTTATTATTAATGTTATGAGCTTACAAGTTGGAACTGCCCAACTAGATAGTACTACAAAACTAATATAAATGAGGTAAGTTCCTTTTCTTTCTTCCCTTTTTTTATTTTTTTATTTTTTATTTTTTTAACCAAACGATAAATACTTGTCCAGACACTATATATATTCTTTTTTTTTTTTTTTGGTAACTTCCGCACACGATATTAATAATTAGACTTATAGCTTTCTTTTCGTAAAGATTTAATAATGGTGAATGCTCCTTAATATGGTTTTCTTTGAAGTCAAAAATAGTACAAAAGCTGAGTCAAACGACTCAAAAAACAAGGGATAACTCCACAAAAGAGAGTAATACATGATGTACATGTTACAAATTTTTTATTTGTTATTTCGTCAGAAACTTCGTTTTGTAATGTGTATAAATTCTCCCACCATCCTTTCAGAGATAAAAACTTAACAAATACATATTAAGACCCCAATCTATTTGGACCATCCGTTAATTTATAAGTGAGTTTATGTCATTCTTTTGCACTGCAAATAAACAAATCCTGGCTGCAACTTCCTTTGAAATGCTAAACCATATAAAAACACAGAAAGGCTAACAATATAATTAGGGGTAATAGCACTTTTAGTCTCTCATTTATTAATAAATTCTTATTTTAGTCCTTGTAATATCTGATAAAGCATATTTTGACCTTCAATTACGTGAAAACTGTGTATTTTGGTCCTTTATGTAGGAAGCATGTTACATTTCGACTATTTTTGAAACTATATTACCATCAAATATGAAGTATCAATACAAGCTTAACATGAAATGCGAGTAACTACGTGGTGGAACAGTTAATAATTATGGTCAATTTGTGAATATTCACGAGCAAATGGATCAAAAATATATATTTCAATTAACTGAAGGTTAAACATGCTTATTTAGTTATCACAAAGACTGAAATCAAAATTAGCGATAACTAAAGGACCAAAGTATTAACCCATAAAACGAAATAAGTGTTTTGCCTTTTCCTTTTTGGCTTCAAACTACTCATAAGAATGCCTTCCACTCATGAACAAATAACTAATCTTTCTAACTTTCCTTCTTCTTTCCTTTGCTTTTTTCTCATGAAAAACTCATGCTTTAAAGCAAAGAACACAACATCTTAAACTCACAATCTTGCAACTATTTAAACATCAATCACTAGCTAAGAAATCCATCAACATTTAACTAACTCTTCAACCTCTAGAGAAGCGCGAAGAACACTAAAAACAAGTTTCAAAATGGATCATCATCAAGAAAACTCTTCAAAAAATATGAAGGGGTTGCAGAAAGATGGTGGAAAAAGAGAGAGAATCGCGTCGACGAGGCGGTTCTTGATAGAGGATGTGGACAAGTTGGCTGATGATTTTATCAAGAATTTCAGGAAGCAACTTAAGTTTGAAAGAGAAGAATCATTTAAGCAATTTCAAGAAATGCTTAACAGGGGGACTTAAGATATATGTGATTCTTTGTTTAGTTCTTGCTTGTGTTCTTGGAATTGTAATATTTCTCAAGTGAATAATATAGTATATTTGTTCTGTTATGTTTCTGATTTGAAAATGAAGTTGACAAATGTTATGGATAGAGGTGAAATTATGTGCCCACATGAATAGATTCTGAAAAATGTGTTATGCAGCGCGTGATTGTGTGAGACAGACTATCGTCACCAGTTTGAACCTACGATGGACAAAAGCATGCAATTTAAGTGGCGAAGGGTAAAGAAACGGGCCTATACCGAGTTTAAAATCGTGTGTGGGCCTCGAGGTTTTCTTGTGTTCTTGGAATTGTAATATTCCCAAGTGAATATCCAGTATATATTTGTTAAAATGTTTTTTTTATGGCAAGAAAATACGCAACCGCGCTACCCTTTAGGTGTGCATTTCTGATTTTAAAATGAAGTCAAATGTCATAGATGGTAAATTTGTGTGCCAATAGGAATACATTTTGAAAATGTGTTACGGAGACGGACAGAGGAGCGGGCCCAATATGGACTGAGTTTAGAACTTTGCGCCAGCTGGAGCTCGAGAATTTCTTGGTTATCAAATAATATAGTTATTAACAATAATAATCAAAGACCTGAAAACTCTAATTTGTGTAAGGGGTTTTAGCTTGATACAGAATCTTTGTGCCAAAGGGTCATTCTTCACAAACAAGATAAAAACATTCGTTCCAAGGATCACATGTCTTTTGACAAAGTTCCTCATCTAATAACGATGTACTTTGCAAATTTCAAAACATTTATAGCCTGTTTGGCCAAACTTCTAAAATCAGCTTATTTTTAAAAGTATTTTTTTTAAAAGTACTTTTTAAAAAAATACTTTTGGCAAAAAACAGTTTGTGTTTAGCTAATTAATTAAAAAAACACTTTTGAACAGCAATTAGTGTTTGACCAAGTTTTTAAAAAGTGTTTTTACTTATATTTTTCTCAAAAGTACTTTTCAAAAAAGTGCTTTTGGGCAAAAGCTATTTTTTTAGCTCCTGAAAAACTGCTTCTGCCACTCCACAGAAGCACTTATTTTCTCCCAAAAGTTTGGTCAAACACCTCACTTTTTTTCAAATAAGCACTTATTGAAAAAATAAATACTTTTGGGAGGGAAATAAGCTTGGCCAAACAGGCTATTAGCATCAACAACTATGCCTCAATCCCCAACAAGTTAGGGTCGACTATATAGATTCTCACTAATTATGTTTCTCCATTTAGGATCAACTTATGTCATTATCATAATACCAAAACATTTAACATCACATCTTCAATAAAAAACTTCGAAATTACATTTAGCCAAATGTCATCTACATTCCCACAGAAGGAAATTCCACGAATTCTAATGCGAAAAAGCATCATGTAACTCTTTCAAAATTTTACATTAACCTATGCAAGCAAGAATACAAAACTCAGCATGTTATGCAAAATCTTGAAAATGTCACAATCACTGAATATACCAATACCTGCTTCATAGAACCTTTCGTCAAAAAGCACAAGCTTTAGGACATAGACATTGCAACTCTGTTCAAACTGTTCACGAACGACAGATTCAACAGCACGGGCAGCAAGATCATAATGCTGCTTAGAGGGAACTTAAGCCGCTTCAGCGGCCAACAATTGCAGTTAAATGCCACTCCTTTTCCAATTATATTGTGTACAAATCTTGAAAAGCAGCAAGAGAAGACGGTAAGAAGCAGAGATTCGAGCTATATGTCCTTCAAGGTCAATGACCAACCTATGTTCAAAATATGGTATTCTAAGACAGGAAACTAAAAAAACAAAGGCAGCCCGGTGCACTAAGCTCCCCGCTATGCGCAGGGTCCAGGGAAGGGATTCTAAGACGGGAAACTATTGGTGCAAAACTATAGGTCAAAAGGATACACAAAACATAGAGCTATCAGGTCGTTTTATGATGCGAAGAAATAGGCTCATTTTTCTACTTCAGAAATCATCAGCAAGCCAGCTCTGCATTTGAACTCATTTAGAAGTACGAAAATACTGGAGAAATCCATGCATGAGCTGTTGATGCTGAAAGCCCTCCTCTTGAAGGCCAATCCAAACACTTCCACATGACATATACAGATGTGGTTCACAAACCGGGTTGAGCATTATCTGCAGAAGATCATCAGGAAGTGAAAAATGAATGATGCGACAATTTGGTTCACTACACCAGAATGATACCATGTTGAGGTGACGTCAAAACTGCTTTAACAGAAAAGATTTTGTTCTCGAGGTTGAACTAATTCTTAGTTCTCATCAAGAAGGACTACTAGACATTATGGCCAACTCTCAGGCTTGTAGCACTTGACAATGCACAATATGACTTTTCAACCCTCCTCGTCCTGCGATGCTTGACCATAAATTAGTGAATAGAGTTCTGAAGTGACCTTTACCGGCAATGTTCTCCCAGAGATGCGGATTAGTTTCCACTTGTTTATCAGGACTTGATACATCGACGATACTGATGCTCATGTTGTTACGAATTATACAAAGTTTACCATTAAGAGGAACCAAAGCTGCAGCCTCTAAAGCACGAGAACTTCCATGATGGAGCTTACTGTCGATAAATTTATTCCACGAATCTGTGGGTTCATCATATACTCTAAGTTTACACCCATCACGGCAGTCCAAAGCATAAAGGCGACCGTTCATGGAGATGCTCGGGTTGCGCCAACCGGCAACCATCCCGTCATTAACCGGGGTCCACGCATTGGTTTCCAGGTTATAAGCTTCACTTAGAACTTCTCTGTGGGACCCCAACCCTTTTAAAAACCACTTCCCGTTATAAACAACTCCGATAAAGGGCACCATAGCTGTGCTCATATCAGCAATAAAGGTCCAGCGGTTCCTATTAGGGTCGTAAACTTCAGCTGAACGGAGAGTCCTTTGGATTCCTTCACATTCTCCACCAGCCACATAAAGACAATTGTTGATTACACAAGAACCAAAGAAATGACGTTTACGAAGCATGTCCGGTGCCCTGTGCCATTTGTTCGTTCGTGCGCTATAAAAGATTACCCGTCGCATGGACCCTTTAATTGGATCTTTTCCTCCAAATAAGTAGAGATGGCAACCACTAAGAACAGCACAACCAAATCCAAGAGCTTCACTATATTCCCCCGGAACAGGTGGAAGTGGTTGCCACAATTGGTAGGTCGGATCAAATGCATGCCATGAAATCCTTCCATCACGATCTCTCTTTATCACGTATACCCATTCCTCAGCCATTCCAAGACTCTTTCTGAGAGAGTAAAAGAAGTTTCCAGCAAGAAGACGATACCACCTTTTGCAGACTAAACGGAGCTTGTTGTGTTCAACACGAGGAACACGTATTAGACAAGCAATTGCAAGATCATCTGGTAGACCGGGCAGAAGAGGTGGCTGAACTCTTGACCTCTCCCTGCGGGAGTTTTTAGTCTTGTGTGCGTGAGGGTTAATGTCCGGCTGGATGCAAATTTTCGATCCTGGGACAAACTTTCTTGCCCCTGCAACCGTCTTTAGTCCCGAGTCAACCTTGCAATAGCATGATACTGAATCAACCTGCAAAGGTTTACCAATTAGAAAATGCGGGTGTACTCTAGCACCTAACAAATATAGCAAAGGAGAATGCCATCTTTACACTAGTAGGAGAACTGAAATAAGAACATTCACCATTGACTATTTAAGCTAAAATTGAGGGGGAAACAAAGAGTTGAGGATATGCATGACTATGAGTCAGAGGAAGGATAATGCCTGGATAAGGTATAAATACCCTAGTCTAAATTATGTGGTGTGAACCGAATAGCAGATTTTTATTAGCTGAGTTCACACAGTGCTGGCTGAAGGGCATGGCAGCCAAAGCAATGGCTTTAGGGGGCCCCATTTCACTAATAATAGGTTTATGAATATTATTTTTTAAATAAAAATTACTCCCTCTATCCTAATGTATGTGATACTTTTTCCATCCCGAAATTCAAATTGCATGAACTTTGACTAGCATTTTAAGATGTATTTTTTCACCAAATTTACATGAAAAAAGATGTAACTTATAGTACTTTTCATGTAGTTTTCAAATATATAAATTTTAATCTTAGATATTGAGTTAATCTAATCAAATTTAGTCAAGTTGACTCTCGAAAAGTGAAAAGTGTCACATAAATGGGAATGAAGAGAGTAGTATTTAAAAGTAAAAAGGTATGATTTTAACGAAAAAGGGGAAGAAAAACTAATATATTTATTACCCGTGTTGATTGCACCGGTTAGAAAAATAGACCTCATAATAAAAATATATAAGAAGTTTTCTTAAAAGAAAAGTTAGGGTCTCTCATCTAGATTTGGCTTTAGGCCACCCAGGACGTTGAGCCGGCCCTGAGCTCACATATCATTTTACTATAAGTTCTTTAAGTACAACAACAACAGCAGCAGCATACCCAGTGTTCCCACAAGTGGGGTCTGGGGAGAGTAGGATGTACGCAGACCTTACCCTACCTTTGTGGGGTAGAGAGGTTGTTTCTGACAAACCCTTGGCTCACAAGAAATGTATCCAACGCAGGATTATAAGAAAATAAATCTACCAATGGAGTCTGTAGTGACGAATCTTGTATGTGTTCCTAAGAAAAGGAATTTATTCATTTTCCGGGGTCTCAAAGGGGCGTGGAAACACATAAGAGCTCTTGGGAAGCTCCAATAAATAAATATTGGAAAGGAAGATACTTCGAAGATACACAAGATTGGCACCTGCTCCATTGTGCTTTACAGCAATGTGACCTAATTTTAACTTCCTAAGTGTATGAGACTGTCCTCATAATGCAGGACCTTATTTTTCACTGCATCCTACAAACCTTTTCAAATTTTTTGAATGGTTATGTGGTACAGACCTATATACAACATTAATTATAGTCTAAGTAGTAGTGCTCCATCTCGTCATACCCCTACAAACAATGAACAAAAGGAAGTATAAAATAGTACAATTCCAGAGAACCTCTTGACCGCAGAGTTGAATTCAAATGAAACAGTGCAGAATTAGCAAAGCAGATACTGTTATAAGAATCTGCATTCTTGCAAAAGACAAACAATATTACAGCCAGTAAGAGAGGCACTCTCTTTTTCTTTCTTTTTTTCTTTTTTTTTTCTTTTTTGATAGGCCAGTAAGAGAGGGACTTAAAAATTCAGCACCAAAAACAACATATCCAGTATAATCCCACAAGGTGGGGTCTAGGGAGGGTAGAGTGTACGCAGACCTTACCCCTACCTTGTGAAGTTAGGGACTTACAAATTCACCATATACAAGAAATATAGGTACTCAATGTTTCACAAAATGAAGAGGACCCCTTCAAAACGGAAACTGAAAGACAGCAGCTAATATTACACCTCCATGTTACAGTCTTATAGACAATCATATGTCCCCATTATTCCTAACGAATGAACGGAATCAAGAATCAAGATAACCACATGCAGCTCGAAAGTTAAGCCTCCTTAGCAATCACTCTGATAAAGGAAAGAAAAGACTCACGACATAGTAGAAGCTTCTAATTCTCACACAACACATATATTCAGTTATGCAATATAATTGCAAATTTATTCACTTATCACAAATAATTGACCTCATTCAGTCTTTAACTGTGAGCCTGTGATGGGATAATCTATTTCCTGAAAGGCAACTATCTAAAAACAGCTCAAAGACTCAAGTCAACTTAACATTCAATCATTTTTTAACCTTTGATGGACCCAGAATTTTCACCAAGGGGATCCATAATTTATAGGTAAATACTCGGAGAAGCCAAAGGGGATTCAACATCTATTAAATGTACATAAAACATAATTTTGACCTTATATATAGTATACACTGTGTAATTTTTCGACGAAAGAGTGAACTAATATTGCTAAGGAACGTCTTTGGAAAATAACGACTTTCATAAAAGCCGCAGAAATTGGAAAACAGAAGAGATCAAAGAGGACTATCTTCAGAAACATGACCACAACAACATATAGTTGTTCATAAATTTATAATGCTGTAGAGGACTAAAAGATGAATCTTCAAATTCAGGATGAGGCAAACCCCAGAAGCAAGAAATTCAAAGAAATCCTAGAAAGTTGCACATTCAACAAGAATTTCACCTGAGCACCTCCCACTTTTCACGCCAATGGAAGCCCCAAAAGGTCAAATTAAGACGAAAACAACAACAACAACATACCCAGTGTAATCCCACAAACAAAAAATTAAGACAAGACCCAAAAACAGTATACAAGCTAAGAACCAAAAATCCTTGAAAGATTAAAACTTAAAGAAAAAATTTCATCAGGGTACCTCAAGAAACAAGCTAATTACCAAAAAAAAAATTGCCAAGGTAGCTCCTTTACCAGGAATTTTCATCAGGGTACCTCAAAAAACCAGCTAAAGACCAAAACTTTTTTGTCAAGGTAGCTATTTTACCAGGAATTTTCATCAGGTTGCCTCAAGAAACAAGCTAAATACCAAAAACAATTTGCCAAGGTAGCTCCTTTACCAAGAATATTCATCAGGGTACCTCAAATAAACCAGCTAAAGACCAAATTTTTTTGCCAAGATAGCTACTTTACCAGGAAATGTTATCAGGGTACCTCAAAAAACAAGCTAAACACAAAAAAATATCTGTAAAGGTAGCTCCTTTTACCAGGAAATTCTCATCAGGGTACCTCAAGAAACAAGATAAATACCAAAAATTCTTGTAAAGGTAGCTCCTTTACCAGGAATTCTCATCAGGGTACCTCAAGAAACAATCTAAACACCAAAAATTCTTGTAAAGGTAGCTCCTTTATCAGGAATTCTCATCAGGGTATTTCAAGAAACAATCTAAACACTCAAAAATTCTTGTAAAGGTAGCTCCTTTACCAGGAATTCTCCTCAGGGTACCTCAAGAAACAAGATAAACACCAAAAATTCTTGTAAAGTTAGCTCCTTTACCAGGAATTCTCATCAGGGTATTTCAAGAAACAATCTAAACACCAAAAATTCTTGTAAAGGTAGCTCCTTTACCAGGAATTCTCCTCAGGGTACCTCAAGAAACAAGATAAATACCAAAAATTCTTGTAAAGTTAGCTCCTTTACCAGGAATTCTCATCAGGGTATTTCAAGAAACAAGCTAACAACAACAACATACCCAATATAATCCCAGAGTGGGAAACAAGCTAAATACCAAAAATTCTATCAGGGTACCTCAAGAAACAAGCTAAACACCAAAAATTCTTGTAAAGGTAGCTCATTTACCAGGAATTCTCATCAGGGTATTTCAAGAAAATACATTAATCAAACAAATTAACAGAAGAAATTTAAAAAAAAAAAAAAAGTCAAAAGAGATTATGGAAGACTCACCAGTGGAGCTTGAACTCTAAAACCCCTATGTGCATTTGGTGACCTCTCAATTGTTTGGTCCATTTCTGAAATAAAAATTTCATACACAAATATTTCTGGTCAAAAACCAAAAATCAAGAACCAAAATTTCACCTTTTTTGCAATTTTGCAGAATCAGATCAAGAAAGCAAAATCCCAAATAAATTACCCTTTTTGCACTTTATAACCCCTTTCAAAATGCCAACAAGAAACAAAAATAAAAATAAAAATATATTAGTGCTTGGAAGTTAGAACTATGGCAACTTCAAAAACTGATGTGATAAATAGACCAAAAATATAACTGAAGTTACAGCTGGACTATTGTCTTTCACCTACTTGCAAAAATTAAAGAAAATCTTTTTTGTAGATTTGATAATTAATACTACTACTGTTATTATTTTGTGATAATTGTTTTTTCTGTAATCTGAGAAAATTTAATTTTTTCTGTTTTTAGTCATAGGACAAGAAACTTTGTCAGATTTTTTTAATGCCTGCATTAATTAATTGGGTCAAACCCAAACTGTTCTCAATGTCCCATTGTGGGTGAGACAGAAAAGATTAAATAAATTAAATTTAAAAAATTATATATTGAAAATGTCAGCACCAGATTAGTAGAATAAGATTTTGTTTGGATGGTACATATGAAATTAAAAAAATATTTTTTGATGTTAGGTAAACTTGGGTTTAAGAGATGACATAGAAATTCTATTAAAATATTTTTGAAAGTGTTTTTGGTATATTGTATTTTGATTTGGTTAAAGTTTTCTGCATGGTGACTTTGTTTTTATTCTTGTTAGTAATGGCTTTTAAGTGAATGTTCTTTTCTATTTTAATTTTTTTTATCTCAATTTATGTGACATATTATTTATTTTAGTTCGTACCAAAAAAAAAAAACCATGTTATTTGTTTAAAATAATTATTTTATTTATTTTATTCTTATTGAGATTATTTTTTAATTGCACGAAGAGAGTACTAATTAGATTGTTGGTTTCAAAACGTAGTTTTCATAAACGTATTATTAAAGATCAATAAACATCTTATCATAGTATCATAATCTTGTCTGTATTATCTGTTTTTAAATGTTTTCACACATTGATTAAGAAAGATATTTAATAATCTTAATCTCAAGAATATATCTAATAAATTACTTTACATTTTGTGAAATATCTCACTTAATTAACATCATATTGGAGTCATAAGGGCATATTTGGTAAAACGTGAAATAATTTGAAACAAATTCAGTTTATCAAGACGGCCAATATTTAAGACTGTATAGAGCATTTCTTTCTAATATTTGTGTGACCTTTTTGTTCATTAAAATTCATCTATTGTATAATATTTTATGGAGAAGAAAATTTTGTTATGTTTGTTACGCTCTATCTCAAACTAATTAACCTATTCAGCTTACAGTTTTTTTTTTTTTTTTTTGGTGTTAGCTTACAGAATCTATTCCTTTTAATTTAAATATATAAAATAAAGGTTTGTTAAGAGCAAGCAGTTTATTGAAAATTCAAAAATTTCCTTACATATGGTTGAGTAGTTGTAGTCAAAGATAATCAATTAAACACTCTAAAAAATAAACAAAAGAAATATCGACTATAATATTCTTGTTCTGGTAATTTTCACCCTATTACTTTTTATTTATACATTTAAGGTTTAATAAATTGAATTACGACACACTTTAAGCATCACTGCATCATGCATTCTTTAGACGTGTGTGATGAGTCTGTGTAATACAACAGAGGATGTAAACTTCATAGGGATTGCCCTTCTTCTGGGGTGGTCTATAAATTTCTGTCCCTCAAATTGTTGTCTTTAATTTTTGTCTTTCGCTTAAAAAAGTGATTGAAAATATCCTGATGGCACAAATAAAACTTTGCCTTATAAGGCAACCTCTGCCGGATCCGGCAGAACTTTAGTTATGTCTTAAGGCAACCTATGCCGCATAAGACAGACTTTTTCAAAAGACTTGGCTTGCGATTTTTTATTTTATTTTTTTACCTAAGTCAGGGTTCAAACCAAGAATCTCAGGGTATTCTAGTCGAAGGGCAAAAATTAAAGACCGCCTCGAATGAGGGGCATTCTTGCGAATTACCCATGAAAGATAAGATTACTCGGCATGTATGCTGATTTGTAGCAAACTTTTGTTGAATAATTAGTCGAGGTACAAAGAAATTAATTCGGACGAGAGAGATTTTTTTTTTTTTTTCCTAAGCTACAACACAAAGTGAGAACTAGTCTACTGAACTATAACAAACTGCTCATGGAATTAGTCAAAATATATATAGGTTTTTTCTTTTTTCTTTAAGTAAGATGCTTGTATAATATAAATTTGATATAAAATATAATGAACATCAGGTAACTCTTTTGAATTTACAGGATATGATGACTAATCAATAATTTTTTAATAAGAGATGTCTCATTACACTATAATTAAGAAATCATAGAGTAAGGAAAGACTTTTTCTTTCATGTCTTATAACTATATTCAAATATGACAAACTCAAATATTCAAAACACCCTATTTGTTTTTGCACTGCCCAAATCAATGAATTCATGAAAATAAATATTACAAGACATAGTAAGAAAATTCAAAGCTGCCAATTTATTTTGTGGTATGCATGTGCATTATATTGTACAACAATTTTAAACCAGTTAGCAACCTCATGTATTTGTAATTTCATTTACATTACTGCAAAAAAATCAAGAATTTGTTACGAAATTCATCGCTAATCTATCACTAAGTAGTCCGTAACTATTAGAATTTTGTGATAACTCATCCTTAAATAGGATTAACAACAGTTTTTTTTTTTTTTTTAGCATAGAAATTGTCCGTCACTAATTTCTATTTTTTTTTTTTTTTTTTTTTGTAATTTAAGCCAACAAGTACTGATACATGTACTGCTCCTTTGTAGCAATGTTACAAAATAAACTTAGAACGATTATAGGTTTTTGTTAAAATTTAATTTCTTATATATAGTTCGAGCTAAATGCAAAGGTGTGTCTATATAGATTATCAAAAAACTGTAATGACACTTATCATTCTTATGAAATATTCACTACCTAAAGAAAGAAAGCAGTTTCGGCTGGGCCAAAGAAAATTTATAAGACACCAAGGGGGCAATTTTGCGAATTGCCCTTCTTTTGGGGTGGTCTTTAATTTTGCCCCTCATATTTGAAATCTTTAAATTTTACCCTTCGGCTAAAATTTATGGGTTCCAGGTTCGAACCCCAACACAGTCAAAATTTAAAAAAAAAATCGCAAGGCAAAGTTTAAATTTCGCTATGCCCTCACCGGCATACACTTGTGAAGGAATTACCAAAGTTATGCCGGACCCGGCATACTTATGCCTTATGGGCAAACTTGGCATAACTATGCCAGGTCCGACATAACTTTGGTAATTCCTTCACAAGTTTATGCCTGGTCTGGCATAAAAGTTTGTCCATTAAAAGTATGCCCCCACATAAACTTGTGAAGGAATTACCAAAGTTATGCCGGACCCGACATACTTATGCCTTATGGGTAGACTTGGCATAAGTATGTCGGGTCCGGCATAACTTTGGTAATTCCTTCACAAGTTTATGCCGGGTCCGGCATAAAAGTTTGCCCATTAAAAGTATGCCTCCACCAGCATAAACTTGTTAAGGAATTACCAAAGTTATGCCGGACCCGGCATACTTATGCCAAGTCTGCCCATAAGGCATGAGTATGCCGGGTCCGGCATAAATTTGGTAATTCCTTAATAAGAGTATGCCGGATCCGGCATACACGCGACCCAAACCTCGCCTTACAATTTTTGTTTTTTAATTTATGCTTGAGTGGGGGTTCAAACTCAGAACCTCATGATTTCTGCGTGAACACTCAGAGTTGCAATACGAAGGGCAAAAATTAAAGACCAACAATATGAGGGCCATAATTTAAAGACCGCAAATATAAGGGGCAAAATTTAAAGACCACCCCAAAAGAAGGGCAATCCGCGCAAAAAAAAATGACACCAAGGGGCCAGGAGATCTAAACCTGTAGCCGATCAGCCCTTAACCTACTAGGTTGGGTGGTTGGGTTAGCACTCCTTTTCGGCTGAAGTAACCCATTTTCAGCACTATATTGACAAATAAATTTTAAAGTTAGTTTTTTTCCCAATAATATCTAGTTTCTCATACCATCAGTTGTTGCAAACCATAAATTGCAAAAAGTTCAAGTAAATGCAAAAACAATAATTTAAAAAAGACTAGCCTCCATCTATAATTATGCCTCTACCTGTAAATGACCCATAAAACGTCTATTCACAACCCAAAAAAAGGCCACCAAAATTCAATTATGGAGTGAATATTAAGCATTATAATGAGGATTTATTGCTATTTTCTATATATTCTTATTAAATGAATTTTGAAAGTTTCTTTTACGTCGACTTAAATGTAGAAAATTTTGACTTGACATTTTCTTCAATGTTTGATGTTTAATTACCTTATTTGAGAATTCAACGTCTTGCCACCATTGACGGAAATATATTAGATGACCCATTTAATGCAATTTAAATGATGCAGAACATAGACACTTATGATTGTAGCATTTTTCAGAATTTTAGGATTACAATAATTGTGTGCATATGTTATTTTATAATTGATTTTTTTTCTTATGCTTGTAAGTTGTAACAAGTAGTTATTTTTTTCACCTAAAGGTGTTGGGGGTAATTATAATCTTCACCCTTAATGAAAGATTTCAGGTTTGAATCCTGAAATGAAGAATTCTTGACAGGGAGCGCGAATCTTAATGTTAATTACAAAGAGAAAGGGCCTTTCAGCTAGTGCGCAGTGCATTCCCCCCCCCCCCCCCCCCCCCCGCGCCCCACACACACAGTAATAGGGGTCTTGTGGTTTCAATGTTGTTGCATTTTTGGATTCTTTTCTTTTAGTGTTTTCATCTTAAGCTATAATTTTTAGCTAGTTCAATGGACAAGATGAATGCGCTCCAACTAACTCAAGAATGGGACTACAGTAGTCCGCCAACAAGCTCCTTTTGATCTTGAGCATAATATATTGAAATTCTAAAGCACCACCACGAATGCTATCGTGCATCCGCCTGAAGTGATGTAAAGCACCACCCTGTTGTGCCAGCAGCCAACTTCCACGTGTCAAATAACTATATACTTTATGACCGGTCATAGCATATCACAACAATCAAGATGTGAGGGCACAACAATCACTAACCAATTCCTCATAATCATTAATTGATTGGTCAAATAAAGATGTGGTTAGCTCAATTTCCATATATAACACATCGTTGTGGGTCCGTTTGGATATTAATCCATTATGCCGGCCATTTATAGTTTTTTATAATCATAGGTGAAGTTTGATTTTACTAGGATTTTATTTACCAATATATGCAATTACGATTTTTTTTCATTGATCCCTTTTTTTTACTCTTCGTCATATGTTAGTTATAATAAAAAAAAAATACTAATCATAATAGATAAAGTTGGTATTACTTGGTAATCATATCATATCACAGTTATTAATTAACACTTTTTTCCTATACCTTTTTCATAAATTAAGGTACTATTGAAATTACCTAATCACGTACTCTCTCTATTCCAATTTATGTGGCACAGTTCGAATTTCAAGACCCGAACGGTTTAATTTTAACTGTGAATTCAAGCATGGAATCTTCAAGTTTTTTGAAATAAGATTTACATATTTGAAAACTACGTAAAGAGTACTAAGTTACAATAATTGACTATTTAAAATATTTAAAAGATATGCAAAAAAGTTAAGGTCAAAGAAAGACTTTTTTTAATCTCAACATCCAAAAGGTACGGAGGGAGAATAAAATTGTACTCATAATACACATTGGATGTTATTCCATATTCTTTTAATAAAATGATCATACATAATTTAGATATTTGGTAAATTCATACGTAACTGTTTGTATTAGAAAACTTTAGTTTAACATACACAAACTTATCATGTGAAGAATAGTGGGGTAGCTAGGACTCTGAAAAAAAATTGAGAAAAAACAGAAAAATCTTATCTTAATATCCTTGGCATGACCTACAAGAATGGGATTTAAATTTATTTCCTTTTTTGGGGGGCAACTGGCACGATTGCCCTGGTGTTCTTTAATTTTTGTCCCTCAAATTTGGTGGTCTTTAATTTTTGTCCTTCGCTAAAAATTTTGGTTCCTGTTTTGAATCCCCGCTCAGTCAAAAATTTTTTAAGAAAAATCGCACGCTAGAGTTTAGATTCGCAAGGCAGAGTTTTGCCTTCAGGCATAAGGCAAAATTCTACCTTAAGGTAGAGGTTTGCATTAAGGCAAAAAAAAAAAAAAAAAAAAAAATTACTCAATTGGAATCTTACAAAACTCTGCCTTCAGGCCTAATTGCCCAAATAGGCCTAATCTTGCTATGAAACTCTACCTTGCAATTTTTTTTTTTTTTACTAAGCCGGGTTCGAACACCAAACCTCATGGTATTAGGCGAATGGTAAAAATTAAAGACCAGCAATTTGAGGGGGCAAAAATTGAAGACCAGTGCCTTTGAAGGGCAATCCTCACAAAAAAAATGTTTTTTTTTGTTTCCCTCTCGATGTCCGATGCTCTTTTAGGGGTCACGACTAATCCCGATTTATGTTGGGTAAGGCCCATTAAATCAGGTGCGCTCGTTACCAAGATTTTGTATATCTGCAAGTGAAACTTACATAAACAGCTACCTTTTAATAGCTTTTAACAATTTATAGCTACTTTTTTTTATATTTACAAATCATAGCTATTTTTTGTTGTATTCGGTTGTATTTCGCGTTTTTGAAATACACGAAAATACAAAAATCCGGCAGAGTTCGCGTTTTTGAAATACACAGAAATATAAAATCTGGTAGAGTAAAAATAGGATGTATTTATGGAACAGATTCTCTTCTTTCATTTTAAATGGTAAGTCAAATTAAATCAACCATGTATCACGCATAACGGCTAAAGTTCCATAACAGCCCACGTTTCTCTCTCCAAATTACTCCATTCCAAACTTTTAGAAATACTTTCAAATACAGAAAAATATACACTGGAATACAATGAAATATGGTTGATTGTTTAAGAAATATAAAAATTATAGTATGCGTATATACAATGGAGTACAATGAAATATATCAGAAATTGTTTCATAAATTAGAAATACATTGAAATACAAAGAAATATACTGAAACAGTACATTGAAATATACTTAAACATTTTATCAAATACTTGGTGGGCATGAAACTCCACAACTCTCATCGGAGGTGGAGTATGCGCTGGATTCATGCCGGAGGGGCGGTAGAATAGCGTCGTTGTCAGTGAGAGAAGGGAATTAGCAATATTTTACAAAATCATCATCGCCTCTTTCAAGCCACCGATTATACTCACCAGGCACCAGCATCACTTCCACCAACTCCACCGGCAGCATTCAATGCTCCAGCGGAAGCATTAAAAATAGAAAATAAAAAAAATAAAAACCCTTTGAACGATATGTAACAACAATGAAGAAATTGCACGGATTGCCCTTCAAAAGGAGCTGAATTTTAATTTTTGCATTTCAAATGGCAAATAAGTTGTTTATAATACTCGCTCGGTTAAAACAGATCTGGGGTGAGATAGGTAACGGAGAGAGAGAAAGAGAAGGGTGAGATCTCGTGGACCGTGTATTTAGGGATAGAATAGCTAATGGACCGTGTATTTAGGAGATGAGGAAACACAGTAATTGAAATATAGCTGGGTAGCTATGAAGTGTAATTTTAGAATAATATAGCTGCAAAAATTAATATTAAATAAGGTAGTTATTTTTCATAATTAAGCCTTAGGAATAGTTATTGACAAGTAAATTTTCCTATTTTCAAAGCTCAAACTCCGATCTTTAGTTAAGGACGGAAGGACCTTATCAATTTCGTCACAAGCCTCGATTGTAAAAAACTACTTCAATTACATGCATGTAAAGACATCGTGATAAGCAATAAATTAAAATAGTTTAGACATTAGCTATGCGACAATTTATAAAATTAAATGAATAAATAAACACTACTATAAGTCTATACGAGTTTAGGCAAACAACTAATGTCCACACCAAACAACTACTTGCCATTTTGTCTGATTTCTAAAGGTCAACCAATTCATCTACAAACCTACAAATACCACAAAATCATTCCCAAATTATTATGTGGTAAACTTGGGACATATCAAATTTTATCATTTATCTAGTTTAGTTATAAATAAAAAATAAATAAAAAAGTGTAATGTCTCAAACAACGTATGAACTAAACGTTGCCAAAGCAAATTTGAAGGAACATCTCTGAAGCTATCCCTCTCTATATTAGGAGCCTTATAATAATATGTTTATTTCTTATGCTTAGGTCAATATTGAAGAGTTAAATTAATGTATTAGCTTTTAATTATTATATTTTTAATTTTTCATCTGGTGATAGATAGTTGCTTTAGGACTTCGAATAATCATGATCCTCACCACATAAAATTTATTAAAAGAGTAAGCACTTTCTATCCTCTTTTTCATTTTAAAGCTCGAACTCAATCATTTCATTAAGAATGAAGAAATCGTATCCACGCTGCAAATCTCGATAATTGTATTAGCTTTTCTACTTTTCTTCTAGGGATGGTTTGTCACTTTGTCTTATTGGGAGATGCAAATTGGATATAAGCCATTGAAAAGAGGTGTGTTCTCAAACCCCTCACCTAATGGAAAGGGTTTTATAAAAAGACAAAATATAAAACCAAAGAACCTTGAAAAATATGGAAAGTCTGTCAACTATTCCAATAGAGCTAGTGGAATTTATCTTTAACCTGGTTTTACTAATTTGATGTCATTGTAAGTAAATTTTCTTTTTCATTTTCATAAGAAAAGCATTTACATATTCTTCCACTAGAGTAAAATTTTCCATCAATTTTCATTTTTCGTTTCAACCTTTCCTCATATCTAATTTGGCCTGAAGTCTTGTCTTTTAGAAAAAAAAAAGTGATTATTAAAGAATTAGGCCTGGAAAGGTATGTGAGCTACCTTTCCATGAACTTCCTTCTCGCAATATAATTAAAGCATGGTGAAAATGAAATGATTTTTATTTAAAAAAAAAAATTATTTTTGTCCTTTTTTCTCTCTGTTTTTTTTTTTTTTTTGAAAGTGAGCTTTTTTAAAGAATCATCGGGTCTCAAGTTCAAATCGTAGTGGAGACAAAAAACACTAAGTAATTTCTTCATATTGCACTTTAGTGAGACTGCAACTCACTGCAACTATTGTAGTCTGCTCCTTGAGCTTAAAATATAGTGAGAATTCATATAGCCAACTCCAACTGATTTGAGAGCGAAGTGCAGTAGTTATTAATGAGCTATTTTGGGGAATCAACATCCTATGGTATTATCTACTTTTGTTTGTGATTTTAAAAAGAACCTATTATAGATATAGAAGTCATGATTTTGTGTTGAAAACTAGTTTTCATCATACGTCACTTATTAAAAAAAAAGAAAAACTAAATGTTAAGATGTCCTTGGCAACTAAACCACTAAAAACTAAATGTTAACATGTCCTTGGCAACTAAACCACTAATTAAAAAGTGGTGCAACATAAGGACAAGGACTAACAAGAAGTTCCAAAAAGAAGTTGGTAATGTCAAGTCATCCATCAGACAGACACAGACAACTCAATAAGCTCAACCCCACACCAACAAACCATTACCAATGATCACTCAACCCCACACCAACAAACCATTACCAATTATCATTAAATCAATCCTTAACCAAAGGTCTTAGGTTCGAGCCTGCGTATGCAATCATGTTTGTTAGGAAATGCTTTACTCTCCAATGTGGGGCTTCCCGGGGCGAATTGTATTCAGTCGGACACCAATGTAGTTATCAGACACCATCAAACCATAACCAATCGTTAAAGAGAAATGAAATATAAAACAACAAAACCTTTTCCAAGAACATATCTAATGTGTATACAATAGAAAATCTGGTTAATAGACTTCAGAATATTACAATAGTGACTACTAAAGTTGAAACATAACTTCAAACTTTTGGTTCAAAGGGCTCTGCAGAAGAAATCTACAACCAACAAAATTGGGTTAAGAGAAGTATAAACCACATGTCTAGCAGAAACACAAACTCCCCTTTCCATCACCTACAGAATGCTAACGCAGAGTGAAAAAACCAGAGGAAGTTAAAATGAGGCAAAAATTCCTAATCTGTTAGTAATTATTCGCCGCTACCTGCCAAGATTTACACATCCCCTAGAGCCCTTGCTATGCCACAACCGACAACCATCAAACCCGAGTACGAAAGGAAGAGAACTAAAAAAAAAGTGAGCAAAACAAGAGTAAGCTCTAAAAAGTACGTAGTTTGCTAGTTACTAACGGGGCAAAATGAGGCCGGTTAGTCCCATGCACTAGTCACACCTGCTGCTCCATACGATGTATTATTATACCCCCCAGATGCATAGCCACTGTTCATATTGGCCCCACCACCATAATAATCTGTAGCACCTCGATTGTAAGAGGAATCTCTTCGGAAGTCACGAGCACCAAAACGGGCTCCACCACGACGGTTTTTGCCTCCTCCGTAAGTGGATCGAGCAGCAAAGCGAGAGAGCCAAGCAGGTACTTCTTGGTTTGCTTCTTGCATCAAGTCGGATAGTGATCTTGCCAGTGACGAATTGTTCTCATTGAAGAAGGCGGTAGCTAAACCTGTTTTCCCTGCTCGTCCAGTTCTTCCAATACGGTGCACATAGTCATCAATGTCATTTGGCAGATCAAAGTTGACAACATGCGCGACATGCGGGATATCGAGACCACGTGCTGCCACATCTGTTGCAACCAAGATCGGTGTGTTACCAGTTTTGAAGGATCTCAGGGCATATTCTCTTTCCTGCCAAAGATGCACAACAATGGATCAAGGATTAAAACCAAAAAAAAAACATCTCCAGCATAAGCGAGATGAAGGAATAAGGTAAAGAGGTGCCCAGGTCAGTGAACCATGAGAACTAAAACACCGTGATGACATACAACAAAGAAAGCTGAATTAACACGTCAAATTTGGCATTCTGAAACTCATTTACCTAATCAGGAATCTGCTATAGCCGAAATATTACGGATAATTCAATGCTCAATGTCACAATGCCAGTACAAATATACCTTCCATATGGAACCTAAAGGATGCTGTCTCATACAACATTGTCATTCGAAGCTTAAACTTAATGGACAAGCTTTCACGATAATAGCACATAAGAAATACAGCAGTGCTTGTCTAACCAGAGCCATTCTACTACTCATTTGTTAAAATCAAGATATTTGTAGTCAAACCGTAGCAGATGTAGCAATGCAAAGCAACATCTTTTTTTTTTTTGATTAAGCACCGGGTGTCCGGGTCTCTTAGAGCCCCGACTAATCCCGGGGGTGCACAGGCCCTCGGCAAGGAGTTTCCCGCAAGTGCACCACGGTTAATTCAGGTTTTACCCAGTCCGATGGCCCTCAGAAATTGTTTTGCACCCAGTGGGTTTCGAACTTGAGACCTTGAAAGGGAGCACCCCAAGGCTCAAGTCAATTGCCACCAAAGCAACATCTTACTCCACAAAAAGCCAAAAAAGTATTGCATTAAAGAAGCATGTGATTGGGGACTGCAAGCATACGACTCATATTCCATTTTATGAAGTAAAGAAAAAAAAATGAAACTTTGAGGTACCATTTAATTAAAACTACAAAAAATAACTTGATAACCGTGGTATCCGGGACAGCTTGCTCGCACCTGAATTAATTCCTCGGGGCACCTGCTACCTCCGACAAGCACCAGTACCAGGTAACTCTGTCCACTAAGGCTTGGACAGATGGGGAAAAACCACCTAGTGTTCTTGCCTCCGCTGGGAATTGAACCTAAGACCTCATGGTTCTCAACCCACGCCATTGATCACACCCTTGGGTACTTTAATTAAAACTACAAATTAAAGCATCATCCAGCAAAAAGCTGAAATATAGCACATTTCAGATTGAGCAAGGAGGTAACACAAGAGTGTGGCCTAGTAGGGGTTGAGAACCATGAAGTCTCAGGTTCAAATCCCAGTCAAGATAAAAATACTAAGTGATTTCTTCTCATCAGGCCAAGCCTTGCTGCACAAAGTTACTCGGTACTTGTGTTGGTTGGAGGTAGCAGGTACCCCGTGGAATTAGTTGAGGTGAGCGTAGCTGGCCCGAATACCACGGTTATAAAGAAAAAGATTTGAGCAATTGAGATTACAAAATCGAAGAACAAAAGGTTACAACTTGTATATATCAAATGCAAGCACGATGTTGTGCCACCATATGACATATCATTTTAAGAAAAGAGCAGAAGGATTTTTTCCAAAGGAGGAACAGAGTAGGAAGTCAATTTTCTTTTTCTTTCTTTTTTCAAGAAATAGAGAGAGAATCAGGAGATTTATTATGTGTTCTCTCAATTTTAGAACTTCAGAAACAATATTTCCAATTTTATTTTACTTCTACGAAGGAAGCAACTTCTTCACCAACTTCTTTCACTTTCATTTGTGGACAAATAAGATTACTTAAACCCAAGGAAAAGGAGTAAGAGGGGAAACTCCACCCCCTCCTGTTTCTAGACTATTGCATCTGGAAATTTGGTTAGAATCTGGAACTGGAGCATACACATAAGCCAGCTAATCATCACACAGACAATGCAAATGAAGTTATGTTAAACCTGGAGAAGCAACCTAACATAGTGAAGATCATGAAAATTGAGGTTCCATAGTAAGGAGGTATACTGAAGCATGTACTCCTTGTTGACCTCCAGAAATTCAAATACTTCAACAACAACATTCCCAGTGTAATCCCATAAGTGACGTCTGGGGAGGGTAGGATCTACACAGACCTTACCTCTACCTTTGTGGGGTAGAGAGGCTGTTTCCGATAGACCCTCAGCTAAAAAGAAACGTAGTCAATGCAGGTTCAAATACATCCTCCATTTCAGATATTGATTACATGGTTCAACTTGACATGAAGTAACAAGAGTCCCTTGATTTCTAATTGAACAACGGGAAGAGAACAGTTCGTGAATATAGCCAAAATTAAAACCGCAAAATTCAATTTGAAATGGATTAAAAGAATATAATAAAAGCAGAAACAGAGGCAAGAAAAAGGCTAAAAAAAACTTAGAAAGAATAAAACAGTCATTGTTATAAGCTTATGTATCATGAGATGTCAACCAGAAGGCACTAGGAATAAGCAACTGTACCTGCTGAGTTCTATCACCATGAATAGCAGTAGCAGGGAAGCCATTCATACAAAGCCAATGCTCCAGTGCATCAGCTCCCTTCTTAGTCTCCACGAAAACAAGGGTAAGAGCTTGCTGAGAAATAGAGAGTAGCAATGAGCAATCAAAAAGTTGAGAAGTTTGAAACTGGATGATTATAAAGAAAAAGTTGCACAAATTATGTCAGCCATATGTCTTGATAATACAGCACTCACCACGCAGGCGAGAGTGGCATATTTCCACAGATATGAATTTATATCTTTCACTCTCCAAAAGTTAAAATAATATTGGCAGGACATCACAGGGTACACCAGACACACAGCAAGTGAAGCAGATTGACAATCTATACAACTATCACCCTTCGCTGCCTCTTCCTTTAATTACCTAAATTGTTCCTACCTCCGGAGGCCAATCTTTAGTGCCTGTACTTGTATTTTCTTCATCACAGACACGCTTAATAGTGATTCTAAGAATTTTCAGGAAACAGATATTAATCAAACCAAACCATAGAGGTTCCAAGACCGGGAATTATCTCTCATCCTGATAAATTTGTAAAGAATTATGCTTAGTTCACCCGAACAGTAGCAAGGCACTGGCAACTGCTCTCAAAATCCGTAACCAAGAATGGAAGTCGGAAACATATTCCCCCATAATTATAAATGTGAGAAATAGAGTGTGCTATGCTACCACGTAAACATGAATAATTAAGTAAACTTGAAACAATAGACAGAAGCTACCTTGCCATGAGCACCGTTTTCCCTCTGTGCATGAAGAAGATCCATCAAGTGACTTCTCTTATCAGTCTCTTGAACATATTCAACTCTTTGGACAATCAAATCTGTGCTAGAGCCGACCCTTCCGACGGCCAAAAAGATATAATTGGATAGAAAATCTGAGGCCAGTCTCTGCGTTCAGGTTAAAAATTTTAAGTGTATAATTCTTGCAACAATCACTACCAAGGCTCTCCCTATGCTTTAATCAAGTAATATATATCCAAAAATTAGAGAATAAGATGAGCTTCTTCATTTAATTGTAGAAGATCAAGCAACTCAAGAAATTTGTAATGATTTTGGAAGGTCGCCAGAAATGTTGCTCATCCACGATGACGGTCCGAAGCAGAAAAATCCACAGGATAATGGAGGTTTAAAGTAAATTAATATCAAGGCAAAAAAGTGATGGATCGAAGAAGAGTCCGTTAATGTAGAAAAATAACCTGAATCTCTTTTGGAAAAGTGGCACTGAAAAGCATGGTCTGTCGTACACCTGGCGGGGGCATGTCCATCTGTTGCACTATTTTCCTTATTTGAGGTTCAAAACCCATGTCAAGCATTCGATCAGCCTCGTCTAGAGCCAAATACCTTATCATCTGCAATGAGACTCTTGCTCTCTCAAGTAAATCTACCAACCGTCCAGGGGTTGCCACAAGAATATGCACACCTCTCTCTAATTCGCGAAGCTGTTAACAGTGTCACAGCATAAAATCGACTGTGAGAAACTAATCACAGCTTCAATGATGAAAGATATTTCTTCTTTGTCAATAAGGGCAAAATGTAAGACATGATATCCGTGGAGTCGAACGATGTACCAAAAGAAGATAAAACTTGTACGCATTAAACAACCCAATGAAGCAATCTCTCCCAAGCTTCACTCTCAGATTCTCATATTTTTACGAGCCCAAAAGAGTGCCCGCAAAGCGGTAGCAAAGAAAAGCTACTCTATATTTATTTATTTGAGAAGGTGGGAAGCTACCCTATATTTCCATTATGAAACGAGGATCTAGTATCAGAATCTATTTCACAAATTACTCAAAAAAGAATAAAACAGTCGGATGATTCTCTCTCTCTCTCTCTCTATTTCTCTTGCACTCTCTCTCTCTCACACACACAGAGTCATTAAATGGACCCATAAACTTTGCAACAACCAGTCAATGCATATTTCCCCAAAATGTTTTCAATTGTCACCATTGCATTAACAATACCAGTTAGGCTGATATGAACCTCTTCATGTGCTCACATTTCAGTGAAACGAAGGCCAATTTCACACATGTATAACTTTACTGAGACTAGAGGGTCTCTTATTAAAGGTCAGCATAAAAGAATCTACTCACTTAAGAAATAAGGTTAGAAAGTGACAAAATGTAGTCAAGTTCCAGTTTGAACTTGATCAACAACTTACTCAGAACATGAATCCCTCTAGTGGCATAACGAATCCATATATCAGAACCTCAGAAACAATCCTACTAGAGAAGCTAACACTACGATAAAAGCTGACATTGCATATGAAAGAAAACCCAGCAACAAACAATGCAAATCCAAAAATAACCAAAAATGCCAGCAAAACATAACTAATTAAAAGAGAAGTACCAAGCAAACAAGAGAAAATATAGGACCTGTTGGTTTATAGGAGCACCACCATAGGCAACAACCACCTTGACGCCAGTTTGATATGAAAACTTTTTAGCTTCATCATGAATCTGCAGGTCATAACACAAACCTCAACCCTTCAGATAAAACTTGTGAAGAAAACCATATATCAATGTACAATCCTTGTTACTTTTTTGTTCTCTTGTTCAACTATATAAACCAATAACCAGAAAAACTTACTTGGCATGAGAGCTCCCTCGTCGGGGAGAGAATAAGAGCTAGAGGAAATGCCACACGTGGACGTGGAGGTCTAGGAAATTGGCCCCTCATGATTCCGCTTATAATAGGGAAGCAGAAAGCAGCAGTTTTTCCGGAACCAGTCTGAGCACAAGCCATCAAATCCCTCCCTGCGAGTGAAATAGGTATAGTATGCCGTTGCACAGGGGTTGGCTTAACATACTTGCACCTCCTAATATTTTCGTTGACAGCTTCACCTAAATCAATATCTGCAAAAGTATTCACAGGAGGGGGCACATTATCCCCGCTTGTTTCCACCGGAATATCCTCATACGCATCAAAATTGATCGCGGAACTCTCTTGTTCACTAACAGGTTCATTATCCTCGTCTGTAAAGGGGTTAACTTCCCGATCCCTCCCACGATCCCAGCCCCCAGTTCTGCCATTCCAACCGCCACCACCTCGTCCTCCTCCACCAGAATAACCAGATTGGTATTCATTTCTTTGACCACTCCAACGACTCCCAACCACATTTGGTACACCATAACCACCATGGTCATTATTACCTAATGCAGCAGCCCCAGCATACGAAGCTTGTGCAGGAGGTTTAGGATCTGCTGAAGGTCGGTTTCGTAAATGTGGCGGAACATATGCTGACTTGGCGGGAGCTCCAGCCGGATTCTCGGCTGCAGAAACAGAATCAGCCCACGACATCGGCATAGTCAAACGTCCAAAAGTTGCACACTCTTTACCTTTCTTCAAGTTACCGAAACCAAAACAAAAAAGAAGATATCCCTAAAACCAAAATTTCAGCTAATTTTACAAATCCAAGCTACTTTTTTTTTTTTTGATAACTAAATATTCAATCCAATCCAAGCTACTTATCCTTCCTAAAACAAAAATTCAGATCAAAACCCAGCAACTTTCGTCAACATCAAGTCAAAATTCAAATTCACCAAGTCTCTTATCAGCCTGCAAATTCCACAACCCGGAAAATCAGTCAGACACTTACCCGAATACCCACTTAAAGAAGCACATATTCTAACAAACAGCCTCATATCAAGAATATGCAATCCAACCCAAATGGATTGAAATAACCAGGAAACAAAACAGAATTCCCAGATAAGAATTGAGATAAAAACATCGACTTAAAGATTGACTTAAATCACACACACACACTGTGTGTGTGTGTGTGTGTCTTAAGAACAAACCCTTATCAAAATTGAGATAATCAGAAGAAAAATAAAACAATTCCCATCTCAACAACAGCAAAAAAGCACCAAAAAGGAAAGAAAGACTACCCATTTCAAAATTGATAACTAAGCAGACATATACATATAAAAAACACCCAAAATCACAATCAAATAGGCACATCCACTTAACAAAATTGAGATAAAAAACATGAAAAACAAACAAATACCCATTTCAAGAATCAGTTTAAACAACAATAATTTCCAAACCAAACACATAAATCAACACAACCCCATATAAATACTTAAAGCAAATACATAAAATGTGAGAGATAACAGGAAAAACAAACAAATACCATTTCAAGAATCAGTTTAAAAAACAACAATTCCCAAACCAAACAGACAAATCAACACAAACCTATATCAATACTTAAAGCAAATACATAGATATAAGATAAAAACATGAAAAACAAACAAATACCATTTCAAGAATCAATTTTTAACAACAACAATTCCCAAACCAAGCACACAAATCAACACATACACATATAAATACTTGAAGCAAATACATACAATTGAGATAAAAACAGGGAAAACAAACAAATACCCATTTCAAGAAACATCAAAAAACCAACTTTTTCAAACTGAGATAACCAGAAAAACAAAACAATTCCAATTTCAATAATCAGCACAAAAACACCAAAAAGGGAAGGGGAAAAAAAAACCCCATTTCATTATATATAACTACACATACAAAACATCAAAAAATCCATAATCAAAGTGGTGCATCAACACAAAACCATATCAATACTTAAAGCAAATACATAAAATGTTAGAGATAACAGGAAAAACAAACAAATAACCATTTCAAGAATCAGTTTAAACAACAACAATTCACAAATCAACACATACTTAAAGCAAATACATACAATTGACATACAAACATGAAAAACAAACAAATACCATTTCAAGAATCACTTTAAACAACAAAATCAACACAACCCCATATCAACACTTGAAGCAAATACATACAATTGACATACAAACATGAAAAACAAACAAATACCATTGCAAGAATCACTTTAAACAACAAAATCAACACAACCCCATATCAACACTTGAAGCAAATACATACAATTGAGATACAAACAGGAAAAACAAACAATTACCCATTTCAAGAATCACTTTAAACACACAAATCAACACAAAACCATATCAATACTTAAACCAAACACATAAAATGTGAGAGATAACAGGAAAAACAAACAAATACCAATTTCAAGAATCACTTTAAACAACAACAATTCCCAAACCAAACACACAAATCAACACAAACACATATCAATACTTAAAGCAAATACATACAATTGAGATACAAACATGAAAAACAAACAATTACCCATTTTCAAGAATCACTTTAAACACACAAATCAACACAAACACATATCAATACTTAAAGCAAATACATAAATAGAAAGAGAGAAGAAAGAAACCTTAAGTTTTGTGAAGCAGACAAAAAGGTAAGTGTTTTCTGATCGGAAATGCAAAGAAAATATCTTGGTTGTAGTTTGATTTTTTTTTTACTTTTTTTTATATATATACCTTTTTTTTTCTTTTTTTTTTTTTTTTTTTTTTTTTGTAATCTTCTTTGTTGGGTCTCCGTTGATTAAACGTAAAGGGAAAAAGGGGTTGAAATGAAAAAGAAAAAGGGCGTACGTTTATGTATATATACAGTTTGTGATTGCGGCTATGCTAAATTTTGGCCTACTTTTATTCTTTTTCTTTCAACTACTATTATTAGTAATTTTTCTTTTGGATAATATTTTTTACTTTTTTTTTTTTTAATAACCGTGGTATCTTACCAGCTTATCCAAAATTAAATTTCTACGATTTTTTAGGAGGATTTTGGTGTGATTATGGTTATTTCTTTGATAATCTAGGAGTAATATGTGAGTTGCGAAATCGAAAATAATTTTCCTGCAAAAATATATGGAAAAATGTATAGATACAGACACTTTTGATCACGATGATGAATTATTTAGGTTAAGGTGCAAATATCTCGCTTTCTTTGGAGCGATTTACACAAACAGGAGCAAACATGGCAAGTACACAAATAGTCGTTTTCAGGATCTCTGTTATTTAATGTATAATCGAAGTTTGTAATTTTTTGTAAGTTTAACCATTTAATAATCAATTTTGGACGTACACGGCCGAAAGTTTTGTCAAAACAATACTATAGATAATTTGACATATTGCTTGTGTAAGCATATTTTAAACATTTCTTATTTGAAATTTGTATTACTAAACCTAACTTCAGAATTCACCATATAACTTTTAATTAGATTCACTATTTTTCTTTCGAATAGCATTCAACTTTAGGATAAAAATATATCTCAATAATGACCAAGTTTAAATTGAAAAACATTTATGTGTCTATGAGTCACTGTGTCATCATGTATTCATGCTATATAATCAACAACCTTTGTTCCAGTATTTCATAAAATATATGCCAAAAACTTGAGTTGTCAAATGGGGGGTTGAATCCTGAGATTGATTAGCCAAATATTTGATGCTGAAATGAGCACCCAAATCTATCAAAAAGAATGGATGTTGGTGATTGCTTACAAAGGAGAAGGAGGAGGAAGGAGAAGGCTTTTGTATAAAGTTTGTCAATACGACTATAAATTAAATAGCTTTTTTTAAAATGAAAAACCTCAAAAACAAGGGTGAAAACTGACCACCTAATGAAATTTTAACAATTTATGCCACTATTTAAATATTGACTCTGTCTAAATAAATTTCATAAAATAACTATTCTACCAAAAGTTGAAGCTTGCAAGTTAAAACTTGATTGCAAGTCTTGAAGGTTTGACTTGACATAAGTTTTGATGGATGGGCAAACTTTTCTTGTCCTAAGTCCTGACAGATTATCAGGACATTAGTACAATCTGTATCAAAACTTTAATCTTGACAGATTATCAGAACTTACTTGTGTGTACATTTGATCAACACGTTTTTACTTCAAATTGATACAGATCAACTTCAAATTTAATACCCATAATAGTAATCCCAAAAATTCCCACTAGCTAGAACAACTTCAACCCTAAAAAATAAAAAAATAAAAAACCACTATCTTGATTCAACCAAATTTTTGAAAATAACTCATTTTGTCTTATCCAATAATCAAGCTCAACATTTGAATAGCGTTCTTCAAATTTCTTCGGTAAAGAAGTTAGTATTCTATTTTATATTTCTATACATTTATACCTATATTTTCCTTTTTGTTTTCTGTTTTTATTACGTAAATTTACATGTGAATTTAATTTTTTTCTTAACTTCTGCGGATCAAAGAGCTATTGATTTGATGGCATCTATCTAATTTAATGGCATCTTCTCTTATGATCTTTCTAGTTAGCATGTAGTGGAAACAATTCTTCATCAATAGGAGAAGAGAATTTCAAGCTAAAAAGACTGGTAAAAGTATATAATACTTTACTTTAAGCGAATAATAGTGCGTCACTTTCTTTTAATAGGATGAGAAGTTGACATGTTACCTAAGAGACAGCATCTCTTTTTTAGGAGGAAATAATATGGCGTCACACAGAAACTAACAAAAAAAAAAAAAAAAACCTTGAATGAAGATGGCAAAGAGAAATTATAAAAAAAAAACTCACAGTAGGCATTTGGGCATAGAAACTAAATATTCTTCACTTTATTTTTTCACTCAAAGTGAAAAAATAGTGAAAATAAGATTTTTAGGCGTTTAGGTTTTTCTGGCTGTATTGTCTGTTCCCTCTTTTGCCTTGGAATTTGTTTCTATTAAGTATATCGAATAGACACACAGACATAAGAAAGAGATGATGTCTCTGAGGTAACATGTCAACTTCTCATCCTAGCAAAAGAAAGTTAGGCACTATTATTCGCTATTCGCTTGAAGTAAAGTATTATATACTTGTACGAGTCTTTTTTACTTGAAACTCTATTCTCATGTATATATACCTCCATCCAACAATAAGTGTCATCTTAATAAAAAAAAAAATTATTTCATAATAAGTATCACCTTAGGAAATCAATGCATATATTGACAAGTTTTTTCCTACTTTGCCCTTAGATAAAAACTGATAAATTTATGTATTCAAGACAAAAAGCACATAAAAACTTGGTATTGTTGGATTCTCAATGTTGAAAGACTTACTTTTCATGCATGTTCTAATCAAAAGGGAAAATAATTTACTTTTATTATATAGGGGTAGTTTAGTAAACTTTACATTGCATTATTAATTTCTTAATATGCGTGTTTTTTGTTAAGGTAACACTTATTATGGGACGGAGGGAGTATTTTATATTTTGTGCACCCACAAAAAAAAAGATAATCTTTCGATGTTTGCTTCTCTTTATGCTTTTAGGATTACGTTGATTAATGTTCAGATATATTTATGTTTGTACTCTTTCCTCGCTAAGTAAAGTTCGAATCTTGAAAGACGTTTTTATTCATATAGGAATTTTTTTTGCGGAATGAATACTAAATTGGTTAGGGAAATAAAAAAAGCCATGAAACTATTATATGAATTCCAAAACAAAATCGTTTCATATACACTAATGTTAATTTATGTGAATATATTATTTATACCAATCTATATTTTTAGTGGAAGAAGTGAATATTCCTTATACCATATTAGAACACCATAAAGGTGAAAAGAATAAATAATCACGGTAAGTCTTTCAACTCGGCTAAAAGGAATAAAATTATAAGGCGATGAATGAAAGATGCTCATCATTCTAGGGCAAGCAAGATCGATTCTATTCTTGACTAGCAATAGCGATTCCATCTTACTCTTTCTGTTCCATAATACAAACAGATTACATGTACATTGTTAAAGCTTGAAAGTGAATTTTAGATCAATAATTCTCCATATAAGAATCTAAGAAAATAGAAATAATGCTAAAAATGAAAGATTTTCCTATAATTTGTTGCTAACATTTTAAAAAAGCGATTTATTTTGTTGTAATCTAAAATCTTAGTAATAAAAAGGCTTAATACATAGATAAGCACTCAAACTTGACACTATTTCTATTTTGGCATCTGATCTTAGCCTTGTTCCATTTTAACACTTGAGGTTGCCTCAGACTGTGTCATTTAAACACAGAATGGGAGATAGCGAAGTTTAAATGACACAGTCCGAGGCCACTTCAAGTGTTAAAATGGAACAAGGCTAAGTTAAGCTGTCAAAAGGAAAAATATAGTGTCAAGTTTGAGTGGCTATCTATGTATTAAGCCTTTTAAAAAACTCACACAACTCTACATTCCATAAATGGGCTTATCAATAATATCAAAACATTAAACTTTTTAACTTTTTAGTGGAACTAGTTTCTACGAACGTGTCTTGCACGTTAATATCATGCCAATTATTAGCACGTGTTGTGGATCAAAAGACCCTTTATAAAATATCGGAATTATAAATAGATAGCAATCTAAAGTGAATTTGCATATTAACCAATAACTCAATTATAGGAAGTTTTGGTCCTTAAAATCATTATGCATTAGACCGTTTCAATCCTTCTGACATTTTGGAACTTGAATATTGTCATAGAGGTACTTAAAATAAAAACTAACGGACAAACATATTATTGTTTAAGAATATCCAAGAATAAAGAGAAGGAAAAAGTATGTTACTAAGTTAAAATTCAACCGTAAAGTATGTTACTAAGTTAAAATTCAACCGTATCATGTTTTGAGAGTTACATTGACCAACAATTCCTTTTGTAGATTAGTATTATTGTATTGCCAATAAACTTGATCTATATCTTAAGTTCAAGATGGAGTTTTCAAAATCTTGATACAAATAATATAATCATTTTTACTCAAATTCAAATATAACAAAACTCAAGTTTTGTCCAAATCGAAGTAACATTATTTATATTCTACATATATAGTCGTATTAAGTCTTGCAATTAGAACCTATTAGCTTTCGTTAGTATTCTAAGATATTCAAAAAATTAAAGTACTGATATGTTTGAAAGGGTAATGACAATGTCTCTCTATAGTCTAATATGATAGCAATATTTCAATTGAACTCAAAATCTTAAATATTGGGTTCTTAAATATTATTACAATTTAATTATCATCAATCGTTAATCATATAAATTTTGAGTTTTATATACTTTCGACCTTGTAGAATTGAAATGATTTTAGAATTCTCACTAATTGGTAGGACATAGTTATGGTCACCACCAAAGGATGTGGTGCAGCGGACGGGGCTCCTACTCCCTTAACCAGAGATCTTGGATTCGAGCCCTGAGTATGGAAAGATTCTTGGTAGGGAGTGCTTCCCCCCGAATGGGGCCCTACGCGGTGCGAGTCCGGATATAGTCAGGCTCCAATGCAGATACCGGACACCGGGTGGAAAAAAAAAAAGGAAAATTTACATGACATACCTAACTCTAAGAGGTATTTATGGTTAATAACTACTATTTAAGCTAATTACATTTCGTAGCCACATATAGTTGTATATATGTATCAAAAGCTTAGTACAATTGTATGTGTATTTATATACATATGTATATGACTGAATACATATATTTGATTGTATTATGACTATATCAAATGAATTGAATTTTTTATTTTATGCGTTGTTTGTTTTATTAACAACTCTAATTATATAGTCATTTCTGTAAGTTACCCCGAAAAAAAAAGGACATAGTTATGGTCCATAACTTATGGGGTAGAAATTAATATAGGCAAAAAGTTACCGCTTGGTCTTTTGAAATTAGAATATGTTATCAACATTAATATTATTTTATTAAAGATGGTAATTAAATTATTGTTTTCTTAAACACAAAACACAAAGCTCTACTTCTGAGCTATATATAGTGCTCAATTTAATTGATTATAGCAATTAATTGGTACTAAAAGGATAATGCTTAAAAATCTGTTGCATAATTGATTAGGTTTCAAGGTTCAAAGAGTTCGTATGTTTGCTAATGGGCATAACTTGGCCTAAATAGGATTGGACTTTTAGAATTTGTGTTTACATCAGTAACTGACTATGTAATAGCCTCTTTTCAATGACAATTTTATTCTTTTCTAGTAGAAGTTAAAGTTAATAATAAGGGTATAAAATTTGTTTAATATTTGAAGGTTATTTTGGTCAACCAACATTTATATTCATGCTTTTAAAATAGTATAGATAAATACAAAATTTTCACTTAAGATGAAAGGGATCATATCAAATTTTGGGTCATATATGCATATGAATTTTTTTCCCAACATTGTAAACACGTAAAATGACATAAACAAGTATCATCATTATAGTTACATGCCACTAACTTAGTGTTTGGCCACTTGCAAAATAATTTTTGGAACTTGAAGTTATTTTTGAACATGTATTTTATTTGAAAAAATTAAAATTATGTGAGTAGAAGTGAAATTTCAACAAAAAAAAAAATTCAACTTGATAATTATTTAACGATAAATTTTCAAAAACTGATTAAAATTTCATGAACAAGCAATTTTTTTATTTTTTATTTTGAAAATCTATGATCAAACGAGAGCTAAAAACTGTGATAAAATAAATATGATTTATCAGGAATACCGGATTCGAGCTTTATGACTAAAAAAATATCTATATCTATATATATAAAAAAGGAGAGGCACAAGCAATGGGATTAAGCCAAGTGGCAAGCTAATAACAAGCCACTTGGCTACTTTAAGACAATGTTTTTCTTTGTTGTAATAACATATAATATAAACTAAAATTAGAAGATTTGAAATTTGAAATTGGAAGATAAAATCTTTTAAATTAAATTTAAATGTAATGATAAAAGAATCCATATCCATTAGATTTGAAATTGAGATCTCTTAGTTGCGGTACGTTATCAACCTTAGCTTCATTAATTATTATTTTTTTATAAAATTAATCTTATCATGAAAATATAAAACATGTACTTTTCGGATAAATAAAATTTAAATTGAGAAACAACTTGATATATAACAGAATTAATTAAATTTTCTCTATTTATAAATATAATAAAAACACCTTTTGGGTACATGTTTTATCTTTCCATGATAATTGAAAATTTTCAATTTTGAACTTAAAGTTAATTATTTGAAAACAAATATTATATATAAGATCCACTAGATAATAATCATAAAAGTGATTATAGTAATTATCTACATAAAACTCACGTGACATTCAAGAATAATAATCTTAATCCGAAATGTAACTAAAATATATGTTGCATTTTTTTTTGGGATAATTGTTATGGTATTGTTGGAAAAAAATAATGAACTGTTAATGATAAGCCAAGTGATAAGCTAATGCAAGGTCATTTAGTATTTTTCGGACAAGGTTTCATATTTTATGTAACAATATTTAATATAAATTGAAATATAAGTTTTTTAATTTGATTTACCATGTAACTTTTTTTGAAAAGGATAAAGTTTTTTAATTGAAAGATAAAATATTGACTTTAAAGATAAAGTTTAATTTTTGACATTATTTTTTGTCAAATCATTATTTAATATGTATGTGTGTGTGTGTCTATATATACATATATATAACTTGCAACGTGATTAAGCCGAGTGACAAGCTAATACAAGGTCATTTAGCAATTTTCGGACAAGGTTTAATATTTATGTAACAAAATATAAGTTGAAATATAAGATTTTTAATTTGATTTACCATGTAACTTTTTTGAAAAGGATAAAGTTTTTTAATTGAAAGATAAAATATTGACTTTAAATATAAAGTTCAATTTTTGAATTAATTTGATTTGCTTCTCAATAGATAAGTCCGTGCTTGAACTGAGAGTTTGATTTTCATTATTTAATTTTGTTTTCCTCAGTCAAAGTAAGGTGCTTGGTAGGCATAGAGAATGTATATGAGTTTGTTGCAATCTTGGAAGCTAATTATAAAATTTAAAATCATTTGAAGAAAGATCGCTTCAGAATCAATTTTTAAAAAATCAATTACTGGATAAAGCTTTGAGTGGCTAAAGTGATAAACATATGGTTAATTTAAATTGTCAGATAAAATGTTTGAATTTAAATTGAATTATTTTTTTGAATTTGAACCTATGTCTTCTATATTTATTATCTACATCTCTATTTCGTTCCCCTATTTAATCCCTTCAAATCCAAAGCTGGATCCAACATTCGCCAGCATTTTCCTTCTTCTTTCTTTTGTGATGTTCTTTCAATGCTTCATATTCTTACTTTTGTTTTTTATTTAACGTGTTACTATCTCTTTCCTCATTATTCATGTTATTAATTACGTTACTTTCTGTTAATTCATTATCGTCATGTTTTTTACTGATGCAGTTCAACTTTTCCATATCATTTTTCATATTGCTCTCTTTCACTTGATTTATTTGTTGTAGGATGTCTCAACAATTCTAAACTATTTCTTGTCTTTTGTGGTGCAGTTTTACTTATTTATATCATTTTGGAGATCTCTTTCAAATCAAAGTTGTAAGCAGTATCAATTTTTTGACAGTTCTTCATATCTGGAGTACATGTATAATGTATGTTATCCTCAAAGTTTTAATTATTTTGATATAATGGTAATACATGGCTACGTCGTTACCTTTATTTGAAAAGAACTTTTAAATAGTCAATCCATTACCGTTGATGCAGATTACTATGTGATTGATTGATTTAAAGCGAGGTTATTCAAGATCGTAATTGGTAAGATCAATTCTACTGCTCACTTTAAGACTAGGAATGATGGTGAAAAACTTGATTTTTTTTAATTTTTTTTTTTTTTTTTGTGTGTGTGTGTGTAAGAATTGAAAATAACTAATGAAAGAAGAGGGAAAAATAACTCACATGTAAAACGTTTCCCCCCTTTTTAATTAACGGAAAGTAAAAGGAAAAGTGATTAGCGAAAGTAATTTTTTATCCAAATCAATTGTAGTTAAATGAAGTTTTATATTGCTGATTAAAAGCTAATATAGTGGTAATATTAATTAGATGTGGTGCATCTAATTAAACTTGAAGAGGAAGTACATTGGCACCAAGAAGAGTAACATGCCAAAAACACTTCCTGTTCAGAGAAAAGCAGATAAAGGCATTAAAAAGATCTATAATAACCAATGATAACGTCCAAATCCACTCCTCAAAGAGAAAGTGTACACGGTCGTATGCAATATATTTTACCCAACTATGAGTCGGGGTCGATCCCACAGGGAACAATATGCTAGGCGATTAAGAAAGTAAGGAACTTTCACCAACTAAGCTAAAGTCAAACGATGGATAATATTTTGGTTTTTGGAGAAAATTATAACTAATGCAAAAATATAAACTAACCTAGAAAGCAAGTAAAATGATCAATGACCACAAGTTTGGATACAAAGGAAATTACACTCAAGTAACGATCCAATGTATTTCATGATTTTACAACTAAGAACGGGTTTATGTAAATAGATAATGATTTCTAAAATCTCATTGAAAGTCTTCCAACCAAATCAATGGATCTCACTCTAAGCTTTTCCAAGCCTTAGAGTGTGATATTAGGCACAATCAATTTAACCTCAAGTAACTATCCTCTTCCGAGCTCAAGTTATTAGATGGGTTTAATGACCCAAATTCTTGTTAATCAATCTTTCCCAACCTAGATTTCCTCTTCCGAGCTCAATCAAAGTAAATGGGTGAGTCCTAGGGTTAGCTAATCCCTTTGGAAACATTCAAGAACGAGATCAATTAAAGAAACAATAACCCACTTCATTAGGAATAAAAATCATTCAATACATAAGCATAACAAGAGTTTCAAACCAAACTTTAATCAAGAATATTTTCATAAACAAGATTCAAGTCATGAAATAGAAAGCTACACACTTAGATAATCAATACAAAACAAGGAATTGAAGAAAGGATTAAGAAACATCTCATTGAAGTGCTTCCAATCTTCTCCTCCAATGGTGTAGATGAAACCCTAACCTCCAAAGCTTGATGAAAAACTGTCAAAGATGTGTTTAGAAAACCCTAGTTTTCTTTTTATAGGAACTGGAATGGAAGAAATCGTCAAAACCCAAGTTCTGGTCGAACTGGGCAGAAATTCCTTCTACGCGAACGCGCCACGTATCTGCGCGAACGCCTAAAATCACGCTCTTCCTTCAGCGCGGTCGCGTGTCGTTCCTGCGTGAACGCGTGGACTTAATAACGCGCGTCGGCGCGAACGCGTGGGATACCTGCGCGAACACGCAGAGTATTTTTTCACGAATTTTTCCAGAATGTCCAATTGTTTCCAGTTTTGCAGTTTTTTTGCTCTTTTTTTGCTTGTTTTCCACACTTTGGCTCTAGGGACCCCGTATTACCTGAAACATACTAAAAAACACGTAAAATAACATAGACTTGCTTAAAAACAAGTAAAACTTATAGCCGAAAAGCGTCGATTGTGGCGTAAAATCACGCCACATCAACCAACTCAAAGAAAATTAATTAAAATAAACACATGATAGTTGGAACATGAAATTAAAGTCCTACAAAAATACCGAAGGTCGTTGTATGTAGTATTTTCTCATATTCACGAGAGTCTAGACTACTTACACTGTTACACAATTTACTTATGAAATGCTTTTACCAGAATATACATATCCTTTTTCTAGGTCCTCAACTCTGTTTTGTATTTGCTTTATGATAACCTAATGACTTCTTATAAAATTCAGTTCTTGGACTTGAAAATTTTAAATCTTCTGTTTTATCTAACACGATATGGTCAAGCTATTCGAAAATAATTGAAACCAGAGCATTCACAATTATGTCACGAATTGAAGATGTCCCACAAGCATATATTCATGCCCAAAATTCTTCCAATGGAGAAGTAAAGAGATTCAACGCGAAAATTGGTGAGGATCGTATCACCATCTGGAACATTTCCGAATTTGAATTAAAAAATAAACATGCTACAATCGTTTGTAATAACTCTGAATGGAGTTAACTTTTAAAGTATGGTTACGTTTGACCTTAAACTGAAAAATAAAAAATTTAAGTTGAGTGTGATTAAATTTTGAATTTGAATTGAAAAAGAAACATATCCTTCCACAAATAAAATATTAATGAGTTATAATTAGCATAAAGGATAAGGAAAAATAACTAACTGAAGCAATCTTTGGTCCCAATCCATTATAGTTCAAATGAACTTTTACATCGTCAAATAGCAGATTAAAGGACTAAAAATATCAAAAAGAATCATGTAGGTAACTTTCATAGTTGTAATTAAAACTCAAAAATTTTAAATTGAAAATACATGAGAAAGAAATGTGATCATGTACTCCAAATATTACAGTTATTAAAAATATTGGTAGTGTTTATAACATATAATCAAAGAAACTATTTTAGACAACATAAAATTACAATTTAGAAGAAAATGTGACATTATTTGAATTACAAGTATAACGTGCATGAAGTATCATATTTAATAGTCTTTGATTATTTAAGCACTTGAATATATTAACCGTGCTACAAAAGAGAACAAAACTTACGAGAATTTCAGAGGGGGGGGGGGGGGGGTGACGTGACTTTTGAAAATTCTACAGGAATAATTTGTTTCAATATTCCACTTAATATTTGACCTATTTGCTCTTCAAATTAGTTTCAAGGTGGCTTCTATTTTTGAATTTTATGTTAAACGGTAGTTTTTATAATCTACTATTTATTTAAATTTTATTTTTCATTTATATGCACAAGCATAGATTTAAAGGGAAATTTCATAAATGTACAATTCACTGACTTACATTGCAAAAATATAGCTCAAAACCTATATTGTAAAAATATAACCCAAAAACACTTTTATACAATGTATACACTTATATACTTTTCAGATACATTATGTATGTAGGTGTATGAAAGTGTATAATGTGTAGATATATTTCCTAAAGATATAATTATACTTTATACACGAAAATACACACTTATACACATTTATACACAATCATACTGTCACACCCTAGCAATGGTAGGGCATGACGGGCACCCGACTCTCATCAGAGTTGAGCGAACCCTCAAACGTTTGCTTTACCAAAACCTGTCATTTCAAAAACTTTTAAAACATGAAACTTTTCCAAATAGAGATCATTGTCTTAATACAGATTATGAAAACTTTCAATCAATTACGTACTTTTTACCAACTGAGATCACCTGAAAATACATACTTTTTTTTTTAACATCTACAAATGATTCGCACCTCTCGACGCCCTATCCACAGGACACTGTCTGCAAAGTCTCTAACATATACAAAATACCATGACATAAGTACTTCGACCCGGCAACACTCCGAACTGAGATGGAGCTCGCCAATCCCGCTGGAACACCTTTAGCAAAATCTTCTACTTATCTGGGTGTACCTGCATGGCATGAAACGCAGCCCCCGAAGAAAGGGGGTCAGTACGGAATATGTACTGAATATGTAAAGCATTACTGAATCATAAACAAGGAAAAGCGTAATAGTAAACAAGTTTAAAAGCAACCCGGGAGTAACCTGGAACAGCATTTTGAACTGTGCCATATGGTACCTTACCCAAATTCTAGCATACACAATATAAATACGGCATACACAAATTCTAGAATACACAATATAAATATAGTATCACAATAGTCCCTTCGGACAGCCACTTCCGGCATAGTAACATAATAGTCCCTTCGGACGGCCGCTTCCGGCATAATAATGATGATGGCCCCTTCGGGCATGCCGCTTCCGGCATAATAACATAATAGTCCCTTCGGATGGCCACTTCCGGCATAATAATGATGATGGCCCCTTCGGGCATGCCGCTTCCGGCATAATAATATAATAGTCCCTTCGGACGGCCGCTTCCGGCATAATAATGATGACGTGTAAAGTAGACATAAGTTGTAAATGAAATGAAGTAGTAAAACCTCGCACCCCGTTCGGAGTGGTTTTGAAAAATTAACTAGTAAAATCTCACACCCCCTTCGGAGTGGTTTTGGAAATCAAACTTTATATTTCCTTTAGTATAAAACTAGTTTTCTCGGAATCATTAGTAAAGTCATAAACACGTTTCAAGACAATCCGAGTTAGCATAAGAAAGTTATGGACATTATTCAAATCTAACTTTATGTTTCCTTTAGTATAAAACTAATTTCCTCGAAATTATTAGTGAAACCATATGCATAACTCAATTGGCATAACGTAAACTGAGGCCATATGTTATACAGCACGCTCAGACATAAGCTGAGGCCGTAGCACACTCAGACTTAAGCCGAGGCCATACATTATATAGCACGCTCAGTCGCGTCATGAAATAATTTAGAAAAAAAAACTATTATGGACGTCATGTATACAATCAAACCCTTTTCATTTGTCTCCTTCGAGACTCACAAATTTAAATATAAAATGCATAGGTAAGAGAAAGACCTTATGAATGTCCCCTTCGGGATTTAGTCAACATTATGAATTCGCATAACTTGAGAATGCCCCTTCGGGCTTAAGAGGTCAAAGAACTCAGGATATCCTACATCTAGGAATGAATTCATTATGGATATCGTTACGCTTCGTACTTGTCATAGATCATGCCAAAAAGAAGGAAAGGACAGCTTTACATACATGTCCCACGTCCTATTAGCTACGCTTATTTGTCCAAGCTCGCTATCGCTAGTCTACATTCAAGAAGATTACACAATCATTAAACACATTGTCACACACTTGCCTTAGTCTTCCAAATAAATTCATTTATAATATGCCGAAATTTCGGCAGCATTTCCCCTGTAAATGCACCGTCCCCGAGAATCTAACTCGGCCAATTTATCGACAACAATCCGAGAATTCAACTCGGCCAAATTATCAACAACAATAACAACAACAAAATATATATATATATAATTCTCACAATTCAGCCCATAACAATTCTAACAACCCAACAACCTTTCTAAATCCATTTCAACCCACAATTCCTATAACATCAATTTCATGCATTTTCTTAATTCTAATTCCGTCCAATCTAATTTTAATAACTCCATTACAACACTATTAACACAATTACACCATAAAACAAGAAAATCTTACCTTATTTTTCTCGGAGGAATTTCTATTCTTAATTGCTCAAATTTCGCAATTTCTTCTTCCGCTTTATTTCACTACGAAGCAACCTTCGATCTCCCCAACGTAACTGGAAACATTGTTATTCTCTTTTGGAAAGGCAACTTGCTGCCATGCTTTGGAAAATAACGTTACTACTGTGTTTTCTTTTAGAGGGAAAAAAAAACGTTGCTGCCATACTTGTATTTGAGGGTTAATATTCAGCTAAAAGAAAGGGTCACACCTATTGTTCCTACAAGCTTTGAATTAGAGAAATAAAAAAGAATACAATCCAAACCATTTCATATTTCATTAGCCGTGGGTTCCAACTCTTCTCCAATATTTTATTATATTAGGAAATTATCCAAGTTGTACTTCAACACATATATCAATATATAGGACATTAGTCATCTGTTCCATTCCTTGGCAAGACTCCACGTGGACGTGTGCTCATGTATTAATGATATTGCTGCCACCTATCCGTACCTACTTGGATTATGTCCACTTAATATTTATCCCATAATTTTCATAAATTTCTTGTTTCCAATACAAATCTCCATTTAATCAATTACACGCATAATTAATTTCCTGATCTCAATTAACTTAAATATGGATAAATTTTAATACACTACATATACTCATTATCATGCTCATCTAATATAGCACTAGTCTATAGCCTTATTTGCCATACATAAAATATTATTTTCGATCATCGTCGTTACATTTCGTCGTCTTAAATAATTTTGGGACTTCATTCCTTGTATACACCGGGCTCTTAATTTTCATCCTTGGATATGATCGAATTCTCCGGGCTCGGGTAAATTTGCTCATGTTGGATGGCTTAGTTTCACGGTCCAAAATACGGGGTATTATTGCTCGGACCGCATTTCATTCAAATAAATGTTGAAACTTGACAAAACTTATTTTTCTTCGATTGGTCTAACTTCAAATCCTTACGATACGTGTGTACCATCACTTTAACCACCTATAAGCTTAGGGGATCATCTCGTGTCCATTACTAATATCATTTAACCGCACACTTTCCAACGCATGAGAGTACGGGATGTAACATACAATATTGTATAAGTGGGTATAAACATAGATCTGGACTGGTTTTAATAATAATTGCACTTTTTACACAAGACATATACATAATGTATATAGGTGTATAAAAATATATAATAGTGTATAAGAGGTGTGTATACGAGTGTATACACACCTCTTATACACTATTATACAATATTATACACTATTATATAGAAAAGCGGAGGCGTTGAAATCTCGACGGCCAATGAGTAACATCTAGGAGACACCGAAAGCGGTGGCGCTACGAGCTAGGATTCCGACGTTATGTCTCTTTGCTTATGTATAAGCACGAAGCTCTCTAATTTCTTCTCATTTTCCATTTCTGTCGCCGGAAAACACTAACAAGTGAGGTGGTTGCTGCTCGTCGCCACCGTTGTGCGGTTGAATTGGGAAGTTTTTTTACGGCAGTAGGGGTTTTCTCGAGAAGTGAATTGGGCCGATGGAGGATCCTGGAGCAAATCTGATAATTTAATGGACGGAGAGAGAGAGAGAGAGAGAGAGAGAGGAAGGAGAGGAAGTGGGTCATTTTTTGTAAGATTTAAAAGGGTGGGTCAATTTTAATAGCATTGTTACCCTAATTAACATATAGTGTAGATTATTCCTAGATTTAATGTATCTTTTCAAACCATTATATCAACTATAGTAATAAATGAGTGATGTTCTTAAAAACATTAATTAATGCAAAAACGTGGCGCTTCTTATAGATTCTAGGTAAAAATGTTAAATGGAGAAAATTAATGAAAATACTTAGGAAAAAAATGTACAACGAGAGTTTGGAGTGTTGGGTGTGTGTGGGGGGGGGGGGGGGGGGGGGTTGTAGATATAGATGAGGTTATTTATCTTTTTAAATTGATTTTAAGAATATAATAAAATAATTAAACAATACACAAAATATTATTTATAAATTTGAAAAATTGAATAGTTGTAAACAATAGAATAAAAATTCAAAAATTAAAATTGACGAGTAAGAAAAATTATATTAATAAAGAGAACACTGGTAAGTATATTAAGCCAATTGATAAGCTAATACAAACTCATATTAATAATTTTAAATAGTGAACAATGTAATAATGAAATATATAAAGCATAAAAATGATTTGATAATTATATAATTTATTGTCTTTAGTTTCATGTAGGTTTGGTTATTGGTAGTGTGTGTGTGGGGTGTTGCATACGTTTTATTGAGAACTAATATAATCATTGAACTTTTTTAAGGCATTATGATTCAATATTCTCAAACAAGACATATCAAATCGTGATATGATTAGGAATAAAAAATTTAATATTGTTCGCGCATCCCGCGGGTACGAATACTAGTATATAAAATAAGAGAGGTATAAGCAATGTGGTTAAGCCAAGTGGCAAGCTAATAACAAGCCACTTGACAATTTTAGGACAAAGTTAATGAGAATTGTAATAAATTTTTTGAAATTTGAATGAAAGATAAATAATTTGGATGAAAGGCTAAAATTTTGAGCTTGAATAAAAGAAAAAAAAAAATCTATTTTCAATAGGAGTGTTTCTCTAATCAAATTCAAAAATTCGGATGTTTATCTCTTTTTCTTTTTACCATTATCTTTTGTCAAATCATCATCTAATAATAAATAAATAAATCTAATAATAAATGAATAAATAATATTAAGTATTTAATAATAATAATAATAATAATAGTAAAATATATAAAAGTAGTCTAGCATAAGATGCCAAGTACAAGCTAATAACAAGCCACTTTGTAATTTTAGGATGATTTTTATTAAATTATTAAATTGTTTAATAACATTAATTTTAATTAAAGGATACTTTTTTTAAAAATTTGAATTGAAGATAAATTAGAGTTCATATCAGTTAGTGTAACTGAACATGAGAAATCTTACTAACCAAATATCACTTTAAATTTAAATTAAAACTAAACAATCAAAATGTTTCAAACTTTATCGGTTTATCCTTAGCAATATGTAATTATCTAGAAGTATTCAAACTCAAAGATATCTTTAAAAAGAATGATCCGTTAATCAAATACCACATCTATTAAATTATAACATCATTAAAAATATAAGAAATTTTCTCACGTAGGCAATTTCAATAAATGTAACTAAAAATACTGTTTTTATGTTGTTAATAAAAGTTATATATGTATTAACCTCTGTATAATTTATTTATTTTTGGGTAACAAACGAAAAAATAAAAGATAAAAGAAAAAAAAAGTGAAGAAAATGTAAGGAAAAGGTCGAAAAGCATAAGGAATGGCAACGATAAGGATAAGGATCCTTTTAGTATAATGTTTTTTTGAATTGATCTCATCCCTTTCAAATATCCCTCCGGTGATCATAATATTAAGCTTTGTTCTCTTTTTTTTTTTTTTGTTTTGTTATTAATCATTAGTTCTATTCGTGAATTTACTTTATTTCTTCATACTTTCCATTTTACAAAAGCTTTATCAGTTTTAATGCTTCCATTTTCTATATGCAGGTTGTGATGGCCGTATTACACAAGATCATGCCACTAAACTATTTTTTATGGTCGTATTACATAAGATGATGCCACAAAATTATTTTCTTTGCCTACTACGTGAGGCCTAAACTCAAGTAAGTAGTATTCTTTAGTGTAATTTTCTGATTTTGTTCATTTGTTCGTTTATTTTTGGATAGAAAATGAATACATTCGACTATACATATAAAAAAATCACTTTCTTATTGAGAATATAATTAATTGAGTTCTTCCTTTCTAATTGCTAATGTCGTTGCTATTTTAACATTATTATTATATTGAAACTAATGCTCATACTATTATGACCTTTTGATTTATTTAGGCTATGACATTTTGATTTATTTAGGCTTTGTTCTCTCTTTTTGTTATTGATCATTAACTCTATTCATGGAAGGGGAGTCTTGGAGTAACGATAAAAATTATCTCCATGTCATTCTAGGCTTAATTTTTAACGGAAATGCTCAAAATCTTTCATAAGTCATTCTACCCTGTTATGTTGCATCTGCAAGTAAATTTTTTTGAAGGGTATCTTTCTTTTCTTAGCTTGCTATTTTTATTTATTTTATTTTATTTATAGCAAATTTCAAGACGAGTTTGACATTTAGGCAATAATTTATATTTTACTTTTTTTTTTGGGTTTTTATATATTTTACTTCTTGAACACGTATAAGATTAAGCATTTTGTGGGATCCACATGTGAATTCTAAGATTTATTTGGATTTGAAATTGATGATTTATTGTGTTAGGAGAGAATTTTTCAAATCTAAATTAAAGCAAACTTATTGTTCTTTGTGCAGTTGATTAAAATCTATATACGGAAATGCATGGAAAGAACTTAAAAGAGGGTCGAATAAATTTTTTGAATATTCATGCTTATCAAATTTATTCTCATTGAGCTTTACATGTTTGTGTAGAATGAAACTATGGATATGTAATAAAGCCTCTTATTACACTACACATTTATTATTTTACTTAAATTTAATATACATTATTGCCTAAACATCTTTACATAATATGATCTCACTATAACCATCAAGTTTTCAGCCAAATCAATTTTTTAGGTTATATTTTACCTCTCTATAATAATTGTTTCATCCCTTTTTTTAAAATAACTTTTACCTATAACAACAACAACTATCCTTATAACAACACTCTCTTTGTAAACTTACCCATTTATAACAACTATCTTTTTTTTTTTTTGGTAATATAATAATTAATCATCTTGATAAAAATATAATATCTAAGATTACCAGTAGTAGGTTTAGAAATTTTGATCAAGTATTTTGACACTTTAATACATTATTTATAAAAAAGAATACTACTCATATATATATATATATATAAATTCTTCTTTATACAAAGTGTGATTAAGCTTAGAAAATTATCAAATCGACTTTTCACGTCGTTTCAGTAAGTAAACTATCATCTTATTGAATTATTTCATATTTACATTGTGGTTATTAGTGGATGTTTATTATATTATTATCTGTAAATATCTTTTTCTTCTCAATTCAAAGCACATTGACATGATAATATATTTTTACCCCTTTCTATGTGAACTTTTTGCTGAATTTCCAAAACATCAGGGTCTCATTGGTCATCTCACTAGAACTGTTGAAGCGTTTTAACTCTTTGTACGTAAGCTGCGATAATGTTGAAATGTAAGCTAATAGAAAGTATATAGAAATGTAACAATATAAGTAATTAAAACAAAAGCGGAATAAAATACATATTCAGGAAATATATTAGAATCATAGGACTTATAATTCGGATCATGATGCAAAAAAGTCGCATGGTATACCAAATTGCAGAAATTTGAATAAACAAATTGTAAAGCAAAAATACAAAAAGGTGAAAGAATTCTGGTCAATAGAGTAAAAATGTAAATAGTCCCTTTGGGGACATCCGATAAAAAAAAAGTAAAAATGTTATTAATTAAAATTTTCATATAATAAGTTTTAATTCTAAAAAAAAAAAAAAACACCCTTAATCGTCTATCTATTAAAAACAAAAGAGAAGGAAATTTTAATTGCTTATTCCATAGAGTTTTTTTTTTTTTAACAAACTAATAAAAGGCTTCTCTCTTTATAATTTTGTATAATTAAAATCACTATTAATAAATATTATCTTATTATATTATTTTAATTATAAGTAAAATACTAAAAGTGAAAATTAATAAATGGCACAGTAGAACAAAAATGTAAGTGGGGGGATAAAATTTGGGTTAGCCCACCATTGAGCATGGAATTTACGTATAAAGTATTAAAAGCAAAAGCCTATTTCAACAAAAAATAGCAATTGTCAAATAGCTTTTTACGATGATTGACGGAATTCCAACATTATGTATAGCTGAGTGTAGGTGTTAAGGAGGTGATTGATGGTGCACTTAGTGTTTAATTACACCAAATCATACTAATTTTTAATATGATTAAGTTATAAATTAAGGAGAGAATGTATTAGTATTTAGTCATATAAGAATGTTTATGAAATGTATCATACATGTATTAATTCGATATGAACAGTATGTAAGTTTTATCATTTTTGATTTCATAATTTTTTGCTCTGGGAAACATTGCATAGGAAAAAAAAAATTACAATTCATTTAATATGCTCAAATAAACAAGATACTAATTTTACATAAATAATTTTTTTAATATGGACTACGCGCGCATCGCGCGGGTACTAATACTAGTTATGATAAAAAGCGTTTCCCTTCTAATAAGTCTTACATAACATAAATTTAGATTAATCGAGCCTAAATTGAATATCGATACCTAGTAAAAAACTGAAATAAATAAATAAAATAACTTCAAAAAAGAAAAAGAACAAAAATTAAAGCTAAAGAGGGCTTTTTCATTTTTCTTTCTTTCTTTCTTTGTTTCCATCACCACCACTCACTTACCCCCTCTCTCTCTTTGAGTGGAGCTGACAAAACGATGTCGTAAAACACCAAAACAAGAAACAAGAAAATCAAATCAAATCAACCCACATTTTCCCTTTTCCTCCTCATTGATGTGTAAACAAATATTCTAGGATTTTAATGCTGTAATTGTGGTAAATTTCTAATCTTTATTGCATTTTTGTGGTAAAATTCCAATCTTTATTGCATTTTTGTGAAGAAAAGCTTCAAATCCACCCCCATTTTCCCTTCTGTTTGTGTAGACAAAAATTCTAGGATTTTAATGCTGTAATTGTGGTAAAGTTCTAATCTTTATTGCATTTTTGTGGTAAAGTTCTAATCTTTATTGCATTTTTGTGGTAAAATTCCAATCTTTATTGCATTTTTGTGGTAAAGTTCCAATCTTTTTTGCATATTATGAAGAAAAACTTCAAATCCACCCCCATTTTCCCTTCTGTTTGTGTAGACAAAAATTCTAGGATTTTAATGCTGTAATTGTGGTAAAGTTCTAATCTTCATTGCATTTTTGTGGTAAAATTCCAATCTTTATTGCATTTTTGTGGTCAAGTTCCAATCTTTTTTTGCATATTGTGAAGAAAAGCTTCAAACCCACCCCCATTTTCCCTTCTGTTTGTGTAGACAAAAAATCTAGGATTTTTATGCTATAATTGTGGTAAAGTTCCAATCTTTATTACATTTTTGTGATTGTTGTAAATAAAAGCTTCAAACCCATATTTTCCCTTCTCCTTATTGATGTGTAAACAAAGAATCTATGCTGTAATTGTGGTAAAAATCCATTTTTTTTTTAATCAAGTAAATGTAGGTAAAGTTCCAATCTTTATTGCATTTTTGTGATTGTATTGAAGAAAAGCTTCAAACCCATATTTTTCCATTTCCTCATTGATGTGTGAATAAATTTATGCTGTAATTGTGGTAAAGTTCCAATCTTTATTGCATTTTTGTGATTGTATTGAAGGAAAGCCTCAAACCCACATTTTCCCTTCTCCTCATTGATGTTTAAACAAAGAATCTAGAATTTTTATGCTGTAATTGTGATAAAGTTTCAATCTTTGTTGCATTTTTGTGATTGTATTGAAGAAAAGCTTCAAACCCACATATTCCCTTCTCCTCATTGATGTGTAAACAAAGAATCTAGGATTTTTATGCTGTGATTGTGGTAAAGCTCCAATCTTTATTGCATTTTTGTGATTGTTCTGAAGGAAAGCTCCAAACCCATATTTTTCCTTTTCCTCATTGATGTGTTTTTTTTGAAACTGGTACTATTACAAAAAAAATCTAGATGTCTGGAATTTTTATGCTGTAATTGTGGTAACGCTCCAATCTTTATTGCATTTTTGTGATTGTATTAAAGGAAAGCTTCAAACCCACAAGGAAAAAAAAATGAGCTTGGATCTAGTGGTGTCTTCTCAAGGGAATCTTGATGAGCAAATTGCTCAGCTTATGCAATGCAAGCCCTTATCTGAGCAAGAGGTGAATAAATTTCACTTTTACCCATTTTGAATATTTTGCTGTTTTTTTCTTCAATTTTGTGGGTTTTGTATTGCCTGATGAATATTGGAAGATTTTTTGGTATAGGTTTGATTGTTATTGTGTGTTTTCTTGATTCATTTCGTTACATGGTGAGTCGATCTGAGAATTTATGTGGTGTTTTTTCCTTTTTTTGAATCTTGGGTTTTGCTTTTTGGTTCCTCAGTCTATGTGGGCTGATGTAGATTTTTTTTTCTTGAATCTGATCGTTTTGTTCTTCAGAATTGATATGGGTGGTTTTCAAATTTGAAATTGTTTCATTTTCCTATTCCTTGTTTTAGGTTTCTTTGTTATAATTTCCATATCCAAAATGAATAATTTGCTGAATCTTAGTATTATTTTTAAACTTAAAGTATTATTTTTAAGCTTAAAAAGTAAAACTTGAATGCTGTTGATAATTTTCTCCATACATATTATAGTTTTAAACTGTAAGTTGTATCAAGGCAGTAAATTATCATTTATTTTTTCCTTCTGAATTATCCTTCTTTCCTTCTTTATTGGAGAAAAAAACTGTATTTTTCTCCGTGGCGATGCAAAATGATAACTTGGTGAAGTTTGTAATTCAGCTTTAAAAAATTGAACTTCCCGTATGTTGATTGATTTCAGTCTTCTGATAATGGTTTGCCGCCAAACTATAGCTCTAAGAATGTGAATTTTATTGAGACAGTATATTTTTATTACTAATACATAATAAGAGCCTCAATTTGTTTTCTTTTTTCGAAACATCAAGAGGAAAACTTGGTTAGGTCTCGCTATGTATACCTTGAAAACTTTAAACTTATTTTTGACATACAATGGTTCATGTCATCGGGTTACTTTTTCTTCTGAATTGTCTTAATGATAACTTGGCGAAATCTAACTGTTTTTAAGCTTAAAAACTTGAATGTGTTTCTTGTTATTTAGTCCATAAGCAAGTAATTCATGTTATTTCTCAGGATCTTGTAATCTTGCCCTAGTAATAGATATAAAAGGCTTGGTTCTTCTCCTTCCAAAAATAGATATAAAAGGCTTGGTTCTTAGCTTATTACAGAGTCATTAAGGGTCTCAATGGTCCTCTGTTGAAGTTGTGGTTTAAATTCTTAGAAGAGCTCCGTTACAGGAAAAGGGAATTGTAAATTCTGCTACACTTATGGATTCAGGTGTCCGGTGGTTAATCGTGCCAAAAGACAGTAATCTAAATAGAAGCTTGTAGCAATACTTGGCTCTTCTGCTAAGCTTGATTTTCAAACGTATATTTGGGATAGCCCGATGAACATTCTTCAAAATCCAACTTGGCTTCTTTTCTCAATGGCTTGTTCCATATAGTCCTTTCAAGTTTTCTTACCGTCTTTGTCATGAAGGTGTTACATTTATTAACCTGCAAGTTTCTTATTCTTATTTTATTATAATGTCACTAGGTAAGAGGATTATGTGAGAAAGCAAAGGAGATCTTAATGGATGAAAGCAACGTGCAAGTAAGATACTTTTAATGACCGCTTTTTCTCTTTTTCTTTTCTGCTTTTTTTTTCTTCTTTTTGGTCTGGACTTAAAATTCTTCTTTTTGTTTCTGACTTAAGACTTTACTTCGCTGAATTATGCTTCTTAATAACTTTGCCTTCAAGTTTCAAACTGTAAGAAATATGGTCTTGATCTGTCTCTAAATGGATGATAGTGGAGCAATTTCATATGCCTATTTTGTTAGATATTTGTGTTAGTTTTCTTTATTCTAAAAGTGTGATTTTTTTATTTGACATTATTAGAATGAGAGGTGTAAACTGGGTGGTCTGATATTAGATAGTTTTCTCTATAAATATAGGCGGTCTAGTATTATCTTAACATTTGTTATCTCCTCTAGATTTTTTAAGCTTTAGCCAACAAGCATGTAACCAAGGTTTCAGCTTACCTTAATATACATAACACAGTAGCTAATCTGCTTTATATGAAACTATTTGATACAAGATCATATTGATTCATTGTATCAGAGACACAGCTTAAAAACAAATTATTCTCTTATAAAGATATAGAAGTGTTAAACATGACTTTCAGGATTGAATCGTTTTAAATTTCCCTGTTGCAGCCTGTGAAAAGCCCTGTGACTATATGTGGTGATATTCACGGCCAATTCCATGATCTTGCTGAGCTTTTTCGTATTGGTGGGAAGGTACTTTCCCTTTTTGTCTCTTTCTGGATTTTGTTTCTCTTTATGGGATTAGCCAGTTCATGTTTGGGTAAGAAGAATTGTCTTCTAATTTTCACTTCCTTGCTTGGTAGCAATGAACATTTGAACCTATCATCATTAGGATCAAACAAGCAAAACCTTCTCAAATTGAGTATGATCCTCCTTGAATTACTTGCCTTTATTAAGGTTTTTGTTAGGCCTAGTAGTATAGTCTCATCTCAATGATCATGTACAAAGTTTGGGATGCCAAACTCAATATTGTAACTTTTTGCACATAAATGATCAATGGAGACAATGTTTAACCCCAAAGAAAAGAAAAGTATAGGCTTGTTGCCGTAATCAACTTCTTTCTCCCTCTGAGTATAGGTCTTTGATATAGCTCCTTCACATAAGCCGAGGGCTAAACAAAACCATATGCAAGGCAACGTTTAGTGATGTGAAATCCTTAGAAATCTTATGAGATGGTCGATCATTTGCTCAACAAACTCCTAGGGCTTGTGAAATCTGTGGCTAATGAGCTATACAATGCTAGTTTCAAATTGGGTTTTACATATTATTGTGGTGAATTTGTTGATAACTTTTCTCTTTTACGCTTTTACTTCAATGAAGGCGTCGAATCTCCTTTTCTAAAATGTCCTGCTTTTGTTTTACTTGCAGTGTCCTGACACTAACTATCTATTTATGGGAGATTATGTAGATCGTGGATACTATTCTGTGGAAACAGTAACGGTGAGGTTCTTTTTTGTATTATACCTCCAAAAGGATTTAGAAGGATTTATTTTATGTTATTTTTCTTTGGGACAAGGTTGGAGGATTTTATTGTGCATATCTCAGTTGTTTATGGCAAAGTAGTGTCGTGCTTACTCATCACCTAGTCCAAAGGAAAGTTCTTTACACCTAAATTGCACACCGTTACAAATATTAAGTAGATCTCTTTATTGCTTTAGTGGGAGCTAACTTCAATTGGCTCAATAGCATCCAAGTGATAGCATCATTTGACTGTTAACTTGCTTCCAGCTTTTGGTGGCTCTCAAAGTTCGGTATTCTCAACGGATTACAATTTTGAGGGGAAATCATGAGAGCCGTCAGGTATATATAATTATGATAAGATTTCATTCTTTACATCTTGCATCAAATGGATGCTTTTCTCAGCGAGTTGCATTAAAAATATTTGTTCATTCTGCTTCTATTATGGATTGAGTTTTGGTTCAGGTTTAGATTTTGAGCTCTGATTGTCTGTTTGTATCTTGCAGATAACTCAGGTTTATGGGTTTTATGATGAATGTTTACGAAAGTGAGTCCTCCCATATTATACTTATTTTCTTTATCAGCAGCATTTTTTTTTACTGTTTGACTTGATGTCTCTCTAAATTCTTTAACTCTACATTCTTATAGTCATTTATGGGCAGATAAAACCATTTAAACATGTACAGATAGTAGACATAATGCCTGCATGCTATATTGTTTAGTAGTGATTTTAAGATGTATTCAGCATGCGGTGGTTTTTAAACTTCAGAAACAGTTACTTAAAATGTAAAATTCGAAGTTCGGTATGTGTTCACACTAGAGTACTATATGGAAAATATTAAAAAGTAAGAGTAGCTTTATTAGGTAGAATTCTTGGAGAGAGGAGATTTCCTATTCAAGAGGTACGTAATTTGGGACAACACAAAAGGGAAGTGTGTTCAGCAAATTTGGGAAGGAACTTGTAGCTAGTGTGCTAAATCAACATCCATTACTTGGATAAAATTAGAATTCCGCTAAGCACCCAAGGGTGTGGCCTAGTGGTCAATGAAGTGGGTTGAAAACCATGAGGTCTGGTTCAAATCTCAGGGAAGGCAAAAACACTAGGCGATTTCTTTCCATATGTCCAAGCCTTGGCGGACAAAGTCATCCGGTACCTGTGCTGGTGAGGTAGCAAGTACCCCGTGAAATTAGTCGAGGTGCGCAGGCTGGCCTGGGCACCAAATTGAAAATAAATAAATAGAATTACGCTATCAACTTTGACAGAATCTTCACGCACTCCTTTATAGTAAGTTCAAAAGGATGCATTTAATTCGGTGTCTCTCTGAATTCCTAAATCTACCTTTACTTTTTTTCATGCTAAAAGTATGAGTTATTAGAATCTTTTAACAGTTTAGTCTTTCTTAACTTAGGTCAGACGGTAGTTCTGTAATATTCCTTTTTTTCTTCTGACGTGATTGTAAGGTTCATCTGGATCTGAGTATTATACCTGTAAATGTGTGTTGATTGGCTGCGTTTGGACTTTACAGATATGGTAATGCCAATGTGTGGAAGACTTTCACAGATTTGTTTGACTACTTTCCTCTAACAGCTTTGGTTAGTGTGCTTTCCTCTGTTTAGCTATGTTGCGGATACTGTGCGCGAGTAATTTTATTACATACATGTCTCTTCGCAGTCCTCTCTTTTTAGAAAATAATTTTGCTGCTGACGCTGCTTAAATCTTGGGCTATGGAAATGCAAAGACCTAGTCTTGCATGGAAAAGTATTGGGATGGCCATGATGTTGAACACCAATTCATTTTGCACTAAACATCCCATAACTTGCTTTTATATATTTTTTAACTCGAGAGAGGGGCACTATTAGTATTACCAAATTCGAAGTTGCTGCTTTATGTTATAAAAATGACAGGTTTGATATGTCTGAATATCCCTGAATTTTGTGGGATGAAGTGGTATTACATTTTGGAAACTATAAATTTGTAAATTACAGCACCTTCATAGTTTGCTAATACTAATTGTGGCCCTCTCTAATGTTTGAGATATGAAGGCATTTGGTTGCTAAATACATAACATTTAGTCACTTGTTTATGACATTGGATTCATTAATCCATGTTTGATGGAGACATGTTGCTAATTGACACGTCATTAACTATTCGAAGAGGCTGATGGGAAGAACAAAGCTTACTGATTATTTTGACCTTGATGTAAAACCGACTAGCGCTGCTACCAACATGCCACAAAGCTTACTGATTATTTTGACCTTGATGTAAAACCGACTAGCGCTGCTACCAACATGCCAAACATCACTATGGTCGACGTTATTGCAATCTTTTCTTGTTATTTAAACTTGGGACTTATTTCAGGAGGGAAAGTATGCCTCCTGTGCATTTCTTGTTTATACCTTGAAGTTTTTTATACTTTGAAATTTGTAATGATGGTTTTCCTGGAATCTTTCTAGGTTGAGTCGGAAATTTTTTGCCTCCATGGTGGTTTGTCTCCATCTATTGAAACTCTTGATAATATACGTAATTTTGACCGCGTCCAAGAAGTTCCACATGAGGGGGCCATGTGTGATCTTTTGTGGTCTGATCCTGATGATCGTTGCGGATGGGGTATTTCACCCAGGGGTGCTGGATATACATTTGGCCAAGTAACTTGCCTACTCCTTATCACTTCATATTTTTGATTTACTGGGTCTTATGTGTTCTTATTAGTTAATGAAGCTGTGATATTGTGTTATTTGCATTTCAACAGGATATATCCGAGCAGTTTAACCACACCAACAGCTTAAAACTAATTGCGAGAGCACACCAGCTTGTTATGGAGGGATTCAATTGGGCTCATGTAATTAGTCCTATATATCTTTTTACACTTTATGTGTACGTTTGATCCAAGAGAGGCTGATTTAACCAATTTCTTGTTGCAGGATCAAAAGGTGGTTACCATATTTAGTGCCCCTAATTATTGCTACCGCTGTGGGAATATGGCATCCATATTGGAAGTTGACGATTGCAATGGCCATACATTCATTCAGGTTTCTCTCTCCCCCCACCCCCTCCCCACAACACCTCATTTTGCTACAAATTGCTATCTTCCAAGATGGCAGATAACAACTACTATACCTCAAATCCAAACAACGTGATCGACTATATGAATTATCACTGTCCATGTCGGTCTATTTATGCTCATTTCAGACCAATATTATGTAAAACCTATGTTGCTTAGACTCTTCAAAAGTGCCCCTATGTTGCTTAGACTCTTCAAAAGTGCCACCAAGTACGTGTCGGATCCTCCAAAAGTAATGCACTTTTGGAAGATCCAACATGGTTGCGGCAACAATATTTGAAGAGTCGGGGCAACATAGTATAAAATAATAATAAAAATCAGAATATAAATTAGTAGTAGGTAGAAATTTTTCATATTCAGTATTGGTGTATAAATCTCTGGCAACTCTAAAAGATTCCTTGAAAATATTGGACCTAAGGTAAACGTACTAACGTGACTAAAACTTAATTCCAACTAATTGGTATCGCGATCGCCTATAGATTTCTTCTTCTTCCATTGTGCCCTATTTTTTGTATGACCTGTCGAGTATTGCTAATTACAAATGGTAGTTTGGAAACTGCTATTGTTCATGATGTTTGAAATAACATTTTTTTTTTTCATTTCTTCTATTTTGCAGTTTGAACCAGCTCCTAGGAGAGGCGAGCCAGATGTAACGCGAAGAACGCCAGATTACTTCTTATGATCAAGATGCACTTACTTGGTGATTTTATTGCAGCACGTCTTGCTAAACTGGTTTATATGCTGTGACTTTCTTGGAAGCTCTATAGTTATTACTGCTATAGTTTCGCGATACTGCAAATTGCATGAAGCATGTAAATCGGGCAGGTGATGCGTTCTTCCTTACATACAGTTCTGAAACTTCACGGAAAGCAGTGAAGAGAGCGAGAATGATTAACTTTTCTCTTTCTTCTTATAGTATTTCTTTTTTGTTACTGGTAGAAAGGACCATCATTTCGTTCCTCGATTATTTTTGTTCGGTGTAGAAGGACGATACTCTCGTGTGAGCTCTGTAGAGGCAAGACATTATTTTTTAACCTTATAATGGGTGCTTGAGTAATTTATTATCTTACTTTCACCTTGCTCAGTTTGCACTCTTTTTTTGATTCTGCTAAGTATTTAAGTTGGTTGGTATTTTGAACTTTTACTTGCTAGTTTCTTAATCATTAAATGGGGGTTTGTTGCAAACAACGACAACATTACGCTTCGGTGCAGAACAAGTTGGGGTTGGCTATATGAATCTTCACTGACGATGTTACTCCATATAGCTCATTTCTGACCAATAGTATACAAATTGCAGTCAAATAATTCTAAGATTTGCAGAAACACGTATGAATTCGAGTTCAGTACGAATTGTAATTTTTTGGTCATTGCACGAGCCCGGAGCCTAAAGGGTATAAAAATAAATGATTTTTACCAAAAGGGAACGTTAAAAATTTATTATACCAAAACGGGTATATCGTGGGCTGATCCACGATATACCCCAATTTTTTTTTTTTAAATTGTCAGAAAATGAAAAAAAAATAAAAAAAAATTACAAGTATAACGTGGACTGATCCACGTTATACTTGTAAATATTTTTTTTTTTTCGTTTTCCAAATAACGTTGTCTAGAATTTAAATCATATTCGGTTATGTTATCAATAAAAAAAATTTATTAATTTTTAAAATTTTTAAAGCATGATTAACTCAAATAAATATTTTAACACATGCAAATAATTAAATGTGTTATATATGCGAACAGAAATAAAAAATTAAATATAAGTTAAATAAACGTCACACATTAACTAAATGGTAAATGTTAAATTACATACTAACTATTAAACTGCACAAGACATGTTATATATTCTTGAAAGAGTACATAAACAAACAACAATTGTGCAAGTTAAGAAAAAACATAAAAACCAACAAGCAACAACAACTACTGATTTCTATCGGGGCAGCGATTCTTGTTATGACCTGTTTGCTTGCACGTACTACACTTTCTAGCCATGCGAGCAGGAGCTATATCCATTTCATTCCTCCTTCTAGTTGTACTCCGCGCTCCTGAAGTTCGCTCGTATTCAGTGTTTGCAATTAAACTGAAGGAAGAAGGTGGCCAATATGCCTCATCACCCAACGGTGAAAAATTTTCACTGTACGTTTGCTTATAAAACCTGCAACTGTAGTATTTGCTAACATAGGTCTTTGGTTGAATTCCGCGAATATCACAAAATTTAATTGCATGTGAACATGGCATATGGTAGTTTCTCCACTTTCCACACGAACATTTTTTCCCTTCGGCAGAGACTTTATGTATATTTCCGCCCTTACCTTCGTGTGCAAATGTTAGAATCTCAAAGACCCCTTCAGTTGCATTGTATTGTTGCATGTCAGTATGCTTTAGGGACCTCTCCCAGTATTCATCAAACTTCTTTTCAACAGCGCGCGGCCAAAATTTTTTATCCGCAATCAACAAATCAGCAAGGGTGCTTCTCTCAACAAACCGATCAACAAGATTTTTAAACGTATAACGGACCATGGCAGTAACTGGCAATCCACGAGCTTTCTTCAATAAACCGTTATAAGATTCGGAGACATTCGTTGTCATAGCCCCCCACCTATGACCGTTGTCCTTATGCAATGTCCATTTTTCCTCCGGAAGAGCTTTTAACCACAAATACGCTGGAGATGACATTGTTTTGATTTGTTTCATCCTCATTTTATACTTCTTCTTCTGGTGCTCTGTAGCCGCCAACCACATTAGCTTCTCAAGGTCACTACTGAGGAACTTTTTATTGAAGTTGCTTTTCAAATGCCGAACGCAAAACCTATGGTGTGTGGATGGTGGTTGTAACCAATCATGTGTTTGGACACATTGCAAGATTCCTTGATGACGGTCAGAAATAAGTCCAATTCCTTGTCTCTCACGAACAATATGTCTCCACAACAACACAAGGAACCACGTCCAAGACTCAAAGCTCTCACGTGCAACAATAGCATATGCAAGTGGAAAAATGTTATTGTTTGCATCAATTCCAACAACAATTAGCAGTTTCATCTCATACTTACCGTACAGATGAGTACCGTCTATTGAGATGACAGGCCTGCAACTTTTGAATCCATCGATGCTTGGTTTATAAGCCCAGAACAGAAACTTGAAGATGTGTTCACCTTGCATTGTAGTTGATTGGTGCTCCCACTCAACAACGGTCCCCAGATTGAAATATTTTAAGGCAGCCATGTATCGGGGCAATGTCTTGAAAGAGGTTTCAAAATCACCAAATACCATTTCAATAGCTTTCTTACGCCCCTTTTGTGCTTTTCTATAACTAGGAGTAAAAAAATGCAATCCTTTTATTTTTTGCTGAACTGACTTAATACTGATGTATGGATCGACCATAATGTATGGTACCAACGTAGTAGCAATTAGGTGACTGTTCAAATTGGAACGATCCTTTCTGTAATCATCCGTCAGACAACTGTGGTGGAGATCCGCTTTGCCTGCCTTCCACATACCACTTGAAATTTCTCTAAAACGGATCATCCACTCACACCCCAACATATGACGCTTGCAAATAACCCTCCAAAATTTACCTTTGGATTGATCACAAATGAACTCTTTCTTTTCTTTGAGACAATATAGTCTCACTGCGCCTTTCATTTCCTGCTTGTTCTGAAATAACATACCTAATTGCATAGTACAAGAAAAATTATCAACCCCTTAAAAATGGTCCAATAAATAAAAAGAATATTCATTGTCACCATACTAACCTGATCTGATAAATTCAGGTTTATTACAATCCCAAAGTGCAGACCGAATTGGACCGTCATCTCTCATGAAGGCAAAATCATCCAGGCCTTCTTCTGTGTTGTCCAAATATGGAATCGCATTAGAATGGTAGCTAACGTTACCATCACTCGGAGTAGTAATGTCTTCATCAGAATGACCATCACCATCAGATGAGTGATCATCGTCTGTTTCTGTTTGATCTAATGGGATATCACTATCTGACTTATCGGAGTGATCATTAGCTACGTCGTTATTGCTCACAATTTGTGTGAGTTGAGTCAACACGTGGTTTTCTTCAAAATCGTTACACCTACATAAATAAATAAAATTAAAATTTAAAAATATTATATTAACCCCAAGGACAAATTAAAAAATAAAAAATAATCAAATAACATGCCGATTACAAAATGAAAAATAAAAATAAAGTTATATTATAAAAATAGTGCATCAGAACAAAATAACATGTTGTATTCTTTTTATTTTCCATGAATGAACAATGAAAGAGGTTAGTTAGAATTTGCAGTATAATAATTTACATAGTTATCCTGAAAGTTATATTATAAAATAGTACATGAGAACTAAATAATATGTTGTATTCTTGTGATGGTTAAACGCACAAAGACATTGAATAGAACGTAAATGAGAAAGTTTTCATAAAACATCGTTTCCTCGTAAATGGGAAATCCCCTAGCTGTAATTGATGTTGGATATCGTCCAGTGATAACCACCGAAAGATTTGGATAAGATATGGCCATTTTGCTTATGAAAACATGTTGTAGACGATCGTATTTGAGGGAAATTGGAAAGCGCTGTACGGCTTCCGGACGACGGTTATATCTAACTGAACCTTCTTCGTACACAACTTCCCCACCCCAATATAAATTAACTCTTACATAATTTTCCGCCATATGTTTTTCAACAGAATACAGAAGTAGAAATTAATGGAGAGTGCAAAAGAGAAGTTGAGAGTTCTTAAAAAATGAAGTCTACAATAGAGAAGTGTAGAATTTAGTGAGGAAAAACTAATGATTCACGGATTTTATATAAAACTAATGATTCACGGATTTTACTATTCGATTTTATGCAAAACACGCTTGATTTGACGATTACATGGCAGATTCGATGATTTTACACAAACAAATTTATAAATTATTGATCGTTTTTACTTTTACAGCAGCATGCGTGATTTGACGTAAAAACAATTTCTCGAATCAATTACCAATCAATAATATGTTCATATTTTGTAAAACGTTAATGATTCACGGATTTTACTATTTGATTTTACGCAAAACACGCTTCATTTGACGATTGCATGGCAGATTCGACGACCGCATGTATTGTGCGATTTTGGAGGAAAAACGTTGGCAGCCAACGTTTAACAATTCATATTGTTGCAAATCGTTGGCTGGCCAACGTTTTACAATTCACATTGTTGCAAAACGTTGGTCAGCCAACGATTTGCAATCCAACGTTTTGCAATAATATGAATTGCAAAACGTTGGTCAGCCAACGATTTGCAATCCAACGTGAATTGCAAAACGTTGGTCAGCCAACGATTTGCAATTCATATTTGGCCAACAAAATTACACTCCAACGTTTTCCAATTCAATTTTGTTGCAAACTTTACACACATTAAATATGCAGAAACGAGGTGAACCAGAATTGAATAAAAACAGACAGAAATTGGCAAATAAAAATAGTAATTTTTCCCAACATGAAGTTAGCCACTATATAATAAAAATTTAATTTTTACAGTGTCCCTTTTTCCCCCCCGTGCCACACCGAGTTTGACGACGTTCTCGTTTTGATCTACGTTGGTGAACCTCCTCTTGTATCACACCTGTATCCTGTAAATGCCATAAAAAAAATTGATTGTCTACGTAAAATCGGGCAGCATCTCCCCTGTAACAAGGAGTTCCTCCAATACCATATACCAACACAAACAACCAAAGCAACCAAGACAAAACACCACATAACAACCACAAGTCTCAAAAAAATTTGAATTAAAAGCTAACCTGTGGCTCTAAAGTCTGTACATCCGGCACAGGAATGTGTGAGGATCCAACATCAAATGCCATGGGAGACTATGCAAAATAAATAATATAGACACATAAAGTAGCCATTACTTTAAACAAGATACAAGCTATTTGAGTGGTTAGAATACTCACATCGGTAAAACTCAGTCTCCTCCCAATTGAAGAGCTCTGTCCAGTGAATGCAGGTAAATGCCCCTCAGTCATCCCATAAGAGCTGCTTGTCTGACCACTAAACTGTTGGGCCATAACTGCCAGGCTAATAGGCCCAGACGATGCGAATGCCTGAAAAGGCCCCTCATTTCTGATTACCGCTGGTGATTGAACCTCGGGAGCTGACGTCGATGAGCTGGACATAAAATCTATTATTGGGTGATATGCATCATCATCTGCATGCATCGTTGAGCTGGGCATATCTTGATCAAAACGAACCTCTTCCTCATCAACCAACTGGTGATCCACGGGAGTTCGACCCCGTCTGTTACCTGATTGGCGTCCTCTACCACGCGCCGCAGGTCTTGGTACATTAGGACGTTGATGACGAGGCACTTGCATAGTAGGCGGCTCAACATACTCTGCCGGTGGTGTATAATATGGAGCGAAACTCAACATCGTCCCCAGAGAGGCAGCAGCCATGGACTCTGTATTAATGTGGCTAAACATCTTTGCTATTTCCTTCACTTCATTAGACTTGGTTGGATCTTGGATAGTCTGCTGAGCCAACCTGTATGATTCTTGATGTCCTAAAGCCTAAAAAAAAAATCGATATTTGATAGTGGTCTAAGACACATATAAAGACATCAAACATCTAATGGAATGTAATGTACGTACCAGTGCCTCATGCCTGCCTGCCATGTGTTGGTATCCTCTATCCACTTTATGCGCACGATTTCCTATGAAAGTGCGCGAGTGACGTCGATACCAACAAAAATACTCTGATAGTGACTCTGGATCTTGAGTTTCATACTCGGCCAGAATTAAACTATCTCGACGATTTCCCCACAAAAAGTCTGTTTCGGTAAAATATTCTTGATCCTCCACTTTTATAGCATACCGCTTGTCACGTTTGTAATGAAAAGGATCAATCTCTGCACATGGACCCGGAATATGTTGCTTCCTACCAAACTGTCTGAGAACGCGGTCTACCATGTGCCACTCTCGATAGATCCCACAAATAAGGGGAACCTTCGCCATCCAAATATCTCGGCCACGCAGACACCACTCAGGGAGTCTGTTGATGATGGCCTCTGAATAAGGCTGCCACACAAACTACGATAGAAAGAACATAAATTACACATAAGCATAACTATTCTATCAAAACGCCATTAACAACCATAATTATGATAAAATACCTGGCCATCTATTAGGTTGTCCAATACATCCCTACATATGGGTAAAACATCACGTGCCTCATTTTCGTGGGATTTACGATGAGTCCACCTTCGTGCAAGAGCCGTGTGTGGCGGAAGAGCCCTGCATGGTGGCTGCATCGGTATAATGCGCTCCCAAGCCCAAACCTATATTAAAAAATAAAAATAAATACATAAAAACCTTATAACTATCAAATAGGAAAACCAAATAAAATTATATAATTTTAAAGGTCACGTACCTGCAATAAGGAAATGAATCCACACACATCCTTCGCTTTCCTCAACGAAGCACAGCATAAACAAGTATACAAATATGACAATGCAGCCGCTCCCCAAGCTTGTTCATTCATTGCTCTAAGGTCACGCATGTCAAGCAAATAATCTAAATTCAGTAAGTCACCGGACTTATCCGAAAATATCGTGCCGCCACAAAGCCATAGCAAGTACAACCTAACCCGCTGTTGCACATCAATTTCTGGGGTCTGATCTGTAATATCATCTAAGCCTCTAATATATTCAATTAATTTATGTACTTCTAACCTACTAACACCATTAAAACAATCCAGACCGGGTGCCCAACCAGTAAGCTCATGGATCAATTGTTGCCACCCACCAATATCGATATATCTAGCATTAAGATTATTCAAGGGATAACCATCAACAACCAAGCCAAACATGACCTCGATATCTTGTAATGTGATGGTCGCCTCACCTGTACGCAGATGAAAGGTGTGCGTCTCAGGACGCCATCTCTCTATAAGTGCAGTGATGACTGCCCAATCATATGATACACATCCTACCTCTATTACTCCCCTAAATCCACACAGGCCAAAGTAGTCAAGGATGCGAGGATGAAAAGGATGACGCCTCACATGCTTCCAAAATTCAGTATCCGCGCGGCGAGGAAACAAGCATCCGGTCGGTCCTCTCAAGGAACCATCCCACACAGCCTCTGATCGATGCTTCTCCTGGAGTGTTAACACATCGTACACTTCTGGCCCCGGATGTACGCGTACCCGTGGAAACTCCATACCTTATACAAAAAAAAAAAAAATGAAGTCCAGATCAAGTTATTTGGAGTAACTCACTATTAAAAAAAATATATTATATAAAAATCCATAACAAAATATATTGTATAACAATCCATAACAAAATATATTGTATAACAATCCATAACAAAATATATTGTATAAAAATCCATAACAAAATATATTGAAGAAATTACAGGTTCTGCAGTCATAAATTACTATGGTAATGCATAAATACATCAAACAAAGCAACATTCACAAAAAGGGAGGAAAAAAATTCGATTGTTTATGACACATTTCACAATTCTTTTTTCCTGTACCGAAAATGTCATCATCGGTCTATTATTGGCAATATCCAGTTCCACAATGTTTCAACTTGTAAAACGTGGATTGCTCCACGTTATACAATATATTTTGTATAACGTGGATCAGTCCACGTTTTACAAACATCCACAACACTAACAGAAATAACAACAACATAACAATTCCTAACAAAATATATTATTTAGTTATTCAGATCTTTTATATAACAATCCACAAAAATAACAGCAACATAACAACAAATTTCTTCAAAAGTGCTACTAAACAAATCGGACCTTTTATATAATAATGCTTCTAACAATCATATTTTGAGTTCAAATTAAAATAACACAAATAACAGAAACGTATTAAATAACACAAATAAAAAATAACAATTAAGATATATAAGACAAACAGATCTATATCTATTATAAATATACAATATTATATGAGTTAGAAAAAATACCTCAATTTAAATAGCAATAATAGATAAAGCTGAAGAAGCTACTTCACAAATTAGATTGTTTTGCAGGGTTTAAAAAAAAATAGAGGAGAAGGAAAAGTAGAAGAAGATAGAGGTTCTGTAAGCAATGGAGGAGAATGGAAGATTTTAGGGAAGACAATGAAGGGAATGAAGAAGCGGCGGAAGATTTTAGGGAAGGGAACGAAAGGGAAATAGTTTAGGGCAAAAGGATCAGTCCAAATATACAATATAACTTGTATAACGTGGACTGATCCACGTTATACAATTTATATTGTATAACGTGGATCAGTCCACGTTATACTTGATTTTTTTTTTTTCGTTTTCTGATAATTTAAAAAAAAAAAATTTGGGGTATATCGTGGATCAGCCCACGATATACCCGTTTTGGTATAATAAATTTTTAACGTTCCCTTTTGGTAAAAGCCGTGTATTTTTATACCCTTTAGGCCCCGGGCTCGTCATTGCACTATCCCCTTGAGAAATAAGAACTTTGTGTAAAATCTGAAGAACTTTAAATTTCAAGGTAATGTTGGATTAAGCCTGCATCTTGGTTCAAATATGTATCTCTAAATATATTTTAGTTAGTGAAAGTTATTAATGGTTCAATTGTTGTCCGAATGCAAAATTGAACTATCAAGTCACAAGTGATTCAATTATCGGTTAGCTGACAGTATTGTATCTCGGCTAAGATCCGGTTTCACGTTAAGATTGTCGAATGTAATCTACCTTCTATGACCTAGCCTTGACTAAAAAAGTTTGGCATGTGATATACCTAGTGAGGAAAGTGTATAATTGCACAAGGTATGTTTTGAAGTTCACATGTTTTGTCTATGTGAATCTTATTCCTAATAAGCTTCCAAAACACAATAACAATGAACTCTTTTGTTGCACGTGTGTATAACTTGATTTTATCACACTTAGAAATCAGGACAAACTAGGAGTTTTGTCCTTGTACTTCTCTTCATTTTTTCGAGATTAGCTTGGTTTTAACTATTGACTTAAAATGCTAAATGATTCTTGGATTTGAATCTCCAAATTTTGTTTTCCTAATGACATAAGAAAATACACCTTGATATATAACTAATCAGTATGGATTTTTTCAATCAAAAATTCCGAGTCCACTTCTAAATAAGTACTCCGCTTTGTTTAGTCTCTTTCTTCATCTAGTTCACTAGTCGATCGAGGAAAACCCCGTCCCAAGGGTCTCACCGATAGTCTAAAATCATCTCAAAACTGAAATGAAGAAAGTAACGTTCTTGCAGTTTTGAACCATATAATTGGCTTTTCATTAGAAGCTCAGCCTAGATTTGATCAACCAATTTCCCGTGTTATATAGAGAATAGCATTTCCTTCTGCATATTAGTACAGTAATTCTATTTTACACTTGACAACTTTCTTGTATGTTGTCTATTGAATGGCCAAACTTGGTAAAGATAGAGCTCTAGCATATGAAAGAGGTAAAGTGACCAACTTCTTAGCCCTTCCAACATAAGCTCTCTTTGTCAAGTTATCATAATCATTCTCCTCTATTGCATCCAAAATCTTCCTGTACAATATTAAGGATGACCAAACCTACAATCACAACACATACAAGAAACTTATTAATGTCGTGTAAATAGAGGCGAATTCAAGATTTGATGTTTACGAGTTCCTGCAGCGATGTCAAGTTAATGTACAATAATAATTGAGTGCATAGTCATATTTCTAGAAATTAGTTGATTTCTTAATACATATACAGAATCTGAACAAAAATTTGGATGCAAAGTCTGATAATTTCACTTAGTCCACAAGTCTAGGAAGGTTATGTGCATATAGTAAGAGTATATGGGATGATATATGAACCAGAAAAAATAGGTTAATTGTGTCCTTTTGCTATTGTCACAACTGGTACCAGACCTGGTCGGCTTGACATTTTTTGCAAAACTGATCATAATCAATAGGGCATTCAAAGATGAGAACGAGGACAACCGACTATGTTAAAAGTTAGTAAGAGTACACATTCTATAATTGAAAATCGCCGTTGCACGCAGGTCTGACTATGTTTTTCCCTCTCTATTTCCAAGTAAAGGGCGAGACCATGCGTCAGTTTGTGGATAGCAGTCTCATACACTAACATCTACAAGCTATGTTGCTCGGACTCTCCCAAAATGCTGCTGTGCTTGTGTCGGATCCTCCAAAAATGCACTACTTTTGGAGGATCCAACACACACCTGTCAGCCGTTTTGAAGATTTCGAGGCACATAGCCTACAAGGTGTCCCTAGTAGGCTGGTCGCTCAAGGACGAAAAGGTTAGTGAACCCTTTCTTTTATTTTCAAAACGAACCGTCTGTGTTTGTACATGAAATTGAATTGACATGAGAACTTTTTGAAAGTGAACTTACTGGCCAACGGCTAGCTTTGTTAAGATGAGAAGCTCCCTCCTCAGCAAGATTGAAGTAAAATCTTGCCCTTCTGATCTGCTCTTTCATGAATTCTCTCCATTGATCTGTCACTTTCCTCGCCAACACATCCTCATCGCGTATTCCAAACAGTGCTAGTTCATCTTGTGGCAAATAAACTCTTCCTCTCAACGCACTAAAAACAGAACAATCAGTAGCCAAATGGTTAGATAATCTAATAAGGGAAGTTGGAATTATAGTACAGTCAAATCTTTCTATAACAACATCATTTGTCCAGATATATTTTGGCTGCTATAGTGAAATTCTGTTATAGAGAACATCTAATATAACATAACAGGAAAAATTGGTTCCGAAAAAAAAACTTGGCCGATATATTGAATGTTGGGCTAAAAGTTAACATACTCTTCTCCAACATCTCTGAGAATGTTAGTAAGTTGATTCCCTATGCCCAAATGAAGTGCTGCATTATATACAGTTTGAGCTGAAACAGAAGATTCTGGTGCAATTCCCATTATTGGTACACTCATTAGGCCAACTGTTCCAGCCACACAGTAGCAGTACATGTACAGCTCTTGGAAATTTGCATACCGGCTTTTCTTCGTGTCCATTCTCATTCCGTCTATCATGTCCTTGAACGGCTATACATCATAAAACACGAAAATTCGTTTCAACATACTAAAAAATGTTTAGTTTTTTTTTTTTTTTTTGGATAGGACGAAGGGTATATCGAAAATTTTGGTACCTTGATGTCCAAAGGGAACTTGCAAATTGTATCAGCCAATGCAGTATCAAGCATGTCATAAGGTTTATAGTTGAAAATATCTTCTAATCTCTCTTCCCATCTATCAAGAACTGAGTTGTTCATGTAATCAGCATTAGGGCCATCAACAAGTTCATCTGTCCTTCTGCACCATACTAGAAAAAAAAAAAAGAAAAAAAAAGAAGAAGAACAATTTTCAGTTCTACTTGCAAAGTACAGATCAAATACAAAATCCATGCAATCTACGCTTCAAGTCGCCAACAACAACTATGCCTTAGTAACAAACAAGTTGACATCGGCTATATGAATCGTCACTTCTTCATTTAAGCTCAACTCATATCATCATTATAACAAATAAAATGGAAGTGAAAAATAAGAAGTTCCATGATAAATCTAAAATGTATTCACAACTAGCAGATATCACCTATATGGATCTTAATATTCCATTGTGTCCTATCTCTAGCTAAGTCTGCATTTATTCCAAGGATTTGTCTGTCTTTCAAAACAACTTCCTTCCATGTGATTTTATGTCTGCCTTTTACCCTTTTAACACCTTCACTTACCATAGTTTCACACCTCTGGACCTACACGTCTGCAGATCGACACAGGTCATGACCAAACCATCTTGAGTGACCTTTCTTTCATTTTATAATATTACTGCATGATAATTTTTAAAAGTTCGAGAATATTCAGTCACTATATATAGCTTACCATAGATAGCCCATATTGCTCTTTGTCTCTCTGCAGTCATCAGTTTAGTCCCTGCAGAATGATCATATTGAACATTAGTCATATTAAACTAGGAAATAAACAATGAAGGGAGCTGGAAAAAAGCTAAAGAGGAAAGGGGAAAGAGTACTCACGAGTCTTGATGGAAAGGCTTAGAAAAATATTATTTTATAAACATCAAAATGAGAACTTTGAAAACAGAAACTTTAATATTAGCATATTAGCAATTATAGCAAAAATTGAAATTATACTACTTGCAACATGTCAATCTTGAAAAGAAGGGATCAAGAAATGAACCTAAGTAGAAAGTTTTAGCATATTCTGCACAAATTTTCCTGCATGATTCATAAGCTTCATCAAGAAACATAGGATCAAAGCTTGGATTTCTACAAATATCATTTGTAACATGTGTTTGTTTCCAAACAACTTCGCGAACACGTAGATGAGTGTGAGCAATTCCTTGTGATGACAATAATTCATGAATCTTGTGCTGTCCCTTTTTCTTAGGAGAAAGTGTTAGAACTTCAGCTCTTATAACTTTTCCTCTGCATTTTTGAGATGAAAATTTTCCATTTCTTGCACTAAGGCAAGAATTGCCTGAACAAGAAAGTGTTGCTGGACACATCTTCTGTTTTATTTATATAAACAAAAGATGTTGAAAATCAGAGTCCCTGCCTAAAAAATGGATGGAGATAGTACTTATACACAAGGAACTAATAAAAATCTCTTAGTTCATTAAGAATTTAATAATAAGTAGAGTTCTTGAGAACAACTAAAGTTTCTACAACTTGACAATTACAATGACGAGATACCATTTATCAGCTTATTTTTGGCTTATCTTACACAAAGGTGGCTAGACCTTTGTCATTTTCTCAATGCTGATTCCATTTAACTTATATATATTACTCCCTCCGGATAAAAAAAAAGAGTCCACTTAGCCATTTGCACACCCCTTAAGAAAATACTAACTCCTAGATAAAAATAGGTAATTTGACTAAACTACCCCTAATTAAATAGGCATTGGGATTTGATCATATAACACTTAATAGGGGCAAATATGAAAAAACAAGGTTAATTCTTTCTTGATTTGCTAAGTGGACTCTTTTTTTTATCCAAGAAAAAAAGGCTAAGTGAACTCTTTTTTTGATTCGGAGGGAGTATTAGTCAATGTAAACAATATAATTTCTTGTTGCAAGTAACTTTGCTTTATTTTTGAGGTTACTAATCCCCCTTTTTACGAATGGTTAAATGTAGTTATCTTTTGAGTGACCTGATAATAACGTGAAAATTCATTTGCATTGATAATATATATTGGTTATACTCTTTAATATTATGTTTCGGTATGCTTTGGACTAGCTATAAGGGGAAACTTAAAGCAACAGTAAAATTTCCTCTGTCTGACCTATAAGTCACGGTTTCGAGCCGTCGAATCAGCTTGCATCAGGCTAGGCGGCCCACATCACTTCCCCAACCCTGCTTGATGCGATATGTTTCGTGTACTGGGCTGCAATTTTTTTTTTTTTTTAGTTCAAGTGTTTGGACTAAAATGAGATAATGCTCTTGCAGAACTCCATATATATTTCTCAAAATTCCCATATAGATTAGCCTCTTTTAGGCCATGATTATTGTTCTTTTTCTCTTAGTCTAATAGCCTGTTTGGCCAAGCTATTAAAATAAGCTTATTTTGAAAAGTGTTTTTTTACTTTTGGCAAAAAATAATTTGTGTTTGACCAATTAATTTTAAAAGCACTTTTGAACATCAATTAGTGTTTGGCCAAGCTTTTAAAAAGTGATTCTAAGTGTATTTTTCTTAAAAGTGCTTTTGGACAAAATCTATTACTTTTAGCTTCTGAAGAACAGCTTCTGCTACTCTCCAGAAGCACTTATTTTCTCCGAAAAGCTTAGCCAAACACATCTTCTTCTTTTTTTTTTTTTAAAAAAAAGCACTTATTGAAAAAAAAAAATACTTTCGGAGAAAAATAAGCTTGGCCAAACAGACTATAATTAATCCTTTGATTTGTTTAAAGTGTGGGAAGTCTATTATGTGAAGTATCTTATATAGGGACATGCCACTCATTACCCGACAAATTGCATGTTAGGGTATAATTTGCTTCACAAATAATCTCCTATATATGGTTTCCTCTGGCAGTGAGATTTACAAAATAGCTGGACCACCAAGCTTTGGTTTTAAAAATTCTACTTCCTTTCTTGTAAGGCTTATTATAGTGTTTATTTTTCTGTAATTTATATACACTAACAATCTAAATCTTTTGTACACTAAAGTGTTATAGGCAGTGAACTGTCTTATTTGTTAAGTTACTAATCTCACTTGTTATGAATGATTGGTTATAATTATCTTTTAAGTAACCTGATTGTGCAATTATTTTTAGCGTCTACCGCTAGTACATAGAAATTAACGCCTTTTTCCCCAAAAGATATTGGACAAATTTATATTTTCCTTTTTCTGTTTCATCTAATGAGCAGGAACTCTGAATATTTTTGTTTGTAGTAATTAGAGATGAACTTCTAGTTGATAAAATCAAATGTTATACTCAATAAAAAATGATTTAACTTCTATATATAGTATAAAAGTTCAGGTCATTTCTATTATAATTATAGATAACTATCAATAATAACTGGAATTACTAACCTAAAAATCAAGATAAATAATCTTTTTATAACAAGTTAAATTGCATTGATAGTAAAAAAAAAGTTCATTACGCTGTCAGTGGGTAAAAATTATATCCCAATAAAAGTAATGGTAAGTTAAATAAAACATTATGATGACTTTCTTTTTCGTTTGTAAAAATTATATCCCAATAAAAGCAACTTACGGTAAGTTAAGTAAAATATTATGATGACTTTTCTTTTGTTTTTTTATCCGGTGTTCGGCACTCATTTTTGGACCTCGACGAATTCGAATGCGTGCCGCGTAAGACCATTAAAGGGAAAACGCTTCTCATCGGAATTATTTTTCTCATTCTAAGGACTTTGAACCCGAGACTTTGATTAAGGAGAGTGGAATCCTTGTAAAAATTACGATGATGCATCCATGCACTTCAAACGCCTGCAAAGTTATAGTATTTCTGATTGTTCTATTTTTTTTATTTTTTTTTTAAAGATAAGTTCTCAGTTAGATATACATAGTATTGTTGGTATTACAGTCACAATGCTTATTCCCAAAGATGCTATTTTTTCTTTTTACCCACAAAATTTTAAAACAATTTGTTGGAAGAATCGTCCATCATGCAAAAGTAGAATTGAGGATCTTGTCTACATTTGATACCTCTAAAATGAAGCTTTTAGATTTTGGTTCTTTCTGGCAAAATTAATGAAAAAACAATAGAATGAACTTTTTGTATGAATAAGAAGAGTATATACGTTGGAATAATGCGATTTTGGAGTATATTAAATAGAATCAATTTGAAAGAGATCGACATCAATATATATAAATAGATTGTTTTGTCTTTATCTACTTATTGAGAACTTTTTCCATTGGTGTTTTCCTCGAATGTGTGGATACTCTTCATGAAATGATCAATCAACTTAATTTCAATGAATTTAAATTATGCGATAGCGTATAGAATTTTTATATCATCAAGTAAAATTAGTTATAAGAATATGTGACCTTTCATGTCAAGTTTGATGAGAACATACTATACCAAGTTAAATTGCATTACATGTCTAAGTCAGATAACGTATAACTCAAGGAGAGAGGAAAATGATGCCTATAATGGGCCAATAAATGATGATTACATTATGATTCTTAGTTTGAAAACAAATTCCATGTTGGCCATATTAGGGTGTATAAGCTCGTGATTAATAATGTTTACTACTAATTTATTGATTTACTACTTAGTTTTTATACTAGCTAGGCTCGGTTGTGGTAGAGTGATAAATATATTCTTTCATTCTTAATCAGAGGTTTTCGGGTCTGGTTATGGAATCACATTTATTAGGGAGCGCTTTACCCCTAGTGTGGAACTTCTCGGGGCGAATTCGAATTTAATTGAGCTCAGTACCGATATTAGACACCGGGTGAGAAACCAAAAAAGTAGCTAAGCGCTCATGCATACCTTCACTCTCTGCTTAAGAAGTGTTGTCGTAATTTTAGAAAATATTAGACGTAACTGAACCTTGTTGCTCTTCTTTCCTCGCGAGCAGGGAAGCTCACCAGCATTGTGCGCAACGTGATTCTACTACATTTTTTGCACTCTAGATGAACAGTTGATCAGAAAATCACTTCGATAAGCCTTGCTGGTAGTCAGACAATGTGCTTATCGTGTATTACAATACTACTTGTTCTTCTAGGCGGGCATCTGTGTGACAACACTACAGAGAGAGTGACACTTTCATGTGACATGCTATATGATCTCAACGCCTTTTTTGAGGTATTGATGAATTTCATTCACCCAAAGCTTGACCCTCGCACGATTAGGATTGGCCACAATCTGAGCAGTACCACTCATCCTACCCTTCCACCTATAGGCGGCTGTCCTGCAACCGCCCACAACCAAGTGTAACTAGAGGATTAGACTAAAGCATGGGGTCTTACCAAATTATCCATCTAGAGCTATTATGACTTCTACTCGTGACATAGTTTCATTGTTTCTCACACTTCAGAAGCACATTTCACTTATTAGTATGAGTATTAATAATGAAAATTTGAAGCACAACCAAGCGTTTGTAGTCCAACGGTTAGGATAATTGCCTTCCAAGCAATAGACCCGGGTTCGACTCCCGGCAGACGCACTTTTACCCTGATTCGACTCTTGATTATGCTGTGACTTTTAAAATCTGCATGAGGCGAAAAATAAAGGTATGCACTCTTTCACCCATATAATGTTTTTGTCGAAGGTTTGAATAATCCCCTTCTGCTTTACAGATTTCTTAGTTTATAGGTTTATTAATAAAACTTGTTACCTCTTGGCGGCAGAGAATTTGAAGTTTATGGGTTCAAGATTCTAATCGTTATAAAGAATAATATATCTAAAATAGTTCAGTTTGGTTTAATTAATGGTGTTTTACTTATTGCCCGTTTGGCCAAACTTTTGGTAGGCGAAAAGTGCTTATATTTAAAGAAAGTGAGCTGTTTAGCTAAGCTTTTGAGAGAAAATAAGTGTTTTTAAGAGAAAATAAGTGTTTTTGAGAAATAGCAGAAACTGTTTTTCAGAAGCTAAAAAAAGGAGTTTTTCTCCAAAGTATTTTTTTGAAAAATACTTTTGAGAAAATACACTTAAAAACACTTTCTAGATGTTTGACCAAACACTAATTGCTACTCAAAAGTGTTTTTTAATTGCCTGTTTGGATTGACTTATTTTAGGTGCTTTAAGTACTTTTATAGGTTTTGGGTAACGATAAAAAAAAAATGCTTTTAAGCACTTCTTTCAAGCCAAAATAACAAAAATAAGCCAAAAGTCACAAGTTAATCCTAACTTAAGGCTTTTGGCTTATTCTCATAAGTTATAAGCCCATTCAAACAGGCTCTAAATTGATTTTTTTTTTTTGCGCGGATTGTCGGTCATTTGGGGTGGTCTTTAATTTTTGCCCTTCAAATTGGTAATCTTTAATTTTTACCCCTTGCCTAACCCTTCGAGGTTGCGGGTTCGAATCCCAGCTCAAGTAAAAAGAAATAAAAAAATTCGCTAGGCAGAATTTCGCAAGGCAGACTTTGCATTTTACAAATCTCAAGGCAGAATTTGCATGGGCAGAAATTCTGCCTGTGCTATGTAAATTCTGCTTGAAGGGCAAAATTTAAAGACCACCATTTTGAGGGATAAAAATTAAAGGCCACCCCCAGCGAAGGGTAATCCTGCAAATTGTTGATGGAAAACTTATTTCAGATCATCACAGTTCCGGTGAGCATTTGGATAAGACAAAAGTTCAAGTGTTGGATAAAGAAGATTTGACGGATGTTACAAAGAAGCAAAGTCAACAAAGCAAATAAGTGAAATAATTGGGCTTCAGTAATTGGGCTTCTTTCTTTTCTGAATACAAGTGTTTGGGCCATAATGAAAACATGTGGAATGGCCCATGTGACAGAAAACAATTCCATCCAAGATATACTACATCAGCAATACGTGTATATTCTATTTCTTGTACAGCAATTAAGTTTGTTAGAAGGTGGACAAATAGTTTAGTGCCAAGTGTATAGGTAAATATTCCTTTCCTTTCTATATATAGGAATACTGTACAACATTGAATATTCAGTGAAAGATACAAGAAATTATTTCATCATCTTCTTCCTTTAATTCCTACACAAATTGCCCTAAATTGATTAGCCAAATACAAAGTGCTTGTCACTAAAAATAAATTTTTGAAAAGCACTTTTCAAAATAAACTGATTTTAGAAGTTTGACCAAAAAGGATGTTAATCTAGCAAGTTGATTTTATTATCATCTTATCTTACGGAGAACACATTTAGTAACATGTCTATTGTTCATTAAAAAGGAACTATTTTATAACGATGTCACAGTCAAACTTGCAATTACCTTACTTGAAAGTCCTCCTAATTATCAGTTTTCTTGTGGTACTAAGATTATGAAAATTTCCTTGTTTTAAATACCATCAAAATAATATTAATTGGAAGGAAGCAACATAATTTCATAATTCAGAAGTATACATCCTTAATTATTAATTTCTCAAGATGATTCACTTCTTAGTGAAGATCATCTTTTTGTTATTTATAATTCGGGGAGGTAATAGTTGCATTTTTCAATTCAATAAGTTACGAGGTGCACGTTCTCAATAGTCTTCCCCCGAATTCTCCTCAACTAGAGCTTCATTGTGCATCTGGAAAGTGCAGGATGATGGATTTTATTTGGGTCATTGGAATGAAGAAGCTGGTATAAATGTTTACAAAAAATATCGTGATTGGTGAACTTTTACTTCGTATACACAAAATTATTCTTAATTTATTATGGTTAGTGAAAATTTGAGATTGAAATATGTATTAAGTAATTAATTAACTGTGGTGAAATGATATACAATTTGTGTTATAAAGACAAGTGTCGTGTGTTTATTGAGTCGGTATACATAGGATGTAGGTAACAAGGTGGGAGTCAACGATATTAATTTGTTTCAACAAACTTGCATTCTTGTTGATTTGAATAAGGTTGATTAGATCGTCTCGGATAATAAGAAGGAAGCTATAGTTGTTTGACAAGGGCAATTCAATAACATTGGTGGCCTAAAGGCATTGACTTAGCGGGACGCCAATCCAAATTAGTCAAAAAGCTGCGTTGTTTTATCGGGGCGGTTCCTCCAATGAATCCAAGGAACAAGTACTTTTTGATTTATTATGGTCTATGAATTCTACAAAAGAAATATACAAAAATGGACCATGTACTATTTCAGAGTGAGATAAAAATCCAAACATGAAAATCATTTTAAGAAGTGACAAATAACAAAAATGAGGTCACTAACAAAGCTCATTAGTATTTTCCAAATATTGACAAAGTACATATCTTTGTTGTTCTAGGATGCATATACAGCTGTATTATGATTAGAATAGAGTTTGTGTACACGGATACCAATCATAACTAAGGTAAATGTTTATCAATTTCTTTTATAACCGAGAAATCCGGGAGGGCCAGTGACACACGGTTCAATATACGTTTATCCATTCTATACATCTATGTATCTGTAACTCTATACTAGTTATAAATGAATATACAAGGACTATTATGAGTATAGTATCATTTGTTTTCTCTTAAACCTGTTATCGGTAGGAAAGCTGCCAAAATCACGGATACCTTGGACAATAGAAACCCGATCGTTCCAAGCATGAGATCTTGCGGTGTCAGCACTCTAGCAACATCCCCGAGAGCATATTTTGCTGCAACAGTAGTAACTGCAAGAGCCAATACTATGTTTAAAACCGAACCCTTAAATCCTTTATCGGTTCGATCAAGTGTCTCTGTCCTGTTACTTGAAGTTAATTCTGAAGATGGTATAACATCAACAGATCTCTGCACGAGTAATAAATATAAAAATCCTCCGATACCACCTGTTAAGAAGGCGATTGCAGACTTTTCCCCAGCTAAGAATGCAATTGACGAACCAGCAATGGTAAGGATTGCATCGTAAAACAATAAAGATAGTTTCAAGTCTGCGTATTCCTTCATGGTGTCTTCGTTCGATATGTTCTGAGTGTTAAGGGAAGATGATGGCGAAGTTTTTTCGCTTAGTGATACGATGTTGTCCTGGGAAGACTCGGTAACTGAACATGGTCTAAACTCCATCATGGAACTATCGCTTTTCTCACCGAGCAAGACATCCTCGATATCAAAGTCATATTGGATGGCTGTGCAGTCGGATAAATTCTTCTCGTTTTCTACTGACGCAGAACTTAGTAGGGAAATAACAGTTATGCTTATACCTCCAAGTCTCCACTGACCTGCTTATAATTAACAACAAAAGTTAGAAACATTGGGGTCCGTGTTTATTAATTTCCTTTTTGATGCTTTACATATGCAAACTAGTGATCAAATGTTGCTCAGGCTCTTTAGAAATGTTGACGGGCACGTGTCTGATTCTCCAAAACCAATACATTTTGGAGGATACGGCAAGGGTGTGGCAGCAGTTTTGGTGAGCCCGAGCAACATAGATCAAAACAACTACTCCCTCTGTTTCGCTTATGTGGCTTGATTCAAAGTACAAGGGTCAAACTAAATGTACTGTGTGAATTCGGCGTAGTGAATTTACATATTTAGAAAAAAAGTACTATAAGTCACAATAGTCAACAATTCAACATATTTAGAAAGTATTTGAAAAATCATGGCAAAGGAAATATACTTTTGACTCTCTAAACAGCAATGTTATCAAAGGCGAAAAGCGCAATAAAGCTCTAGGTCTGTTGGGACTTTAAGCGCAAAGCGCAAATAAAGCACAGCCTTTAATGAAGAAAGGCGCAACTGGAGAAAGAAGTACAAATATGTATGTGTAGTCCAAGACTCATAATTATAAGCATGAATAACAAATATATGGACAAAGAAACTAAAAAAAAAGAGTATGATTAAGTGAAATATCAATTGTTTAGTGTCACCTCTTTGGGATCACGCTCATTGGCAAGGAAAAGTACGCCTTAGAGCTTTGATGACGACACTGAAGCGCCCGTTAAGCGAGGCAAAGTGCTCAACATGTTTTGCGCCTCGCTTCAGGGCTTAAGCACGACTTTGACAAACATTGCTTACATGTACATCACTTAGCTGGAAATACTGACCTGATTCTGGGCTGATCCAAACAGCCGCAATTTTTCCAAGTTTAGGTCCCTCAACTATGAACTCATCTACGGAACCTCTTTGGAAGTGGAGACGATCAGAACCAGCCGATATCCTCTGTAAGATTGAGTTGCCATTTTCATCTATCAAACAAAGCAGGACTTCAGAGTTTATGTCGGTAAAATCTGACCCATATGCACTACTTGTTTGCAGCTTGACTTGGTAAATCGAATTGGATTTATCCACTTTTGAATGATTGAGCATGTTTTCCAGCGACCAATCTCCACTGAATTTTACGTCAGTGGTTGGTAATAGGCGGGAAGGTTTTACATAGTCCCGAAAATCTGAAAAATAATTTGCACGATTAAAGAGAGCAGCTGAAAAGAAAACACTAGCATAAATGAGCGAATGAAACACCCTGTCTGCGCCTAGTAAGCATATATGAGTTTAGACAGTGGTTTGTTCGCCAAGTTGCGTGGACTCTTCATTTTTTTACCAGATTCCACGGACAAATTTGAGGGGAAAATTGAGATTTTGATTTCTCAAAATAAAGGATAAAACAGATTTAATACATGGGAAATGACATATCTTCAATCCTTTTTAGCTTCTCTTTTGGTCAATATTTGCTATTTATAATTTTTTTTCTTTCTCATAGAAAGGAGGGATAGTTTCTAAATTAATTATTAGCCTGTTGATTTTTTGACAAATAATTTATGTTTTTAATGCCCATCTTGAAGAATGAAAGAGCGAATTCTACAACATAGCAAGTTTTCCACAGAATATCTGTCAGAATTTAGAATATCTTTATAGCTCTATTTTATAATTTTGAATTCTTTTAGCCGAATCCCAACACCGGTATCCTAAGTTACTCGGACTCTTCGAAAGTGTTGCCGCACCCGTGTCGGATCCTCCAAAAATACACTACTTTTGAAGGATCGGACACGCACCCGATGGCATTTTAGGAGAGTCCGAGTAACTTAGCCGGTATCCATACCTGGATCCGTATTTCTGAATCTTAAAACTTCAGATTTTGCCAGATCCGACCCTCGGATCCGCATCCATGTCGGACACCCGCACCCGAGTCCGGGCTACTTAGTTTGTTGAACTCTGATTCTCTATTCAACCGAAGCCAAAGAATAACCAGAGCAGAAGACACTACAAGCTGGACAACAACTTCATAGATTTAGAAGTTAACAGTGATTGCGCATTCATAGAGGTTTAACACATCAAGTCTTCAACCCAACATTCCTCCTCTTTAACACCTCCACCTTTATGGGAAACGTTTAAACAAGATCTCCCTTGTACTCATTAATTTGCTAGTTGATGGATTACTGATATCATCAAGAAGCTGGTAAAACTGAGGGAAATATACGGTGCTGGAAAGAAAAATGTTATAATTTTATCAAAATCCAGAGTCAGAACTCTACAAATATTTTTCTCTCTTCCTCTAATTCATGCAGTTCAGATATAACTAAAGCAAAATTATGACGATCCTGCTATCCGTGATTCCTTATGCCAGACCTTTATTCAATTTCAATGTTTTTCAGGAAAAAGAACAGCAACATCTCCGAAATGACGGTCGCTTATTCTTCCCTATTCACTAATCAATGGATATCAGTAGCCTCAATGTAATGCGAAATGGATGAACTTCACCCTCTTTATGGGATATGAAAAGGAAAGTAAATTATTTCCTTGGGAAGGTTCCACTTAAAAGTTAAAACTGACAGTTATAAACATACTTTAAAAAAAATGGCATCAAAGTTCAACCATGAATCCTAATCTACAGTTTCAAGCAAATGCAACTGTGGAATCAAAGGTAAAGTGACTCCTGGTTTTCATTGGATTACGAGGTATTAAAGATGAAAATGATCCCTCCAAAGAACCTTATGAGGTAATAAAAGCAAGGAATTTTGACCAACCAAGTTCAACCCAACTCTATTAACTTTATTTCTGTTGGAAATAGCTATAGGATCGGGTCCACCCATAAGGGGTGCTAATTAGCTCGTTAACCATTAGCTTGTCTTCCTCCTAAACTCTACCTATAATGTATAAATACACTATTATGGATGCAAAAAAGATGGACCACATTAACATAACGGTTGGGTTAGCTTTACAAAGAAAATGTTTTACATCTTTTGAGGATATCTGGGTTGTGGACAAAGGGAATTCATCCGCTTTGTGAGGGATTCCGACTACAAATCCGTTTCCGCTATGGAGAAACCCGTAAGTCTCCTAAGCTAGTATTTACGATTCACATACTACAACTTTGTTCATGTTTAACAACATTTCATCCGAAATTCTAGTCCCGTTTGAGGAAAAAATAAGTAAAAATTGCCCACGAATCTAGAGCTTTGTGAGCAAATAAAGAGGAGCACAATTATGTTTTCTTTTCTTTTTTCCTTACCATATTTGGCATACAACCGTTTATACTTTATAGTTACACATTTATGTTCATAAACTGCTGAGATGCTTCATGGCCACAAGACCTCTTAAGTCTCCCTTAATGCAAATTTGATAACACTTAACAGTTAAGCTATGGATCCTCCAATGCTCAAAGAATCTTCTTAAACTCAACACTCTAATCCATTGCATCTCAGTCCAAGATCCTCTTAATATCTACATCAACATTTCAAACTTTGTATTTACTTGTTGCTCGGACTCTCCGAAAATGTTGTTGGGTGCGTGTCGGATCCTCCAAAAGTAGTGTATTTTGGAGTAATATCCGACATGGGTGCTGCCAGGGTCGGATTTACATGGAAGTGAGGGTGTTCACCCTCGGCAAAAAATTACAGTATATATATAGGGTAAATTTTTCGTGTTTATGTACATATATTGACTTTTGAACACCCTGAACAAATGCAAAAGGTTAGCTCAAGCGGTCGAGGGTGTTCAAAATTATCTCTAGCATCCTAGGTTCGATCCCAGGGACAACCTAGTTTTTTATATTTAGCTTTCGTTATTTTCTTCGAACCCCTGAGTGAAAATCCTAGATCCGCCGCTGGTGCTGCAACATTTTTTAAGAGTCCGAGCACTATAGGTATTTACACACTCTTTCCTCAACATCATAATCCCAAATCAAAAATTTCTCCAAGCTAAAAAACATCATCTCTTTCCAAGTTAGCTCATAACCTCATACTAAAAAGGGAAAAAAAAGGGAAAAAAAAAGCTTCCTCTAATAATTATGACAAAAAGTAAAGTTTATACTTGTTGAAACATCAAATATACACACATAAACATTAGCACACACAGTAACATTATCACCAAAACAAAGTTACAAAAAAAAAAAATCACCATTAGAAGTTACAAAAATTATAATATAAATAAAAAAAAAAGTAAAAAAAATTCCAATTTTCTGTTTCCAAAAAGGGTACCTTGAAAGTCTGATTTTTTGAAGCGAATTTTCCAAGAAGTGCTGCAAATCCTTCGTATATGAATTGGGTTTCTTGAATTCCTCATTGGAACTGAAAATTGAGTTGCAAAGATCAAATTTTTCATAGTTAAAGTCTCCATTTTTAGCTAATTTCTCTTTAGAAAAAATGGAACTTTTCTTGAAGTTGGTTTTTAATTAATTTAAAGTGAAAAGAAACGTATGGAAATGGGACAACTTAAATATCTTTGAGGCCCAATAAACAAGGTTTTGGGCTTTTGGCCTATTTTGGTTTGGGAAATGGCAATTTGCAGGACTGCCCTTCGCTGGAGGTGGTCTTTAATTTTTATCCCTCAAAATGATGGTCTTTAAATTCTGCTTTTCAGGCAGAATTTTTGCCTGTGCAAGGTAGAATTTGCATGGGCAGAAATTCTGCCTTAAGGCCCAAATAGGCAGAATTTGTATGGCAGATTTGCAAAATTCTACCTTTGCAACTTCTGCCTCGCGAAAATTCTGCCTTGCGATTTTTTTTTTTACTGAGCTGGAGTTCGAACCCACAACCTCAGGGTGTTAGGCGAGAGGCAAAGCTTAAAGACCACCAATTTGAAGGGCAAAAATTAAATACCACCCCAAATGAAGGGCAATCCGCGCAAAAAAAAAAAGTTTGGGAAAGGTACGCATTTGGCTGATCAGTAAAAAACAAGTATATTTTACTAGCTAAATATATATATATATATATATATATATATATATATATATATATATATATATATATATATATATATATTATTGAGTATCAGAAATGTATGTTGTATGTATAATATATTTTTATATACAAAAAATAAATATTTGTTAACTATTATTTTGGTGGGCAGCTATTTATGTCAATTTTTCTTTTGGTTGCTCATCTCGTGATAAGTATCTGCTTTGAATTTATATATTTGAAAACTATGTAAGATATAAATAAGATACAATAATGAACATTTTAAAACATCTAAACGACATATGAAAAAATTGCGGCTATGTCAACCTTTTTTTTTTGTTTCTCATCTCGTGTTTGATATCTGCTTCGAATTTATATATTTGAAAATTACGTAAGAAGTAAAATAAGACACAATAATTCACATTCTAAAACATTTAAAAGGCATATGAAAAAATTGTTGTTTGACTCTCCAAGTTCGAAAAGTGCCACCTAAATTGGGACGGAAGTAGTAAAAAAAATTCAATTAATTCAAAGGAATTTTTCCATTATATAACAGTCCATCAAAATAATAGTTGACTAATAGCCTGTTTGGCCAAGCTTATTTTTTCTCAAAAGTACTTTTTTTTTCAACAAATGCTTATTTTAAAAAAAGTGAGGTATTTGGCCAAGCTTTTGAGAGAAAATAAGTGTTTCTGGGGAGTAGCAGAAGCAGTTTTTCATAAGCTAAAAAAAATAGTTTTTGGCCAAAAGTGCTTTCAACCTAAAAAAATAGCTTTTGGCCAAAAGTGCTTTTTAAAAAAGTACTTTTGAGAAAATAGGCTTAGAAGCACTTTTTAAAAGTTTGACCTAACACTAATTGTTGATCAAAAGTGCTTTTAAAATTAATTGGCGGTTTGGTGATTGCTTGGGGGGTGCGTTGGGTGGTGATAGGTTAGTTGATGAAATGTTAATCGTGAACTTGTTTTCCCCTACTTTGATTAGGGAGGGGGAAGTGGAAATAAAAAAAAAAAAAATTGCTAGGGGGTAGGGTGCAAAAAAAAGTCAAAACTGTTTTTTTCAAAAAAACAATTGCCAGGGGGTAGGGGTAAGGGTGCGGGCGTGGGGGAGGGGTAGGGTGCAGGGTGGGGTGGAGTGAAAAAAAAAGTCAATTTTTTTTTTCAAAAAAAAAAATTATTTTTGGGGGGGTGGGGGGAGGGGGGTAGGGTACGGGTTTTGCGTGGGGGGTGCAAAAAATAAAAAATAATGTCAAAACTTTTTTTTCAAAAAAAAATTATTTTTGGCAGCGGGGGAGGGGGTGGGGTGGGTGGGGGTTGGGAGTGGTTGGGGTTTGGTGGTGGTAGGGTGATTGGTGGAATGAACTGTTGAAATTGTTTTTCCCTACTTTTATTTGGGAAAACATTTTCCCCAATTTTGAGGAAAACGTTTTCCAAAATGTTTTACAAAACGAACATGAGAAAATTGAAAAACATTTTTCAGAAAATGTTTTCCTCCATACCGAACACACCCGTAATTATCATATATAATGTGAGTGGTGGATTGAATTGAACATATTATTATTAAACATTGAGTCATTATAACAATTGAATCCGCTGTAGCACTGACTAAATCAATCGAAATATTGAAGGAAATCCAGGTTCGAACCCTGGCAGCGGAAAAACACTTTTGGTGTTAACCCTTCTTTTTTTTTTCTTTTTTTTTTTTTGTGGTTGTGTATTTCAAAAAAACTAATCCGGTTCTGATTAAGTTAAATCCAAAACAAAATAGGAAAAGAATAAATTTAAAGAACTTAAAATAGAAACATTAATAAACTGGGAAACCGAATTTTAATAGAGTTGAGATTGGACCAAACTCCTAAATCAAATCAGTGTAGAATAATTTAGACATTATACAAATCTTGTCTTAATTAATCTTCTTTCTTTTGTTCCTTCTGTTTCCTTATTAGTGTTCATTCTTTCTGTGATATAATTTACGAGTGAAATTGTCTACACTTCGAAAAGACACGAAAAACATTGAATTTACAAATTGAAACCTTTGATTATTATTTTTTGAGAAAAGAAGATTTAAAAATTCTCATGGAACGATCTTATATTAATTTGAAGTATTCCTGATCTTTTTCCCTTTAAGTTAAACGTTTGATTTAAACAAACATTTCAACCAGGTTTAGGAATAACAAAAAAGGAAAAGCAAAATATGTTAAAAAATGTTATCTAGGATCTTGGACTCCAATAATAATGCACATCTTAATATTCAGACTTGTATTCTGATTCATTCGTCTTAATTTTAATGATTAATACGTTTAAAAAATATATAAAACTTGTAATACTTTTTATTTGTATATGTGTAATATTGGCACGAGATAAGTTTAAATAGAGTATCGTGATTAGCGAGATATCATACAACCGACCATAACTTGTGTAGTTACCATGTACAAATGTGAGTGGTGGATTGAATTGAAGATATTAATTATTTAAACATTGAGTCGTTATAGCAACTAAATCCGCTGTAGCAATGGCTAAATCAATCAAAATATTGAAGGAAATCCAGGTTCAAACTCTGGCAGCCGAAAAATACTTTTGGTGTTGATTTTTTTTTTTTTTTATGTGTTGTCTTTCAAAAAAATTAATTCAGTTCGGATTAAGTAAAATCCAAAACAAAATAGGAAATGAATAAATCTATGTCCAAATGCCTACTGAATCACACACTACACCCAAGTGAAAATAACTCAAAACTCCTCTGTACTTTTTTTTTTTTCCATAGCAAAGAGGCAAAAAGTTGGCAGTAAAATCAAGGGGAAAGGACATAATGGGCCGGTGGGGTGAAACTAATTCCACCTGGTGGCCAAAGTTTTTCTAAACTCAAATTATATCCACTAAACTAATCTCATCCATTAGCTAAAACTTAAATAAGACAATTCTCAAATATAAACCCAAACACAAAAATGTTTGAGGCGATTTTTATATATAATATGTGTCATTTGTGTATAAAATATGTATCAGTACCTATCTGTAATGTATAGAAACTGTATTAAATTTGAATCACTAAGTTATGTATCATTTTTGTATATAATATGTATTAGTTGTGTATATAATGTGTATCAGCACAATGCAACTGCCCTATATAGATTATAAAATTATATCATTTTTGTATATAATATGTATCATTTTTGTGTAGAAAGTTTATATATAATTCCAGCATGTGTATATAAACAGTATCAGTCTTGTATAGAAAGTGTACCATACATATAAAAAATGTATTATAGAAACCGTATCATTGTGGTATATAATATGTATCACTATTGTATATGTTAAAAATAAATATCATATCATTATTGTATAATATGTGTATAATAAATGTATAATTAACGTATAATTTATGTATAATAAATGTATGATTAATTCCCGCATATGTATATAAACTGTATAATTTTTGTATATAAAGTATATATATAATTCCAACATATATATATATGCTGTAGCAGCCCTTTAGTGGCGACTTAGTCACCACAAAAAGTTTTTTTTTTAGCGCCTAGGCGGTTGGGCCGGCCAGCCTTGGCATTATTTTGGGCCGACCGGACTCCTAAGGGTATTAGGCCCAAACATTGACCAAATGTGGCATTACTTTGGGCCATTGGACACACAGTGTCCTTTTCCCTAAAATCAATCAACTCTTTACAAGTTAGCTCATAACACCTCATACTAAAAGTATTCCCTCCGGTCCATTTTACTTATTATATTTTTCTTTTATGCCTCTTAAGAAAATATTAACTAAAAAGATAATTTTACTAAATTATTCTTATTTATTATTTAATACTACAGTCTTTTCACCACATTAATCTCTCTTCACATTTATTGAAAAAGGGTAAAGGTGAAAACTAATCATTAATTATATTTTAGTTTTCTAAAATGACAACTATTGAACTGTCTATGCTTAGTAAGGACGACAAGTAAAGTGGACCAGCAAGTAACAAGCAGTTGCAAAGAACAAATCACCAAGTAGATTTACAAAACTATATAAATCGTGAAAGTTACCAAAAAAAAAAAAAGTTCTTTAAAACTTTCTAATTTACTGTTTTCAAAAGGGTACCTTGAAAGTCTGATTTTTTGAAGTGAATTTTCCAAGAAGAGCTGCAAATCCTTCTTATATGAAATGGGTTTGTTGAATTCCTCATTGGAATTGAAAATTGAGTTGCAAAGATCAAATTTTTCATAGTTAAAGACTCCATTTTTGGTTAATCTCTCTTCAAAAAGTGGAACTTTTCTTGAAGTTGGTTTTTAATTAATTTAAAGTGAAAGAAACGTATGGAAATGGGACAACTTAAAATATCTTTTGAGGTCCAATGTAAATGGTGTTTGAAATAGCAATGGAAAAAGCCCAATAAACTAAGGTTTGGCCCTATTTTGGGGTCATTGGCACTTATGCCCAGTCATGCCCCTCATAAACTAATTTCGTTCTTACCTAATCTTCCGAAAATATTTACCTGAATATCCCTTGCCCAAAACTCTTATTAGAGAATGTCTCATTGAAGGACTGAAACAATCTTTCATGATACCATCTCAATTTCTGTGATGGCTGCTTATCCGAGTAAATAATTCTGGGGACATGAAAGTAAGGGGTCATTTTCAGGCAATTATTTGTCTACAGTGGGCATTTGTGTTTCTTTCCTATTTTTTTTTTTGCGAGACATAAATTTATATTTTTGCATCATAATATTTCATAAATTATGTCTTGTATAACTTTTGCCTTTAAAGAACATATGACCCGCTAAGCAGACTGGTCATTTGAAGGGCAAAACATGCAATTTCTTCCCTATTTTGGTTTCTCATTTCGTGTTTGTTACCTGCTTCGAGGTTCGATTAATTTTGATTGGCATTGAATATTCCACTATTGATGAAAACAAATACTTCTTATTAAAAGCTACTTCATAGTTCATTCTCAGAGATCGAACCAAAAAATATATAATACTCGTCGTGAATATGATGGATATTTATATTTTATTTTTATTTTTGGAAAGTCAGGAGAAAAGCAATAAAAATAGACGTGTTAACGCAACTACATTTTGGATAAATAGTGATAGGTATTTGGAGTATTGGACGGAGGATATCAAACACATCACGTACATTGTGATTCAAGTCGATTGCGTGATATTTGAGATATAAGGTAAAAAGATTAATTAAACTGTTGCAATATCTAAGAGAATCGAAATGATTGAGAGGATTCTGAAAAGTATAATTCTAGTCGTACACAATTGAATAATCGAAAAATTCGTATGATATAGATTTCTTGAATAACTGAACCGAACAAATGACACCTTTAATTAGAGATTAACATTTTTATTACAGGTCTGTGCTTTCAAGAATGAGTTAGGTTTTATTTGTTTGCACTTAACAAAGGTCATTCAGCTTTTAATCATTGAATCATTTAAATTTATTTATGTTTAAGTCTTAATACTATTAAGATGTCTATCTAAAGATTTCCACAAAATGGTAATTCACCAATTCCATCTATGCACATCCACCGCTATAGTTCACCATTATCATCTACCGCCATTGCCGCTCAACATTATCAACTACTTACTACCACCAACCAACCACAACCACCATCCTCAACAACGACCACTATTGTTGTCAATCACAACAATCAATTGTCACTATCACTAGCCACCATTTACATCATTATCACCAATCATCATTATCACAACAACCACCGATCACTATCATGAGTCACCACGTAATATATCACCAACGACGTTACTATCCACCACCACCATTAGTTATCACTATCATTCACCACAAATATAGACTGTCACCACCAACTACCACCAACCTCTACTTCCGACCACTATCACTACTTGCTCCTAGCCGCACCCCACCATTAGCCAACACTATCTCCAATCGGCATCCATAGCCTTAATCGCTAGTCATTGCCACTACCAACCACCAGATAAATTTTTAAAAAATATTTTATTGATATTTAATATTAAATTAAATATTATTTTATTAAATTTTATATTTATTTAAATAATTTTTTTATTACATCTATTGAATAACGATAGTATTAATTATTTAGTATTCAAATCTTAATATTTAGACGTGTATTCAGATTCAGACCTCTAAATCTTAATACACATCTTAATATTCAGACGTGTATTGAGATTCAGACGTCTTAATCTTAATGAAAAAAATGAGGCCTCATCCATTTCAAAGATTAATACGTTTAGAAAATATATAAAACTTGTAATACTTTTTATTTGTATAAGTATAATATAAAACAGCCAATTTACTATTTCCAAAAGGGTACCTTTAAAGTCTAATTTTTTGAAGTGAATTTTCCAAGAAGAGCTGCAAATCCTTCTTATACCAATTGGGTTTATTGAATTCCTCATTGGAACTGAAAATTGAGTTGCAAAGATCAATTTTTTCATAGTTAAAGACTCCATTTTTAGCTAATTTCTCTTCAGAAAATGGAACTTTTCTTAAAGTTGGTTTGTAATTAATTTAAGGCAAAAGTCATAGATAGTCTCTTAAACTTTACTATATTTTTCTATGGGGCACCTAAATGGGTTGTACCTATTGGGTACCTAAACTCTTTTGAATTTGTACCCATTAGGTACTTTTTGCTATGTGGCAAAAAAAGTGAAGCACACTTTCCTTGGGCGCGTGACCCACTCTTAAATGTTAATTTTCTTTTTCTTTTTTGATTAAAAACTCACCTTTTGACTTTAATTAAATTTTAGAAGAAAAAAAAAAAAACATTGGCCACTCTTCAGTCACCTCCCCTCCTTCCCTCTGCGTCTTCTCCACTTCTGTCTTTTTTTTTTTTTTTAGTTTCTTTATATTCTGTTCATAAAAATTAACTTAAAAAAAGGAGGAGGACAACTGGACCGGTCTTCCTCCTCAATTCTTCCATCCAACTATTTTCCCACCCCTCCATTCCCGTTATCTCTCTCGATTCGACTTCTTCTATCTTTTTTTTGTTTTTGTTTTTTTAGTTTCTTTGTATTTTGTTCATTAGGAATATGTATCAGATTTAGGTCTCAAAAAAATTCTGGCGAAGCTCCATTTTTTCCGGCAAGACTGACATAAATTAATTTTTTCAGGTGAAAGTCCGTTCTTGCTCCTCATAATGGTGGGAAATGGGATGGGGAAAATGGTTACTAGTTGGGAAGAAGGTGAAATGGAGGGTGGCAGCCGGTGGAGGGGGGAATGGGGTTCGGTGGGAAAGAAGAAGTGCATTTGGGGGGGGGGGGGGGGTGCTTGGGTTAATTAAAAAAAAGTTTTAAAATATATTTTTGATTTATTCAACTAAAGTGTCACGTGTCACGTTTTTATTGGACAAAGTTGCCACGTCATGGAGAGTGTAATACACTCTCTTAATTTTACGGATTATTGTGAAAAAGGTACCCAATGGGTTCAAATTTAGAGGGGTTTAGGTACCCAATAGGTACAACCGTCGGTTTAGGTACCTCAGAGGAAAATGTGACAAAGTTTAGGGGGCTATCTATGACTTTGGCTGGTCGGTAAAAAATAATTATATTTTGCTAGCTAAATATATAAGAAAAATATACATTACTGAGTATCAGAAATATATGTTTTATGTATAATATATATTATGTATAATATATATTTATATACAAAAATATACGTTTGCTGGCTATTATTTTGGAGGGCCTCTATTTATGTTATTTTTCTCTTGGTTTCTCATCTTGTGTTCGTTATCTGCTTCAAATTTATATATTTGAAAACTCTGTAAGAAGTACAATAAGACACATTAATTAACATTTTGAAACATCTAAAAGGCATATGAAAAAATTGCGATTATCTCAAATTTTCTTTTGGTTTCTCATCTAGTGTTCGATTTCTGCTTCGAATTATGTATTTGAAAACTACGTAAGAAGTACATTAAGACACAATAATTAACATTTTAAAACATCTAAAAGGCATATGAAAAAAATTGCGGTTATATCAATTTTTCTTTTGGTTTCTCATCTCGTGTTTGATATCTGTTTCAAATTTATATATTTAAAAACTACGTAAGAAGTATAATAAAATAATGAGCATTTTAAAACTCTAAAAAGCATATGAAAAAATTGCGTAAAACAATTCATGTTTGACTCTCCAAGTTCGAAAAATATCACATAAATTAGGACGGAAGGAGTAGTAGACAAATTCGATTAATTCAAATAGATTTTTACATTATATAACCGTCCATCAAAATATTAGCTAACTAATATATATTTTATGTATTTTAATGTATATATACACATATAATATACTTATTTTATACTGCATAACTAGTGTATAATGTTTTTGTGTATATGACTAGTGGTTTAACTTTCCCTAATTCAAATTCAAGTTGGATATTTCATTTTTGAGAATAAAATCTTCCATGCCAAAGGCTAATTCATTCCCAGAGCTCGAATAAAAAAATATATAGCACTCTTCGTAATTATGATGGACAATTTTATATTTAAGTTTTATTTTACTTTTTTGAAAGTCCGGAAAAAGCAATATAAAGAAGACATAGAGCAACTACTTCCGGATAAATAGTGATAGTTATTAGGAGTATTGGAGGAGGATATAAGACACACCACATACATTGTGATTCAAATACGACCTTAATTTTATATTTTTTTGTATTATATTAAAATTTGTTATTTCTTACGTAACAAATGATAACATTCTAATAACAGTCGACTGTGTAATATTTGAGATATGAGGTAGTAAAATTTTTTAATTGAACTGTATTGATACCTAGTTAATTGAATCGTATCGATATCTAAGAGAAATCGAGATGATTAAGATAATTTTGAAATGTATAATTCTGGTCATACACAATTGAATAATCGAATTTTTTTTATGACTTAGATTTCTTGAAATAACTGGTAGAACCGAACCGAACAATTGACACCCTTAATTAGACACTAGCACTTTTATTGTAGGCCTTCTGCTTTCTAAGAATGACTTATATGTTTCATTTTGTTTGCACTTAATGAAAGTCTTAATTTTAATCATTCAGATCTCGATCATTAAGTATCTGTTTTTTAGGTCTGAATCTTAATCATTAAGTGCGTTTATTTTTTTATGTTTCAACCACTCAATAGGTCAGAATATATTTGAATGATTAAGATCTCTAATAAAGTCTTAATGCCATTAAATTGTTTCACCAATTTCGTTTATGCAGCTCTACCACTATTGCCCACCATTATCTACTACCGCCATTGCCGCCCACCACTATCAGGTGCGTACCACCACCTACCACTCAACCACCATCCTCAATCACTTAACCACCATTACTATCAAATATCAATCACCACAATCAACATCATCAGCCACTACATTATATATCGTCAACCATCGTCACTATCCACCACCACCATTAGTACTTATCACTATCATCCACCTCAAGTATCAACCACCACCACCAACTACCACCATTAACCTCTACTACCAACTACCATCACTACTAGCTCCTAGCCACAACACCCCCAACCCCCTCCCCAAATTAGCCAACACTATCTCAAATTGGTATCCACAACCACCGTCGCTAGCCATTACCACCAACAATCACCATATACTTTTTAAAAATATGCTATACATAATATTAAATTAATTTAGTATTTTATAATATTCTATATTTATTTAAATAAAGACAAGTTTATTACATCCAGGTATTGAAAAAACAACAGTATTAATTATTTAGTATCCAATCTTAATATTCAGACATGTATTCAGATTCAGACATCTAAACCCTAACACACATTATTTGTATATGTATAATATTGACACGAGGTAAGTTTAAATAGAGTAACATGATTAGTGAGATATCATACGACCGACCCTAACTAGTTTGGAAGTGTAGTTATCATATACTAATGTAAGTGGTGGACTGAACTGAAGATATTGAGTCGGTATAACAATAGGGTCCGATGTAGCAATGGCTAAATCAATCAAATATTGAAAGAAAATCCAGGTTCGAACCCTGGCAGCGGAAAAATAATTTTGGCGTTAATATATTTTTCTCGTCTTTTTTCTGTCTTTCAAAAAAATTAACCTAGTTCGGATTAAGTTAAATCCAAAACATAATAAGAAAAAATAATAATTAAAAGAACTTAAACAGAAACATTAATAAGAATTTTAATAGAGTTGAGATTGAACCAAACTCCTAATTCAAATCCATGTAGAATAAATTAGACTTTAAATAAATCTTGTCTTAATTATTCTTTCTTTTGTTCCTTCTGTTTCCTTATTAGTGTTGATTCTTTCTGTTATGTATAATTTATTAGTGAAATTGTCCGCACTTCGCTCAGACGCGAAAGACATTGAATTTACAAAATAAGACCTTTGATTATTATTTTTTGAGAAAAGAAGATATAAAAATTCTCATGTAACGATCTTATATTAATTTGAATTATTCCTGTTCTTTTTCCCTTTAAGTTAAACGTTTGATTTAAACAAACATTTCATCCAGGTTTAAGAATAACAAAAAAAGAAAAGTAAAATATGTTAAGACATGTTATCTACGATCCTGGACTTCAATCATAATATACATCTTAATATTAAGACGTCTTAATCTTAATGAAAACAAATGAGGTCTTAGCCATTTTAAAAATAATATGTTTAGAAATATATAAAGCTTGTAATTTTTCTAATTTGTATAATATTGACATGAGATTAGTTTAAATAGGGTAACATGATTAGTGAGATATCATACGACTGACCCTGACTTGTTTGGAAGTGTAGTTAAATGTAAGTGGTGGATTGAATTCAAGTTATTAATATTAAACGTTGAGCCGTTATAACAACTGAATTCGCTGTAGCAATGGCTAAATCAATCAAATTATTGAAGGAAATCCAGGTTCGAACCCTGGCAGCGGAAAAACACTTTTAGCGTTAATTTTTTGTTTTTGTTTGTTATTGTGTCTTTCAAAAAAATTAATCCAAAACATTAATAAACTAGGAAACCGAATTTTAATAGAGTTGAGATTGAACCAAACTCCTAAATCAAATCAATGTAGACTAAAATTACACGTTATAAATCTCATCTTAATTAATTTTTCACTTATCCAACAACTATATTTCACTTGTAAATTGTCATCTTTCCTTTGTTCCTTTTACACTTATCCATTTCATATTAAGTTAACTCCAGAACAAAATAGGATTAGAAGAAACTAACAGAACTTAAATTGAACTAGGGAACCAAATTATAAACAAGTTAATACTGAACCACCTAAATCAATAGGGGTGCTACTACTGCTATTTTTTGTGTGGAGATCATTCAAAGATCCGTTGTCTTTTCCCCAAAAATAATTATATTCACTAGCTAATTACATTAAAAAATATACACTATTGCGTTTCATAAATGTATATTTTATGTATAATATACATTCATATACAAAAAATATATATTTGCTGGCTATTGTTAGTGGGTGGATATTTATTTTGAACTTTTCTTTTAATTTCTCATCTCGTGTTCGGTATCTAATTCGAATTTGTATATTTAAAAACGACATAAGAAGTACAATAAGACACAATAACTAATATTTTAAAAGACACAATTATTAACATTTTAAACATCTAAAAATGCATATGAAAAAATTGCGGTAAAAAATTCTTGTTTGATTCTCCAAGTTCGAAAAGTGTCACATAAATTGGGGCGGAAGGAGTAGTAGACAAATTCGATTAATTCAAAGAGATTTTTGCATTATATAACCGTCCACCAAAATAATAGTCGACTAATATATACTTTTTGTATTTTAATGTATATACACATATAATATAGTTATTTTCTATTGCAGAACTAGTGTATAATTTTTCTGTGTATATAGCTAGTGGTTTTAATTAATAATTTAGTGGTCGTAACTTTTTCTAATTCAAATTCAAGTTGGATATTCCATTTTTGAGGATAAAACGTTCCATGCCAAAGGCTAATTCATTCCCAGAGCTCGACTAAAATAAATATATAGTACTCTTCGTTATTATGATGGACAGTTTTATATTTAAGTTTTATTTTACTTTTTGGAAAAAACAATAAAAATAAGACACAGCGCAACAACTTTTTGACAAATAGTGATAACTATTAGGTATTGGACGGATCGGAGGATATCAGACATATCACATACATTACGATTCAAATACTATCTTAATATTATACTTTTTTGTATAATATTAAAATTTGTTATTTTTTACATAACAAATGAAAACATTCTAATAATAGTCGACTGCGTAATATTTGAGATATAATGTAGTAAAAAATGTTAATTGAACCATACCGATACCTAATTAATTGAACTGTATCGATACCAAAAAAATGGAGATGATTGAGACGAATTCTAGTCATACACGATTGAATAATCGAAAAATTGTATGGTATAGATATCTTGAAATAACAGGTAGAATTGAACCGAATAAGTGACACTCTTAATTAGACACCAGCGCTTTTATTTTAGGTCTTGTGCTTTCTAAGAATGACTTATATATTTCATTTTGTTTGCACTTATTGAAGGTCTTAACTTTAATTGTTCAGATCTCAGTCATTAAGTCAGTTTATTTATTAGGTCTAAATCTTAATCATTAAGTACGTTTATTCTTTTTGTGTTTCAGCCACTTAATAGATCTGAATGATTAAAATCTGTAACAAAGTCTTAATGTCATTAAAATGATTCATCAATTTCGTCTATGCACCTCTATTACTATTGCCCACCATTATCCACTACTGCCATTGCCGCCTACCACTATCAACTACGTACCACCACCTACTACTGGCAAACACCATCATCAGTCACTTAACCACCATTACTATCAATCACCACAGTCAACTGTCACTACCACTAGCCACCATTTACATCATCATCACCGACCACCATTACCACAACAACCACCAATCACCACCATCAGTCACCACGTTATATATCGTCTACCATCGTCACTATCCACCACCACCATTAGTTATTACTACGCCACCACCAACTACCACTATCAACATCTACTACCAACTAACATCACTGCTAGCTATTAACCACACCCCACCATTATCCAACACTATCCCCAATCGGCATCCACAACCACCATCGCTAGGCATTACTTGTTGATATATAATATTAAATTAATTTTGTATTTTATTGAATTTTATATTTGACAAAGATAAATTTTATTACATCTAGATACCAAAAAAATGACAATCTTAATTGATTATTTAGTATTCAAATCTTAATATTCAAATATGTATTTAGATTCAGATATTTAAATCTTAATACACATCTTAATATTCAGACGTGTATTAAGATTCAGAAGTCTTAATTTTAATAAAAACAAATGTGGCCTTAGCCATTTTAAAGATTAATACGTTTAGAAAATATATAAAACTGACAATACTTTTTATCTGTATATGTGTAATATTGATACATATAAGTTTAGATAGAGTAACATAATTAGTGAGACATCATACAGTGTAGTTATCCTATACAAATGTGAGTGGTGGATTGAATCGAGATATTATTTACACATTGAGTCATTATAACAATTGAATCTGCTCTAGCATTGGTTAAATCAATCAGAATATTAAAGGAATCCAGGTTCGAACCCTGGCAGCGGAAAAACGTTTTTTTTTTTTTTTTGGTCTTTCAAAACAATTAATCCAGTTCGGATTAAGTTAAATCCAAAAAAAAAAAAAAAGGAAATGAATAAATTAAAAAAACTTAAATAGAAACATTAATAAACTAGGAGACCGAATTTTAATAGAGTTGAGACTGAACCAAACTACTAAATCAAATCCATGTAGAATAAATTACAGTTTATAAATCTCATACTATTAAATAATCTTTTTGCACTTATCCAATAACTATATTTTACACTTATCCACTTCATATTAAGTTAAATCCAAAACAAAATAGGGCCAGAAGAAACTAAAAGAACTTAAATTGAACTAGGAAACCAAATTGTAAACAAGTTAATATTGAACCAAACTCCTAAATCGAATCCATGTAGAATAAATTAGACGTTCTATAAATCTCATCTGTAATTAGTCTTCTTTCTTTTGTTCCTTCTGTTTCATTATTAGTCTTGGTTCTTTCAGTTATAGAGTATAATTTATTATCCCTTCAAACAATATCAAGATTCAATCGTATTTTCTACTCCATTATTTTGAATTGCTTAGGACTTGATATTAATTCATATCTAAATAGGGTTCGTAGTCAACAATTATTGGAATAGTTTGCACTACTATAAGTAGGGGTGCTACGACTACCTATTTTTCTCATCCGTTGAGATTTATTGCCTTTTGTTTTTTTATACTAAATAACTCTTTGATATTTTTGATCCTTCATGTGTTTCTAAGATAATATTCAAAAAAGTTATATCGAAGTGTCCCTTTGACCGGTCAATCTAATGATGATCCATATAGAACAATCACCACCAACCGTCACCACGACCAGACAGACTTCCACGGAACCCTTGGAAACCGACCTAGAGCTGCCGATAACCGCCACGACCGCCGGAGCCTCGAAGGTGAAAAAAAAATTGACCCTCATCCCATTAATTTTCCTAATATACTTTGAAGTTGCTGGTGGCCCATATGGTGAAGAACCAGCAGTAAAATCAGCAGGCCCATTACTAGCAATTCTTGGTTTTTTAATTTTCCCATTTGTTTGGAGTATACCAGAGGCCCTAATCACATCTGAACTTTCAACAACTTTTCCTGGTAATGGTGGATTTGTTATTTGGGCTGAAAGGGCTTTTGGGCCCTTTTGGGGTTCTTTAATGGGCTCTTGGAAATTTCTTGGTGGAGTTATAAATGTAGCCTCTTTTCCACCTCTTTGTGTTGGTTACCTAGAGAAAATTTTCCCAATTTTCTCATCTGGGGTACCAAGAAAATTAGCAATTCTTGGATCAACATTGTTACTATCAATTATTAACTATTTTGGTTTAACAATTGTGGGGTATGTAGCTGTTGCACTTGGGGTTATTTCACTAGCACCTTTTCTTATAATGTCAATTATAGCTATTCCAAAGATTCATCCAAATAGATGGTTAAGTTTAGGCCAAAAGGGCGTGAAAAAAGATTGGAATTTGTTCTTTAATACCTTGTTTTGGAATTTGAATTTTTGGGACAATGTTAGTACTATGGCAGGTGAAGTTGAGAATCCCAAAAAAACCTTCCCTTTAGCACTTTTTTCAGCTGTGATTTTCACTTGCTTGGGATATATTATTCCGCTTCTGGCAGTAACTGGCGCTATTTCACTTAATCAAAATGATTGGGACACGGGGTTTATGGCAAATGCTGCAGAGATGATTTCAGGAAAATGGTTAAAAATCTGGATCGAAATCGGTGCTGTTTTATCAGCAATTGGTCTTTTTGAAGCCCAATTGAGTAGCGCGACCTTTCAGGTTTTGGGCATGTCCGAATTAGGCTTCTTACCTAAGTGTTTCGCGAAAAGGTCTAAAAAGTTTCACACACCATGGATCGGGATTTTAGTGTCTACTGCTATTATGTTGGCGATTTCTTGCCTGGATTTCACCGACATTGTTGCTTCCGCGAATTTCTTGTATAGTTTAGGCATGCTTTTGGAATTTGCATCATTTATTTGGTTAAGGTACAAGTTTCCTAAGTTAACTAGGCCATATAAAGTGCCTATTAATTTGCCCGGATTAGTGATTATGAGCTTGATTCCATGTGGATTTTTGGTTTTCATCATGGTTATTGCAACAAAGATCGTGTTCTTGATTAGTGGATTGATGACTATTGGAGGTATTGGATGGTACTTTTTGATGAACTTTTGCAAGAAAAAGAAGTGGTTCAAGTTTTATGAAGTGTCAGCTGATGAATAATCAGAGGCGAATTCAGAAGTTGTTTGTGAGTCCTTTGGATCCTCCTTGAATTAGGTATTAGGAATATGAAATAAAAATCGTCTTTTTCCCCTCTACAGATTTATTTTGATCTGAAGAAGGTTCTTGTAAATATAATTTTTATATTATGTTTGGAACTTTGCTTCCTTAATCAGGACATTGTTCTTTTACTTTTCAAGTAGTTAATGAAAAAATATCTTTTATGATACTCTCTGTATATCTAGGATAGATGTATGAGAAGGATACATGAGATTGCCAGTTTAAGACATATTAACTGTCAAACTTAATACTATTCACTTGTTTGGTATTAGTAAAAAATACTCATATTTGATGTTTGCATCGAATTAATAGATGCATCATATATATTTGCACGTTGATTTCTGTCATTAAATGATAACCATGGTGAGCTAATATTATTTGCTGTTAACCCAAGGTGCGAATAAATATTTACTGCTGAAAGTTTCTTTTATTACATTACTGTAGAATTATTAATAAAAAAATTAATGTGATCATTTTTTTTTTGGTTGAGGGTGTGCCTGGGATTGGAACCTAATTCTACCTAATTGGTAGTAAGTGGGGTCCTGGCTAATTGAGCTAAGCTATTATTAGGATTTGGGACTTTTACATGACTATTCAGGTGAGGTAAGAAAATTACTCGCATATACCTATTTATAATATTCACTTATTAAAATATTAAATAGTATGATTTTATTTATTGCATACTATAGAGAGATGTGGTGGAATAGTTGTGATTTATCCATCTTTGACCAAAGGCCTCAAGTTTACGTCTCTTTATTGACGTTTGTTCAATAATTGGCCTCTTTTTTTACGTTTCCACCGGTCGCTCTGTCGCTTGCTTGTTGTAGTCGTGAATCGTGATGGTGATGAGGAATATGTAAATTCATCTTTACCTTTATATCAACTTTAGGAAGTTCGAAGTTCAAAAATTGACAAAATTGACTGATTGTTCTGAGAACAGTATCATATGCTCTTGATATTGGCATAAGCTTCCTACTTAATCACAGATCATATTCCACAATTATTTATTCTCTTTTAGCCGTTATTCCTAATAAAATTTTGGTTCTATCCTGGCAAAAAAGAGAAAAAGGTAATAAAAAGAGAAATATGACTTAAAAAAATTAGCGACAAATAACTTTTATCATTATAGTAAAATATGTAGGTGATCCTATTCAACTGATTAGCGACGGATCGGATGATCAAGTTTTATTAACTATATGGAGCTATTTAACGACATACTAATAGCAACAAATTTTGTGTGGCTAATTCCCGTTACAACTATACAGTACATTAGGCTTATAAGTTATAATCCTTCCAACCATTTGATTTTTCTTTAAATATTGATTTAATTAAGGGCAATCATCATGGAGTTTACTGCATGATGATCAACTAAAAAAAAAACATGTTTACTTGATGCATGCACCTTGATCAACTTGTGACCAAAACATTAAAAACATAAATAATTGGAAAAGAAATTGAATCGTGTATTATTGATTAATATATTATTGTTACATGATAGATCGATACAATTGCAAAAGATTTATTTATAATTTTCAAATTGTATAAATTAACATATTAATGTAAATACAATATGAAATTTGTCGACATATCTACTTTTATTTTTTACATCGTCGAATTACATCACTAATGCGGTATCTTAAGAAAACACTACCGGATCACTCTAAAAAATAATCATTAAGTAATTGTCTATTCTACTAGAGAGACAAGAAAATATTGCTACATAATTTCTTTATATCAACTACTTATAAAGTCTTGGTGGGTAGGATTACCAATTACCTATATTAGTGAGAGATAACAATAATCAAGGTAAATATAAGTTGGATCAGACACTAATGTAATCGAGAGAAAAAATAAAGGAAAAGAAAGAAGCGCGTTTAGCCAAGACAAATATCGTGACATTAAAAAGGAGTTCTAAGAATATACCTACTACTTTAGTTATTATCACGTAAGAATATATATTGGTGGTGAATAAAATAGGACATGTTCACAGCTAAAAGTTATAGAAGTTCCAAATTGGCGTTCTGATTGTATGTCCATATATCAGAGTATAATAAGATGCCATGCTTACGACCAACTTGTCAAATTTGCCTTCATATGTAAAACTTTTGAATTGTTTATATTCAGCATTAAATTTGCCTTCATATGTTAAACTTTTGAATTGTTTATATTCACCATTAGTCATGTGAAACATAGGTGATTATTATTTGTTTTCTGTTCAACTGCAAGTCTTTTTAGTTAATTATTAGCTATATAATATTCCAATTAACTAAAAAAGATATGGTTAAAATCAAAAGTTTCAAAAGTGTTGTAGCCACACAAATGATTAAATATTGTGTCAAGTCAAATTATATGAAAGAAAGTAAAATTTACGGAGGATTAAATAAAGAATATAGAACTCTTTTTTTCTTCGTTTCTTCGTTTAGTCACTTTTTTTTTTTTTTTGTCAACTAATCACTTTGAATTCACTTTAATGGAAAAGAAGATGATTTAGACTGCATCCCATTTTCTCCTTAAATAATTTTAAAATGCTTCTAAATGTTCATCACATGAAAAATGTTATTAATAGCTATACTAAAAGAATGCCAAAATCCTGGAAGATTTTTTCTCTGATATATTAATCATTTAAATGGCAAAATCACCAAAATATTAGTAGTTGGGGGTGCCAACTCAACTCACGGGTTTGGTGGCCTTGGACTGCAATTATTTATGAAGACTATTAGTACTATTTTTCTTTGCATTGAAGTTGTGAATAAACATTCATGATGTATAAAAATTTTCAGTAATTATTTCATTCTACCTAATTTGGTGGAGAGAGGTGTGTGTGTGTGTGGGGGGGGGGGGGGGGGGGGGTTGGGGGCGTGGGGTGGGGTTTGGAGTTGGGGGTAATTCTTAGAGAAAATAAGTAAAACTGTACCTTATATTTTGAGGTAAGTTCAAAATGATCCTATAAATATAATTACGAGCAGTTTTGGTCCTCTAAATTTGTCAAATGTGAGCACTTTTGGTCTCCGATAATATTTAACAAGCTATGATTATTAGATTTATCAGAAAATGTGGAAAAAGGATTTAACATGAATGCGGTTCCATTTTTTGCACTTTCTGCTATTTTTAGTCTATTTCTAAAGTCTAGTACAATTTTTTAGGTGCAGTTTCTTATGCATTTTATCCATTAATTTTGGTGTTGCATTTTATGAAATTTGACGATTCAGGTGTTTCTGGTTAATTTTTATCCACACTTCCCATAAAATCTGATAACAAGAGTTTTTTAAATTTGACAGAGATAAATAATGCTTATTTTTAATAAATTTAAAGGATTAAAACTGTTTAAGAATATATTTAAAGGTCATTTTTAACCTACCAAGGGATCATTTTTGTCATTTTGTCTCTTTGTTCTTAGGCTAGATTAGTTCTCTAACTTACCTCTTTTAAATATTGATTGAATAATATTTTTTCTAATTTCTCAAGAATGAAGTAATCTAGGGGTCTCTTATTTTTCTTTTTAAAGTAAATCATGGAGAGGTAAGTACTGTTCCGTCATCCTTAACTAAAGGTCTCAAATTCGGGTACTGAATATATAATTGCTTTTACTAGGGAGAGCTTTACCTTCAATATGAGACTTCCCGACATGAATCCGAATAATATTGAGCTCCAATGCAGATACCAGAACTTGAGTTGAAAACACATACACACACAAATAAAAAAAAAAATAAAGTACTTCAAAATGGCCCTCACGTGGAAACATGTTTGTAAGATTTAGAATCAAGTATTTGGCAAGTCACTTGTCAAGCTCTTTGGCCAATTAATACAACCAAATAAACAAACCTACTATATAAGTAAATCTTTTATCTTGTTGAAGATAATGTTTCCTTGTAGACTATAATTAATGAATAACGTGAACAAATTATTACTCCTCTTAGATCCTCTTAGGTCATCGTCCACTTGATAATAATAATAAAAAAACTGCTGGAGCAGTCCACTTTCGAGTTGAGCACCATGTGCAAATATTGAAAACACCATAACAAGATTTTAGAAATATAAATAATATAATCATGCGACGATGATTACAATAATGATATTATTATTTTTTGTACAATCATGTGGTATTCACTATCATTAGTTCAGCTAATTGCCACTTAAGGCTAATTATAGAGAGAAGTGTCTTCATTCGGGATTTTTCCAATCTCACTTAAACTCGAAACATCTAGTCAATAGAGGAATGGTCTATCACACCCATTGGTGATAACAATAATAACATTTAATATAATTATACTAATGTTATTACGAAAGGAAAAAAAATTGAGACAATAATGACATGTGTTTGTAGTAAAATCAACATTGTAGTAAAATCAATACTCTTCATAGTTCTATGTTCAAATTCCAATAAAATTTAAATACGTATATGATTCTTTTTCAGCTGTTCAAGTCTTAATAAACAAAGTTTTCAATATTTATGCTACAACAATTAGCCAATAAAATTAGTCGATAGCGTGCGTAGGCAGAGACGAAACTAGTGTAGAGTTTGCAAAGCTAATTTTAGTTCAAATCATGTATTTTTCTTAGAAAGTTAATTAAATATATATAAATTATTTAGTGTAAAAGTCAGAAACTTAAAAGAATCAGAATTCCAAATTCATAAACTCTAAATTCTTACTCCATCTTTGCGCAAGCTGATCCGAACATAAGATTATTGCTAGTCCTGCTCCACAAGATTATTTCACTTGCATTTTTATATTGTTAGTCCAGCTCCAAGAAACCTGTTTGCTCAATTATTTCAACAAAAAGAACAAAATGACACAGAAGATTGAATCACAAATCTCCACCGTGACTGCCACCATACAACCATCCCCATACCGCACGTGACAACCATAAAGATCTAGGCAACAATATTAAGCAAGTGTCTGGCCATGAAAATAAAATATTTTTCATTTTATTTGGAATTTTGAAGTTAGATTTGAAGATGAAGTTGTATTTGGTTATAATTTTTGCAAAGAATATTTCGTTGTTTGATGTACTGAAAATGAAAAAAAAAAAAAAATGAAAATAGAGTTTTAGATGTTTTTCTAAATTCCAAATACAACTTGAATTTTCGTGGTCAAACGGATTTTCAAATAGAATGAAAGAAATTTTCAGAAAAAAGTGAAAAATTCTCATGACCGACAGGTTTCGTTTTATTTGTTAAAGCTTTGGAGGATATAGTTACATGATATCTGTGATGTTAGTAGGTAGCAAACCTTGGTGAATAAAGTTACCTGCTATTTATACTGATAGGAGGTAGCAAATACCCCATAAAATTAGTTGAGGTGTGTGCAAGCTGGCCTGGATACCACTACTATATATAAACAACGAGTTAATGGTCAAAAACACAATTTATCTATCCATTGTTTCTTTTACCTACCTAAATTGTCACTCCCTTCTCCTTAAAACACACCTCGATCAATGCTAGTTTAGATAGGTAAAAAGAACAAATTGTTGGCCAACTTTATATCGAGGTGTGTTTTAATACAAAGGAAGTGATAGTTTTGGTAGGTGAAGGGAACAACCGACAGTTAGTCAACTTTGCATCGACGTGTGTTTAATACAAATGGAGTGATAGCTAGTTTAGGTAGGTAAAGACAACAATAAGTAGTTGGCCAACTCTACATCAAGGTGTGTCTTAATACAAATGGAGTGATAGTTTAAGTAGGTAAAAAAAATTAAATAGATAGATATGAAAACCCTAAAAAATGATAGTTTAAATGTGTTTTTGATCACTATTCCTCTAAAAAAAATCCTACTACTTGAGATTATTCCACACTTAGTATATTTGTATTGCTACTCCAGCTTCCGATACACTTGTTTAGTCAATTACTTCACCACCCAAAACCAAATCTAAGCCAAAAAGAATTGACAAAAAAGATTGCATCATAGAATCTTGAATCACATCCCACATTTGTATATTTATACCACTAAAAACTTGTGGTAGTAAGTATTTTTTTATTCTTAAACAAAGATCTTCGGTTTGAGTTTTTAAAAATATAATTACCTCTTGCAAGGAGCAATTTATTCTAAACTCTCCGGTACAAATCCAAATTAACTCGGGCCCCAAAACAAATACTTCATAACATACCTACTATTATAAATATTACAAAACACTGTTTTTTGTATATATATATATATAAGGGTCAAAAACACATCCTAACTATCATTTTTTTTTTAGTTTCATACCTAAACTATCATAAAGTTGAGAAAACTACCTAAACTATCACTATCCAGTTTGCAAAACACACTTGAACTAAATGTGTGAACTCACTCTCCAAAAGACAAGTGAAGCTGAAATTTTCTCAAAAAATTTGTCCACATGGCATAAGTAATGCTATGGTGGCACTTACATGGAAATTAAAAAATAATTTTTTTATAAGAAAAACTGTATTTTTTTAAAAAAAAATCAGCATTTAAAAAAAAACAAATCTGGATTTAAAAAAAAAAAACTGAAAAAAATAATTTTTGTAAAAAAAATATCAAAAAATTTAGAAAATTAGAAAAAAAATCATTTAAAAAAATGGAAAAGTTGATTTTTTTTAAAAAAGTGAAAACTAAATAATCAGTTTTCTTATTTTAAAAAAAAAAACCCATTTTTGAAACTATTTTTTCATTTTCTATAATTTTTTGATAAAAATTATTATTTTTCAGTTTGTTTTTCAAAATAAATAGTTTTTTTTTTAATTTCCATGTAGGTGTCATTGTGATATTATTTATCCACGTGGATAACACTTGGCAACATTTTTATATAAAATGAAGAGTGTAGATCACATGCCATTCAAGAATAATTTGAGTTGTGTTTTGCAAACTAGATAGTGATAGTTTAGGTATTTTTCTCAACCTTCTGCTAGTTTAGATATGAAACTCAAAAAACAGTGATAATTGAGGTGTGTTTTTGACGCTTATCTCTCTATATATACTAGTTACAGCAGGCCCGTGCTAAGCCCGGGCTCAAACTCACAATATAATTTTTTTTTTATTAAATAAATATAACATGTCACATTTTTCTACTGCATAACTAATTTAATGTATTTGCAGGTTAATGATATCTTATTGATAAATTTTATTATTATTAAACTTTCTTCGTCACACAATTAGATGATTTTAAGAAAAAAATATTTATAAGGAAGAAAGTGAAGTAGAAAAAAATGAGCAAATCTCAAATGGACACAAGTGATTCGATATGCTATACTAAGATGATAAAGTATGATAATTATAACTTGCAGGGGTCATAAATCGAATAATAGTAATCTTTCTTTCGCCACATTTATCTCTCTCTATATTTTCTCAGAGTAAGGGTAAAGGTAAAAAAAAAAAAATCAATTATTTCTTAATTTTCTAAAATAACAAATATTTTAGATAAAATATACCAGAAAGACTAAGTAATTTTTAAAACTATACCTGAAAATCATTTTAGTACAAATCTATTTAAACACATAATCAAATATAAATATAAAGTAAAAGAAATGTCGTAAGTAAAAGAATTTTCAGTCTCAAATTTCATAATGCGAATATAAAGCAAAAGAAATGTCTACATGTAAGAATCTATAACAAACGAACCAACAAGAATAAGATAAAAAAATTGGAGAATAATAAGCAACAAATGAAAAAGGGGAAAAATGAGAGAGCAACAAGAAGCAAGAATATCTAATTATTTTTTAGGTTAATAGATAAAATTAATAGAAGAAAACAACAAGAGAAATAATATAGGAGGTTCGACTGGTTTTAAAAAGTAGATCATAAGAACAAAAAGTATATTTAATTCAAAAAATAAGATTAAGACCTAAAAATACTTAATTGAAAAGTTTAATAGAAAAATTAATTTGGAAAGTTTTGGGAGGACTACCAAAGTTCTTTATATATATATATATATATATAGCAGTAAAGTAATATATATATACAACTAGCTCCGAGAAATATGTTTGGTCAATCATTTCACACGTAACCAAGAGAGCCAAAAATGACACAAAAGATTGAATCAAAGAATCTTGATTCACATCCTTCCACCACCGTAGAACCACCACAAACCATCCAACACCTCCTAACAACCACCACAACAACCACCACAAAAAACCATAAACTCACTCTCATCCCACTAATTTTCCTCATATACTTTGAAGTAGCTGGTGGTCCATATGGTGAAGAACCAGCAGTTAAAGCAGCTGGTCCATTACTAGCAATTCTTGGTTTCTTAATCTTCCCATTTATTTGGAGTGTACCCGAAGCACTAATCACAGCTGAATTATCAACAACTTTCCCTGGTAATGGTGGTTTTGTTATTTGGGCTGATAAAGCTTTTGGATCCTTTTGGGGTTCACTAATGGGCACTTGGAAGTTCCTTACTGGCGTTATAAACATTGCTTCTTTTCCAGTTTTGTGTATTAGTTATTTAGAAAAGATTTTTCCAGTTCTCTCTAGTGGGGTTCCAAGAAAATTGGCAATTCTTGGATCAACTTTGTTTTTGTCACTTGTTAACTATACTGGTTTGACAATTGTTGGTTATGTTGCTGTTGCACTTGGGGTTATTTCTCTAGCACCTTTTATTATAATGTCATTGATTGCTATACCAAAGATTCATCCTCATAGGTGGTTAAGTTTAGGCCAGAAGGGTGTGAAAAAAGATTGGAACTTGTTCTTTAATACCCTTTTTTGGAATTTGAATTTTTGGGATAATGTGAGTACTATGGCAGGTGAAGTTGAGAATCCAAAAAAGACTTTTCCTTTGGCACTTTTTTCTAGTGTGATTTTTACTTGTTTGGGATATATTATTCCGCTTCTGGCAATAACTGGCGCTGTTTCGGTTGACCAGAATGATTGGGACACGGGGTTTATGGCGAATGCCGCGGAGATGATTTCAGGGAAGTGGTTGAAATTTTGGATCGAAATCGGTGCTGTTCTATCAGCCATTGGATTATTTGAAGCACAATTGAGTAGTTCAGCATTTCAACTTTTGGGCATGGCTGAAATTGCATTTTTGCCTAAGTTTTTTGGACTAAGGTCAAAATGGTTTAATACACCATGGGTTGGGATAGTGTTGTCAACTGCAATTTCATTGGGAATGTCTTATATGGATTTTCAAGATATCATTTCATCAGCCAATTTCTTGTATAGTTTAGGTATGCTTTTGGAATTTGCATCATTTCTTTGGTTGAGGAGGAAATTTCCATTGATCAAAAGGCCTTATAGGGTGCCTATGAGATTGCCACTTTTGGTGGTTATGTGTTTGATTCCTTGTGGATTTTTGGTTTTCATCATGGCTATAGCAACCAAGCTTGTGTACTTGATTAGTGGATTGATGACTATTGGAGGGATAGGATGGTACTTTTTGATGAAGTTTTGTAAGTCAAAGAAGTTGCTTAAGTTCAACAATAAGGTTGATGATGATATTTATGCTGAATAGTCAATAGGGAGGTAGTTTTTTGTTTTTACAAGTAAAGACACTTGTGAAGACTTGTCATAGATGTAACTTCATATAATGGAAGAATGTTGCTTTCTTTCTCAAAGAATTGAATACAAAAATATCCTTTGCTTTGCCTTATTCATTTTCTCATTTTGTATCTTATACTTGGGATTTAACATACATGCGCAATGACAGTTGTTATTGGGTCATTTGTGGTGGCGAAAGTCGAAATAGTAGTTATGGTAGCTAGTAGTTCAAGAAGTGCTTTTTTTTTTTTTTTTTAATTGTCCTTGATGCATGTAATGTAATCGAGTATTATATGTTCTTTCCTATTTTGACTTTTTCAAAGCCTCCAATAGCACAGTCGAGACACCTACGGATTCTTGTTCTCAAGTCAGATGATAATTATGAGGAATCATTGATAGGAAGGTAGTTGTAAGACTTTTCTTCTCTCTTTTTATTTTTTTGGCAAGGAAAGACACCTGTGAATACTTTTCATAGATGTGAGTCATGTGACTTCATATATTGGGAAAATGTTGCTTTGTTTCTCAAAGAATTGAATGCAAAAATATCCTTGCTTTGTCTCATTAATTTTCTCAATTTATTTCGTATTTTGTACTTTGGATTTAACTTCTATTCTATGTAAATTCACAGTGTAAAAAATGTTGACATTATTGTGTAATTTAATTTGTCGTAACGACTTAGTCGCTTTATTTTTCAAGTAACTAATTCCACTTATTATTAGTGTAATTTAATGCTGTAATTTGTATTATCAAATTATCTATGATAAAATATCTTTTATACTGTTATTGCATGGAAGTTAGTCTTGTAATTAGGGTGTTCATGGTTCGGTTTGAGTCGGTTATTGATTAAAACCATAACCAAACCAATTTAGTCGGTTTTTAAATGTCTAAAACCATAACCAAACCAAATAAAATAATAACCATCAGTTTGGTTATCGTCGGTTTGGTTCGGTTTGGTTGGATTTTTCGGTTTATGACTAGCAATCATGAGACTTATCAGTAAAACATTAAAAAGTTGAAAAAGACATGTCTTTTTTTTGTTCAAACGATATCTTTTATTTATAGTTTAAGGTGGAACATACATCATAGAAACATTTTCACTATTAGTGATAGTGTCATACTTAAGTTACCCAAAGTTGCTAAACTATTACATATAAAGCTAAAAACTAACTAAGTAGTGGCTGCACCATTTTTATCATCTTAATATACATACCTGGAAATAAAGTAGAGCATAGGAGCTTTTAGTTGTTGTTACAAACATACATATTAATTAAACATAAAGATTACCTAAAATTAAAATGAAAATATATGAAATAAAAAAACTTTGTGTAATGATCCCAAACTTTGGGGCAGTACTTGCATTTTGCCCTCAATTCTCCCATTTTATTAAAAAGACTTTCTGTAATGATCCAAAACTTTCTGTAATGATCCAAACTTCAGATGTTTTTCTATTATTATCCCCAAGGCTAGGGTCTCGACTACAAGGAGTTGTTCTTTTATGCTTTTTAGGAGGATTACCCACGGAAGAAGTATTTGGATATTACCATGTGCTTGAGTTGCAGCAAATGCTGATGTTACTGAAGTATCTTCTATAGGAACCTCCAAATCTACAACCTCTATCCTTTTCATATGAAAAATATTAGAAGTTTAGAACCCATTCAGACAAGAAAAAAAGAAAGGTATAAATTCGAAAAAAAAAAAACCTAAAATCAAATGGCTGACAAAGAAAGGCTAAAAATTTAAGTTAGACATTAGACTCTAACGTGAGCTTCTGTTAATAGGTTTACACTTAACACTTAAAGAGTTAAAAGACTTAAAAACATGGGCTTGGACATATTCTTAAAAACACGGGTCTTAAACAATCATATGAAATAAGTAGACCAGAAATCAAATTAATGATTAAAAGGTATAAAATATTTATAATTATTTATGAAAAACTAATATTATATATATAAATAATTATAAAATTTGTGTATATAATTTATCGGTTTGGTTCGGTTATTTATTCGGTTATTTTTTAATATAACCATAACCAAACCAAATATTATCGGTTTTTAAAATTTAAAACCAAATCAAACCAAACCAAACCAAATGTCGATTTTTTTATTCGATTTGGTTAAATTTTCGATTTGGTTTTGATTTTAACCAAAACCGTGAACAACCCTGCTTGTAACATGCTCACTAGTCAGTAATCACTGTACTTATAAGCTTCATTTTTTAACACTTGTGATTGTGAAGACTTCTTATATACGTGAGTTCATATTGTTTTTGGAAAAAATGTTGCTTTACTTCTCAAAGAATTGAATGCAAAATATCTTTTGCTCAGCCATTTGCATGTTCAATTTTGTACTTAGGATTTAATATACACACACACTATATATATATATATTGACAGTGTAAAAAATGTCGACGGTGTCAATGTAATTTAACTTGCCGTAATGATTTACTCACCTCATTTTTCAAGTTGCTAAATCTACTCATTATTAATAGTTACCTATAATCATCTCTTAGGTAATCTGATGGCGCACAAAAGTCGTTTACACTGTTGCTGTATAACAGTTAAATTCTAGTCAAGATGAATAGTCACTATTCATTGTGTCTGAAAAGCCAATCCTCCTATATTCAAGAAGATGTGAGAGTGTCCAGTTTCATGATTCAGATTATACAGAAAAGAGTCAGAACCAGCATGAACATGATCCAAAATTCGTAGGTGGATCGTGTTTTCTTTTCTGGATTCAATATCAGACAGGGGCCGCGGGAACACGGGCCCACACTGCTAGAAATTATAATGTAAGCTCGACCACTCGATCCAACCTTAGGTTGGCACCCCTCCCAAGTGTAATGGAGTTTGCCAGCCTAGGCCATGGGCCTTCTTGATCGCCCATTGATCCCGTCCAGGCAAGTCAATAGGTGGTCGTGCTTCTGCTTTCTATACCACAGTCAATTCCATCCGTTCATCTGGTGCTACTATCTAGATTAACATCAGGTTACGATAACCAAATTCCCCCAAGAATTGTGCACAAAAAATAAAGGTCTCATGAAAGCCATGGAAGTGAAATTTTCTCGATATTTCAATTTATAGAAGGATTTTAGTTGCACTTTACATTGTAAATACGTCGTATACAGATTTTCTGTGGTATCTCGTTGGCCAAAAAAAATAATGTGAAGTAAGCTCTAAGAACTAAGGGGTGACGCTAAACTTACCGCCAAACTTACAAAGAATCCCAACAATGCACCAGCTATGACTTCAACCTCTGTATGACCGACCTGTTCTTTCAACGGAGCAAAACTAGACGATGAGACTTTTTTCTCATCGGGTTTAAGCAATAGAGTAGCATTCTTCAAGCTTGGTTGAAAAGGACTTGAGTTGTCTGATAATTGAGGATCGGCCCTCTCTGCATCTGAGGATAATTTCTTTTGTATAGAATCCGACAAAATATCAAGTTCATTAGTAGATTGTACTGAGTTTATTTTATTTCTCAAAAAAGCTTTATTGAATGCTTTTGCATGAATTCCTACTTCCCTTCGAACTCCCTACAGAAGCAAAATATTGATGGTGAGACAAACCAGGTGTATAAAGTTGGGAAAAAGAATTAAATAGAGCAAGAAAAGGAAGAACATGGAATACATCGTCCTATTCTTATCATGATTGAAAAGTTTTAAAAATGCAATTTTTCAGTTAATTTTAAAACCTAAAGACCTTCAAATTAAACCAGGACTGGAATCTAAATCAGCAAGGACACCGATCTGGTGGGAGGTAGCAGGTGCTTTATGGAATTAGTCGAGGTGCGCGCAAGCTGGTCCAGACTACACAACAACAACAAAAACATACCCAGTGAAATCCCACAAAGTAGGGTCTGGTGAGGGTAGAGTGTACGCTGACCTTACCCCTACGTTGGGAGGTAGAGAGGCTGTTTCCGGTAGAACCTCGGCACAAGGACAAGCAGTTTGTGGAAAACTTATACTTTTAAGTATGCTTTCAACAAAAAATAAAGCACAAAGAGCAAGTTAACCCAACTCATATAGCCTTGATCCTTTATTTGAAACATAGATGGCTCACATCCCTTTAGCGGGGTAAATAACTGGGAACCACAACTTATCTTCCGAGGTTAATTATTATTATTATTTTTTTTTTAATAACCATGGTGTCCGGGCTAGCTTGCCTCACCTCGACTAATTCCACGAAGTTAATATCCTTTCTTTGTCATTTGAAGAGCGCCCACAAAGTTATCAAAAACAACGATGAATGCCTTCTAGAGGGAACATCGACTAACATCACTCCTGTCTCCTGCTAAATTTTACACTTCCAATGTTTGTGTTTAGACTTGTTATGTCAGAGAGACTTTCGAACACCTGTTCTGCTCAGATTTTGAGCTTCGAAAATCCAACTTATATTGATAATAACATCAAGTTGCACTGCTAAGAGTTATGTCATTCGTTTTCCGCCTCTCCGATCCTTTTTAAAATTGGGGAACTATCATTCTTATCCAGAGGTGGAGCTACAATACAAGTTACAGGTTCGGCAAAATCCAGTAGCTTTGGCTCAAACCCTGTATTTGTGTTAAGAAATTCATTTAATATATAAAAGTTATCTATCCCAAACCAAGTAAATTGTCCTGTCCTAGAATTCAGAACCCATAAACTTAAAATCTTGGATCCGCCTCTGTATCTTAGCACAAGAAGAAATCTAGCATTTTCTCATATTGTGATTGTGTGGCTCAAACAACGTCCAAACTCTAAAAGAATTTTTGTTTTGAAGTGAAGCTGGGAAAAAAAAGGAGGGACGCTCAAGTTTCCAACACATACCTGTGCATCATACATCACAAGGCCAGCGTAAACCACTGCTAAACCAAAAATCGAATCTGAAAAACCCCTGCAGTTACAGCACTGATAGCATGTCACTCATAGCTAGACAAAACCAACTAGTCAAGAAAACAGAATTAATTGCAACGCTGTAATGTTTTATCCCAAGTTGTAGTTCATGTGTAACTTCCTCTGGAGGGAAATAGAAAAGGAGCAAAATACCTTTCCAAGCCAAGGGCCGTGGCTGTGGCGATTACTGCCTGTCATTCATATATAGATGTAATTAGACGAGTCAGAAATGAAAAAATGACAACAAACCTGGTTTTTGTTTTTATGAGTTTAAGTAATATACACCGTCATTGTAAACAATTTTTACACCATTAGGTTACCTTTACCTGTTGTAGTAGGTGACATATCTTATTTCCTAGATTTCAAATCTCACATTTTAAGGATGGTTACCCGTAGATATCCTTCGGATAACCTGATGGTGTGAAAAATTGTTTATACTGATGCTGTATAAAACTTAAAACTCCTCTCTATTAGTTTATCATAGACTAATTAAGGATTGACGCGTTTAATGTAGACTTCAGTTTTGAAAGCACATCGTGTAAATGATAGGTGAGGTTAAGTTTGCGGAAGCAAAGAAGGGTAATAATCTTACAGATGAGTGTGTGGAAGGGAAACCCCCAGCCTGTAAGGCAGTCTTGAAATTGAACTCATTGCCATAAAATAGACTTGAAGTAAAAGGCTTCATTAGCTGACCAACCGCTGCAGATATAGCTGCTGCGACCAAAACCTGTAGGTCAACAAATTAATAACATTTAAAGGAATAACCTCATGCGGCAATGTGATTTCTGAGACGAATCTTAACACATTGATGCTACTTTTGGTATAGCGTTGCTTTCACGCCTTAAATTGCCTAATTATAACTTTTACATTTGGGATTCAATAAGAATATGAGAGCATAATTTGTTCAAGCTCAAGACAGGTTCCCCATTTCCACAGGTTAGGCCACACTATGACTAACTTATTTATAAAATAAATGTGTACATATCAATGAAAAAGATGTTTCAGTTTGTGAGACGTCAAGTCATTTTCTGGAACTGTGTACCAAATAAGTAGAGCTCCTACACAGCTCGTTACAAAGTAATCACAAAGAGAGACATGGGAGAGTTCTAGCTTGACATCTGATCTAATGGCATAGTGATTATGTTAAAAATGATGCATGGTCTGCTCTGACATATAGAAGATTTTTGCCTACTTTACGTGTTTGAAGTTTCTTTTTTGATTAGTAACATGTTTGTTGTTTCTGCTTCAAATATGAAGACTAAGTGTTCTTTTCAAATGCAGACTTGACGATAGATAATTAAACTATTTCCAATATAACTATTTAGCGAACGCCTACATTCTTTCTTGGTTTTCCAACTTCTAATCATGAGCATTGCATCTATTCATCTTGAGCAAATTGGGCTGTTTAGATAGAATGGAAGAGTTGATTCTCCACCCCCCCCCCCCCCTCTCCTCCCTCAGAGTATAAACATTAACGCTAATTAAGAACCAAGGATAGACATTTTTCACCATACATAGTGTAAATCCAACCAATTTGGCATCTAATTGACAAATTCACACACATTATTACTAAGTTATCAAGAAAAGATTATATCTTAGTTTAATAATCTTTGTCAAACTGACCTTCTAACTCTTACCATTAACAATAACAATCCAACTGAATTTTAGCCCAATTGATACATTAAGACACATACTTTACACAAAAAACAATACCAAGATTGAAAAAAGACAACTATTTTATTAAAGCTATGAAGTGGAGTGACTAACCTTGTTATGGATGACATCAGAAATGTCTTCTATTCCAATCCCGTGAAGACACACCAACTTGGGCAAAGGTTTATAGTTCAAAGAAGAAGAAGAAAAACATCTACCATGTTTTCCAAGACAAGGAAATACTAGGATTTTTTTGTTGAGTTGTTGTAAATTGAAGTATTATGTCTCACCATTAACAATGACAATCCAACTGAACTTTAGCCCAATTGATACATATAAACACCAACTTTATAACATAGTGTAAATTCAATCATTTTGGGATTCTTCTTTTTCTAATAACCGTGGTATTCAGACCAGCTTGCACACACCTCGACTAATTCCACGGGTACTTGCTACCTCCCACCAGCACATGTACCGGTAAACTTTGTCCACCAAGGCTTCGACAAATGGGAAGCACAACCAATTTTGGATCTATTTGACGGGTTTACATACATTATTAATAAGTTATCAAGAAAAGATTATATCTTAATCTAATCATCTTTGTGAAATTGACCCTCCAACTCTCACCATAAACAATGACAATCCAACTGAACTTTAGCCCAATTGATACATAAAGATTCCAACTTTGCTCAAAAGAACCAACAAAAAGAAAACATCAAGAATTGAAAAAAGATAACTTTGTAAATCCATCCAATTACCTATTGGCAAATTTACACACATTATTACTAAGTTATCAAAAAGAAAAAAAACAAACAAAACTTAGTGATTTAATCATCTTATTGAGACTGACCCTCCAACTCTCACCATAAACAATGACAACCCAACTGAACTTTAGCCCAATTGATACATTAAGACACATACTTTACACAAAAAACAATACCAAGATTGAAAAAAGAAAAGACAACTATTTTATTAAAGCTATGAAGTGAAGTGACTAACCTTGTTATGGATGACATCAGTAATGTCTTCTATTCCAATCCCATGAAGACACAACAACTTAGGCAAAGGTTTATAGTTGAAAGAAGATGAAGAAAAACATCTACCATGTTTTCCAAGACAAGGAAATGCTAAGATTTTGGTTGTTGGGTTGTTGTAAATTGATGTATTATGTGTGTTGCATAGCCTTAAAGAAGTAGCATATGGACAGCCCCAACTCTGCAATAACAACATGTTTCTCTGACCAGAAGTTTTCCTTTGGCTTTGTTCCACGCTTGCTTTGCTCCACCAACTAAATGAACTAACAAAAGTGATGGTGTTTGTGGAATTTACCTTTTCAGCCCTACACTTATTTAAATAAAGTTTATTTTAAATAAGTTTGTGGAACTAATAAAGTTTATTTTTCTTCTTCTCTTATCATTCACACTTTTTTATGTACTCATTATTTTTCCCTTATTGATTGTTTTCTTTCTTTTTGTATGTTTTTGTGGGGGAGGGGAAGGGGTAATTCATGAATAATTAAAAGGGAAAGGAAGAACAAGAAATAACTTGGGGTAGGATTTGATTTTTTTGGTTTTACACCCGATGTTCGGCAGTCATTTTGTGGTTCGACTAATTCGAATTCTCACCAGGAAATCTAATATAAAAAAGCATTACTGAGCCCACGGCTTCAGAAAGCCGTGAGACTAAAGATTAAGTCAAGTCCATCAATCTCGTTAAGAGTCGTTCCACCCCGGTTGGCAAAGAGGCTGACTCGGGTGAGCAACCGATATTTATCTTGATTGGACGAGGGCTTTTGAGAGTATTAGGAATCATAATAGCTGTATTGGTGATAGTTTGGTTAGAAAGAAAAATATTTGTAGGAATAGAACAACGTATCAAATCCGGAGTAAAATGCTTTTCATAAAAAACAGTTTTATTTTTAGAGCTCAAACTTGAAATTTTTAGTTAAAGAGTCATCCTACCATGACCTTTGGTGGTGTTTGAAATTTGCTTCAAGTAGCTCCCTTTTCCAACTTGAAATATAATATGAATCATTTCAAGTTTTTCACCTGTATTAAAAGTTGCTAAGTTGAAATGACTCATAGTATTCCTATTACATATACATTGTAAGTAGGCGTTGGACGTACGATTTGAAATCATGAGTTGAAATTAGTGTTTGGATATGCATTTCATCTCATGGTTTCAAACCATGATTTGAAATTCCAAATCATTCAAAAAGGCATGATTTGATGTTTCAGATCATGGTTTCAAAAATTTTAAATATAAAACTTGACCCATAAGTTTATATTTTGTAAAAAAAGACTTATAAGTTGGTAGATATTTTTAACAATACTCCCACCACCCATTTACCAACCTTTAATTATGTCTACCATGTGGAAAGATTATATTAAAGAGTAGTTATATTACTATTCATGTTAAATTTTCTTTTTTATTGAACTAAAGTTTGATCAATTGATGTTGTATTTTTTAGAAAGATCTTATAGTAGCGTATTAATTTTGTTATGAACTATGACTTGCTCATTTGGTAAGATTTTATAAGAATTGAAAATATTTTGATAGTTTTCACAACTTATGAGTTTTTATGTCTATAAGAAAAAATACAACTTAACAAATTCAAATTACATGTCCAAATATGATTTCAAATCTTGATTTTATCTCGTCAATGTCTAAACCATTGTTTTAAAAGGCAGTGTTAAGACTCGCCTCGGGGCAGGGCAGTGGCAAAACGCCCTGGGGCTAACGTGCGGGGCTTAGTTCCTATGAGGCTTACGCCCTAAGCGCCCAACCGTACGCCCAAAACACGCCTAACGCCCAGGGCTCGCCTAACAGTTCTTACACAAATTATATTTTAAATTCCTTAATTAAAATCATTCACCCTCATAATTGTTTAAAAAAATAATGATACTTAATAGTTTTTCATCTATAGAAATAGAAGATTGGGTGTAACTCATTTAACAAGTCGTAGTATTGGATATTTACTATTTGAGAACGTCGTGAGGGTGAATATCACTTAATTTTTTAAAAAAAAACACATAGCGGAATTGTACATTTTCACTTGTCATTGGTCATAAGTCCTATGTATCAGAATTATCATATAATTTTATTTTTTGTTCATGAAGAAGTTATGTTTTAATTGTAATATTGATAAATTTTATTGATTATTTGCTTATAGGGAGATAAAATGAATAGTATGATAGTAATAGTGTTTTAAGAAGCTATGTTTTTTTCCGTGTTTGAAAGTTAAAATGTTAGAATTGATTTGCATTTCATAATAGCTTTTATTTCATTGTATTGTTTATACTTGTAAAATTATGCTATATATAATTACAAGTTATAAGCGGTGTATAATGGATTGCTTTGATCATTTTTTTGTGAGGATCAATGGGCGCGCGCGCGCGCGCGCGCGCACACACACACACACACATATATATATATATATATATATATATACAGTTTTCTTTTATTTTTTATGTAATTTTACCTATTTAAAAATATTTATTGTAATTATATTATTTTAAGAAATACTAAAAATTAAATACCCATGGGGCTTACGCCCCGTGCCTCGAGGCTTACGCCTCGTCGAGGCGTATGTAAAACGCCCCGCCTTACGCCCCCGCCTTTTAAAACACTGGTATAAACGGCTCCTAGATATTTTCTCACCATTTGACCAAAAAAGAAAGAAAAAAGAACACCTAACATCCTAAGTTTTAGGATCACAATGAAAATGTCAAATTAGACCCCACACTAATATAATGAAAAGTCATCAAACTACATCAAAAATCTTCAATCTACACTTACCCCTAGACATTCACCTCACAATCTTCAACTTCCCATCTTTGGGAAGACAAAAACAGAAAACCTTCCTCATTTCCTCTACAACAAACACCATGACATCTTCTCAAATCCCTTCTCCATCTCAACCCCTTCTTGAAAATGAACAACACCCCACTACCCCACCTACCCCCACAAAAAAATTAGCTCTAATCCCACTTATATTCATAATCTTTTTTGAGGTATCTGGTGGACCATATGGTGCTGAAGCAGCAATAGGTGCAGCTGGTCCATTACTAGCAATTCTTGGTTTCTTGATTTTCCCATTTATTTGGAGTGTACCTGAAGCACTTGTTACAGCTGAACTTGCCACTGCTTTTCCTGGTAATGGTGGTTTTGTTATTTGGGCTGATAAAGCATTTGGACCATTTTATGGTTCATTGATGGGTTCTTGGAAGTTACTTAGTGCTGTTTGTAACTTAGCTTCTTATCCTGTACTTTGTTTAGATTACATTAAGTTGGTTTTTCCAATTCTTGATTCTGGTTTACCTAGGTATATTGCTATTTTCTTGATTACTATGTCGTTGTCTTTCTTGAATTATTTAGGTTTGTCTATTGTTGGTTATACTGCTGTTGTTCTTGGTGTACTTTCCCTTTGTCCCTTTTGGTTAATTACATTGTTTTCAATTCCCAAGATTGATCCTAGTAGATGGTTGAGTTTAGGTCAAAAGGGTGTTAAAAAAGATTGGAACTTGTTCTTTAATACCCTTTTTTGGAACTTGAATTTTTGGGATAATGCTAGTACTTTAGCTGGTGAAGTTGAACAACCTCAAAAAACATTTCCTAAAGCACTTTTTTCAGCTGGGATTGTTACATGTTTTAGTTATGTTTTGCCACTTTTGGGCACTACTGGAGCTGTCCCATTGGAACAAGGTAAATGGACTGATGGGTATTTTGCTAATTTGGCTGCTATGATTGCTGGAAATTGGTTGAAATATTGGATGGAACTTGGGATTGTTCTGTCTGTGATTGGTTTATATGAGGCTCAGTTGAGTAGTTGTGCTTACCAAGTTCTTGGAATGGCAGAGATGGGGCTTTTGCCTCGAGTTTTCGGTCTTAGATCCAAAAGGTTCAACACACCTTTGATTGGAATTCTTGTACCAACAGTAGTAGCATTGGTTGTGTCCTACTTGACATTTTCAGACATCGTTTCGTCTGTGAATTTCTTGTATAGTCTCGGGATGTTGTTGGAGTTCGCCTCGTTTTTGTGGTTGAGGAGGAAAATGCCTAGTGCTAAGAGGCCATACCGAGTGCCATTGTCGATGCCAGGCTTGGTGGTGATGTGCTTTGTTCCGTCTTGTTTTCTGGTTTATGTTATGGTTGTCGCTCATAGGACCGTGTATATAGTCAGTGCATTGCTCACCGTTTTCGCCATTGCTTGGTACTTCTTCATGGAGTATTGTAAAACCAAGACGTGGTTTGGTTTTGAAGGTGTTGATCAAGACAAGGTTGATGATGAGTATTTTTAATTCCACAGAGTTTCGAACTGTGTACCAGCTGGGCCTCGAGGATTTCTGGATGTTAAAAAAAGAATTGTTAGTTTGATTTATTTATCATTTGTGATGTATTTTGCTTGTTGTAAAGTATTGGTAACATGAATAATATGATTATTTCAATACACCTTGGTTGGAACTTTAGTACCAACACTAGAAGCATTGATTGTGTCCTACTTGACATTCGCAGATCGTGTCGTCTGTGAATTTCCTGTATAGTCTCAGGAAGTTGCTTGAGTTCGCGTCTTTTTTGTGGTTGAGGAGGAAAATGCCAGTGCTAAGAGGCCGTACCAAGTGCCATTGTCAATGTCAGGCTTGGTGATGATGTGCTTCGTTCCCCCTTGTTTTCTGCTTTATGTTATGGTTGTTGCTCGTAGGACTGTGTACATAGTTGGTGCATTGCTCACTATTTCGCCATTGCTTGGTACTTCTTCATGAAGTTTTGTAAAACCAAGATGTGGTTTGGTTTTGAGAGTGTTGATCAAGACAAGGTTGATGATGGGATTTTTTATTCCGCCCAGTTTCGAACTGTGTACCAACTGGCCCTCGAGGATCTCTCGATATAAATATAAGAAACATTAGTTTGATTTATTAAATGTTTGTGATGTATCTTGCTTAGTGTAAACTATGGGGGATATGAATAATGTGATTCCTTGAACACACCTTGGACTGGTATTTTAGTACCAACACTAGTAGCATTGGTTGTGTCCTACTTGACATTCACAGACATCGTGTCGTCTGTGAATTTCTTGTATAGTCTCGGGATGTTGCTAGAGTTCGCATCGTTTTTGTGGTTGAGGAGGAAAATGCCTAGTGCTAAGAGGCCATACCCAGTGCCATTGGCAATGCCAGACTTCATCGTGATGCGCTTCGTTCCGTCTTGTTTTCTGATTTATGTTATGGTTGTCTCTCAGAGGACCGTGTATATAGTTAGTGCATTGCTTGGTATTTTTTCATGGAGTATTATAAGACCAAGCTATGGTTTGGTTTTGAAATTGGCAAGGACAAGGTTGTTGATGAGATTTTTTAATCTGCCTATTTTGAACTGTGTACCAGCTGGCCCTCGAGGATTTCCCGATATGAAAATGATTTTTAGCATGATTTATTTATTATTTGTGATATAAAGTATTGGGAACATGAATAATGTGATTATTTCTTAATTTCAGTTGAGGATTTGTTTGTTGATTTGTCTCCAATTATTGTGGTCTTTTGTCCAAGATGCAAGCCAAGTTGGTTCCCATTGGGATCTCAAAATTGTTGATTTAATGCTAAAAGGTATTGATATCCTAAAATTTTCATGAAATACCACTTTTCGGCCAGGTTTTTTAAAATAGCTATGGTCTTAGAGTTTAAATTTCACAAGTGAAACTCTGCGACATTATCATGGAACTTCCTTGTATAATTTAAACTCCAGGACATAGATTATTTTTCAATTACATTAATTGAAAAGTGGTTAGTTGTGAATTTTTCCATCATTGCTCAAATATTTGCAACATGATGATTGAAATGTATAAAAAAAATAGTGAAAACTTTTAAATACATTGAATTTATTCTAAGAAAAGCAAAGAATGCGTGCAATCAATACGTAAAATGTGATTCCCCTCGCCAACAACCTTCTCAGTATGAGCTCGTCGCACGGGGCTTATCTAGTGTTGTTTACATCTTCAGTGTGATTTGCGGGCTATTGCACTAGAAACGGGGTTTACCCAGGACGCACCCAAAAGATAGCGGCTACGGATTTCTTAGTTTAAAAAAGAAAAATGTAAAAGTAATAATTGCTCCATATCTAGCAGTTGAGGCAAGTCACACTTGATTCACTTGCTCTAAGTAGACGTTTAGACATGCGATTTCATTTCATGAGATGAAATCAGCGTTTGGACATGTGATTTTATCTCATGAGATAAAATTCCAAATCATTCAAAAAGGCATGATTTGGGATTTCAAATTTTTTAAATGTAAAAGTTATCCCATAAGTTTATATTTTGTAAAAATAGATAAATCTACCAATTATGTTTACCAACCATTTCTATCAAATATTAAAAGATCTACAAGTTGGTAGTATATTTATAACAAATCTACTCTTGCCAACCATGTGAGAGGATAATATTAAAGAGTAGTTACATTACAACTCATGTTCAATTTTTTATTTTATTGAACTAAAGTTTGATATTGATGTTATATTTTTTAGAAATGCCTTCTAGTAGCGTATTAATTTTGTTATGAACTATTAATTGCTCATTTGGTAAGATTGTATAAGAATTGGAAAGTTTTGATGATTTTCACAACTTGTGAGATTTTTAGGTCTATAAGAAAAAAATACAACTTAAGTAATCCAAATTGCATGTCCAAACAAAAGTTCAACTTCAAATCATCATGATTTCAAATCATGTCCAAACGGCTCCTAAATCAATACTCCATCCATTTCATAATAAGTGGTACCATTATATTTTGTTTTAAAATAAGTGGTGTTTCACAAAATCAAGAAGGCATTGATTTTTTCCTTCCAAATTTACCGTTATTTAAGTGAATGAAGTTTTAGATAATCAAAACCCATTAAAGAGCTACTTCTTTTTTCAAGACATTTGATTAAGGGGAGTTATTTTTTACTTTTTAAAAGTGAGTAATTTTCTTAAGGAGTGCGTCACTACTCCCTCCGTCTCAAGATATTTTTTGCATTTTTCATTACATGCCCATTAAAAAAAGCATTTATAAGGGTAGCATTTTGACTATCTTACCCTCCTAACATGTTTCATCATGTTTTCTCTCCTCCATAAATATTTACTCCATCAATGATGAAACTTTTAAATGTTGGTATGTGAACTCGCAGAATCAAGCATTGATGTAATTAATACAAGGGAAAAATGAAAAAAAAAGTTACTCAATTTTATTTTGGGTAAATAAAATGAGAAATATTTTTAATAAGGATGACAAATATTTTGAGACGGAGGAAATACTTATTATGAAATGGAGACGGTACATAAAATGAAGAATTGAAAATAAATGTGTAAATGTGTTTCTACTTTCCTAAAATAAAACCTTTTGTCGTTACGCTTTTCAGTATTTTTGTTAACTTCTCATTAAGAAAATTGTAACTTCTAGACAAAAATAGGTAATTTGACTAAACTACCCCTAATTAAATAGGTATTGAGATTTGATCATATAACATTTAATAGGGATAAATTTGAAAAAATAAGATTAATTATTTCTTGATTTGATAAGTGAACACTTATTTTTACCCTTAAAAAAATAAAAAAACTAAGTGAACACTTATTAGGCACTGAATTTAAGAAGCCAGTCATTACTATTGTGAAAAATGAGCAACACGTGCAAAATAAATACTTCAAGAGTAGGTATACTATTACTGATGCAAAAGTTATTAAGAAGCCTTCAAGTTTTCAATGAAATAGTGAATTGGTCCCTGTTGTTTCCCCCATTTTTGGCAGCTATTGAGAAGTTATGAAGAATGATACATGTGCTTCACATGGTGTCTAGAAATCTAAGCAATTATTGGCAGAGGCGGACCTATGATTTAAAAGTAGTAGGGGCGCTATTGGTATGTGGCTCCAGCCTACAAAAGTGTCGGGAATTTTTTTTTTTGTGCAGATGCAGAGTGGGAACCGAACCGTAGTCTGTGCACTAAAAGATCATTGCACCCTATATCAACCAGTGTAGCTACCCGACCTTTGTAAATGAAGGTGTCAATCAAAATACTGAAAAGAAATGAATTATGGGTCTAACTCAATCCCAAAAGCTAGCTTATGAGGGGATGATTGTTCAAGTCCATATAAGAAAACCACTCATCTATTAACCACCGGTGAAGGACTTTTTTTCATTCTTCAACACCCACCTCACGCCCAAAGCTGGACATCTGGAGCGTGCAATTTAATTTGGGGGCCCAACCTTGAGTAAGATGGGTCCTGCTTTGATACCATGAAAAAAATAGATCATGGGCTTAACTCAACCAAAAGCTAGCTTATGAGGGAAGGATTGTCCAAGTCTATATAAGGAGACTACCGATCTCATTAACCACCGATGGGGGACTTTTTTTCATTCTTCAACAAATACAAACCTTATGTTTAAAATATATTACTATCTCCGTCCCAATTTATGTGATACACTTTCCTTTTTAATCTGTTCAAAAAAGAATAATACATTTCTATCTTTAGAAATAATTTAACTTGAAGCTTTCCCGTTTACCCTTAACGAAATAATTTAAAGCCACATAAATATCTATGACTTATTTGAGACCACAAGTTTCAAAAGTCTTTCTTTTCTTAAACTCCGTGCCTAGTCAAACAATATCACATAAATTGGACAGAGGGAGTATATCTTTTTCAAGGTTACCGGAGGCACGTAACCAGTGGCAGAACCAAGATTTTCACTAAGGGAGTTCAAGATTTGTCGAAGTGAACACACGAAGAAGTCAAAGGGGGTTCAACGTCTACTAAATATACATAAAAAAATAATTTTAACCATATATATACAGTGTAATTTTTCGTCGAAGGAGGTTCGGATGAACCCCTTGGCTATGCCTGGCTCCGCCCTTGCATGTGACACCCTACTCTAGGGGTAGATCCACCACTAATCACGGGTTAATCATAAATTTGGATGGTGATTTTAGGATTTAACTTATATGCACTAACGACCCATGTGAGGCCTCGAGAGTTATATTATAATAAATGTCGAAAAAAATTATGTGGCACGTGTTGAAGTGGATATGCATTAAAAAGTGGACACGTGTTAAATAACAATGTGTAAATATGATACAGTCAAACCTTTCTATAAACAACGTCGTTTGTCCTGATATTTTTTGGTTATTGGCGCGAAAGGCTATTTTAGAGAACATATAATATAACATAACATGAAAGATTAGTTCCATTGAAAATATGATTGTTGTAGTGAAATATTGTTATAGAGAATGACTGTTATAGAGAGATCTAGCTGGACCTCTGAAATTTTACACCTTAACGATAAAACATGTCTCTCCTTGTAACTATAAAGTTCATGGGCTCTACACAGTTTGGGCCAGCCATGGTATGTTGCTAAAGCCCAATCTACAACACAGCCCCAGACCTTTTTGCATGTTTATTCGAACTTAGTTTAATCAAGAAGATGTGTTATCTATCTTATAAATTCTACTCTCTTGCGCTGGGGAAAATGATATAATTACCACAAGAATATGATAATCTTATCTCGCATTACACAAAATCAGGTAAATATGAGGTGAATTAATAACAAAATTAAAGTCCATATCAGTAGCCTAAAGCAAATGATGGAAAACGTAATTGAAAAAAAATACACACCTAAAAAAGTATTAATTAGGTATCTCTCCAAAGCAAGTTGATTCCAATCAGTGACATCAGTTCAAGGGAATCCAATAGCTTTAGCATATATTTATATTGAAAAAATTGCTCCCTCTGTTCATTTTTTACTTGTTCATGTTTGACTTGGCACATCCCTTAAGAACAATAAATAAAATGACAATTTTACTCTATTACTCCTAATTATTATAAATCAACTAACTGAAAGCAATCAGAGATATCTTAAAAGGTGTGCAACCACTAACAATCCCTTGAAGTTTCTTACCCAATAACTAATAATAAGGGTAAAATAGTTATAAAAAGGTAAATTATCTCTTGGTTTTCAAACTGGACAAGTAAAAGTGAATTTTTTTTTAGTATATTGAACAAGTAAAAATAGACGGAGGGAGTACTAAGTATCTATAAATATTTAATTGTGAACCAATTATTATCGTATATTAGATTGAGGTTGTTTAGGAAACACATAAGCTCCAGATTCTGAATCCCCCTCTGATTCCAATTGTGGCATAGTTTTTTTTTTTTTCCCAACAAGAAGTTGATCCCCAAGGCATTTGAAATAGTAATAGATATCAAACTTTCATTACAAAATAAATAAAATTACATTACAACAAGAAGACAGAATGTATTAGGATCAGCATTAGCTTATAATATTATAGTAGTAAGAAAAAAAAAATTAGTTATTATTCCACCAAGGCCGTCTTTTTCTTTTTCTTGTTCTAATTGATCTTAGCAAAATCAATAGTTTCTTTTCCATCATGAGCTTTCCTGAAGAAATGCTTGACATAATCCGAATAAAGAACTTGCTTGTAAATTGGCTCTTCTCCATTTTTCTCAAGCACTTCTTTCAATGGACCAATCAAGTCATTAGGTTTAGGGTTTACAAATATTGGCACTGAGATCCTATTATTATTCCCATTTGCCATAACACGATGCTCAATACTCTTGTATTTTCCATTACTCATTATTTGAAGAGCATCACCTACATTGATCACAATAGCTCCATCAATTGGTGGGACATGAACCCAAGTGTCATCACTATCAAGTTTTTTCACGTACAATCCTCCAATATTATCCTGGAGGAGAATTGTTAATGTTGAGACATCAGAGTGACGACCTACTCCAACTGTTAACTCAGGATTAGGACATTTAGGGTAGTAGTTTAGGTTAATTCTTTTTGAACCCATTAGGAGTGATTCTTTAGTTTGGTCTATTTCATTTACATTTAGTCCTTTCATAAGTGCCTCCAAGAGCTTCTTGATGACAATTTGAGAGTTTCTCAAGAAGTCTAGTGCTTCATCCCTACAAAAAAGATTCACAATTAAAATCAACATTAAATGAAGTATGTTATATTTTTCACTATTAAAAAATACGAATTTGTAACGAAATTAAACGTTTTCGAAGGATTTTCCGATCGATGAGAACGTTTGCCGGAGACTCGTGTTTTTCTAATAGTGTTAAATCTTTGGCCCTTTTTTTTTCTCACATTTTCTCCTTAATCTCGAGAAATCTTTTTGTTTAAGAACCATATGGTATTCGAAACTTAGCTCAAAATCAAGCCGGGAGCCGAAAAATGCTCTCTACAAAAATTTCTTTATTCTCAAGATTCAAACTCGAAATCTCGAGTTAAGGTTGGAGGAATTTCATCCGTGATCCCTTTGTGGTAAATAATGATCGCATTTCGTCTTTGTATGGAAAGTGATTTTCATTTAAACATGAGTGATGGTATTGGTTGGTAAAGTTATTTTAAACATGAGTGATGGTTGGTAAAGTTATTTTATTGACAAGTGGGGTAGGCAGAATAGTATTTTCCCGAATGCTTAACACGACTTTTACAGTTAGGCTAGTCAACTTGTCCAAGTCAAACGACTGAGTGACTGTATGTAAATTGTAAAAATAAATAAACAGTCCTGAAAAAAGAGAAAACAAATTCGTATATATATATATATATATATATATATATATATATATATATATGAAGAATCGAATAAATGAATAAATCATCATAACGACAAGCATTGTCTTTGTTATATATCTATATCCAATATTTTTTAGAGAGTTGCTAAATTGTCACACCAATTTGACTCAAATTTAGCCATACTTATGTAAAAACCACCATAACTTCTATTGTACAATTTTAAATTAAGATAAACTTTGAGAAGAAAAGATAGAAATGACATTAAATAAACATAAATTATTAAATTTGACCTAAATAGTCATATGAATTTACCCCATTTGGGCCATTGTGACGAAAATAGTGTGGCAAAAAGACCTTATTGTATTTTTTATAATGTTGTCAACATATGAAGAATCGAATAAATGAATAAATCATTATAACGACAAGCATTGTCTTTGTTATATATCTATATCCAATATTTTTTATAACGTTGTCAACATATGAAGAATCGATTAAATGAATAAATCATTATAACGACAAGCATTGTCTTTGTTATATATCTATATACAATATTTTTATTTACTGATTAACTATATATACATATCTAATACTAATAAATTTCGATGAACCCTGTGACACTGCTTAGAAAAAGCTATATTTGCCCCTGTTAGTATTTTAACTATATACGTTGACCGTGTAAAAATTCTTTTGTTATCTATATAGTGTAACATGTGATAACATGTTACATATTGTTTTTATAAGTAATTTGATAGTGTAAATATATTATTTACCTGCAAGAAGAAGGCCAAAGAGCAGCAGCTTCTTCATCAGAAACATAGAAAAGACTCAAATAATCTTTCCACTCCAAAGCCTTTTCAGCTTGAGGAGTAAAACTTGTACCATATCTTACGTTATGCGTAGGTGAAAAATCCTTTGAATGCTTATTCTTCTCCTCCGCGGACTGTTTAAAAAACCTATAAGTCGCGGCCTTAACATTGTCAAGAACTTCAAGAGGAATTCCATGATTAATAATCTGGAAAAATCCCCATTTTTCAGCCGCGTTGCATATTTTTTCGCCAATTTTTGGGCCGTTATTGTCCCAATTGGACATATCGATGATTGGGATAGAGTCATCGACGATTATTGTGCTTGTAGTGATTCGTTCTGTAAGGGGTTGAACGTATTGTTTTGGTAGGGTTTTGAGTCCCATATCCGATAAACCCTTAACTCCGTGGCCTTCATTCACCACAAAGTCTGTAACGTCTGAAAAATTGATTGAGGACAATGTAGTAGGCATTTTTGAGGTCTATAGAAATTAAGCAGTATATGTTTTTTTAGCTAGTAGAATTTGATGATGAGTTCTTAAAAAATTTGCAATATTTATAGGCACATAAGGTAGGTGTCATCCTTAAAAGTCTTGTATTATTATATACCAAAATTAAACAAAAAGTGTGGTCAGCTTATGCGGCAAAGTGCTATGCATGTACAAAGTTTCCTTGTTTAGTAGTTGTGCATTTCTTTTCTCATGTTTGGAAGAAATTAGTTCTATGATCATCTCAGCAATGAGACAAAAAATAAGTTGTTAATTATTCCATTTGATTCATTTATAGGATGCTCATGGTGGGGGGGGGGGGGGGGGGTTGCAGACGAGGACGGGTTAAAAAAAAAAAAAAAGATGGTTAGGCTATTTGAGCTGACAAGCTTTCGAAGAAGGGGTGCATAAAATCATAAGCGATAACCACAAGTTCACATGATATGCACACTTTTGGACGCGATGGTAGCATAGCCCGAGGGATATATCCGTGAGGTATATTAGGCAAAAGCGGGAAATACGTGTCATGTGCTTGAGTCGTGACAATAACATTTCTTAAGATTGTTCAAACAAGAACGACACATTACTTTTCTATATTTGGAAGGGTCATTTTTGCATGTTGTAGCAGGTAATTAACCTAACTACCTTATTTCAAGATTACAAATCCAACTTTTTTATGGAGTATTACGTGCACATATCTTTTAGGTGACTTTATAGTGTCCCGTTTATATGTGCTAAACTGTATGTGAAAATCTTTTACTTTAAACTGCTCATTTTTCCTTAATAACATATAAATGTCATGCCATGTTATCGACTATATATTCTTTCTTCTTAAATTTCATGACTAGTCAAACACCGCCATATAAAATAATCCATAAAGGAGTATAAGTGAAATAATAACAAAGGCAAATGGTTAGTGTCTAACAATCGTTATCGGTTAACTGACCAAATTAAAGTTGTTAAAAAGTCATTAGTAATAAATTAGAGTTCTACTTCTAAGTAGTGCACCCCATTAATGTCCTTAACATTGCCATTTTAATCAGAACAAATTTACTATATATTAAGTTTATAACTTGTAACCATGTCTGCCAAAATACAAAAAAAGACTAATTCCTGAAGGTGCTAGCTGATTACAAATCACTTAATAGCTTATAAGTCAACCATATATCATTACCAAAAAAAAAATAAAAAAATTAGCGAAAGATGATTTCTATCGCTAAACAGCTAAACAACAAAAATCTGTGGATCATGATTTCATTTATGGACGGATTAGCGATGAACTAAATAAATAATCTAGTCAGCTATGGGCTATTCAGCAACATACCAGCGACGGATTTATATTTAATATATTTTCGTAGGGTATAGAAACACCTTTTGAGAATAAAAAGTAAAATTCAAAAAGAGATCATAATTTTGGGTTTAATTGTATGCACGTTCAAGCTCTAGTACTAATAATTCTGGTAATGTACTCTATTTATCCTGCTAATCAAATTAAGAATTAGCAACTTGCCTTTTAATTAGTTATTCATAAAATTCTGTTTGGACTTTGGAGTAGGCTCTTGTGAAATTGAGTTGGTCATTATATATCCTAACAGTTGCTAATAATTTTGGTAATCTATTTATCCTGCTAATTAATATAAGAATTAGCAATTTGCATTGTAATTAGTTATTCTTAAATTTATTTGGAGTAGGCTCTTATGAATTTGAGTTGGTCACTTCGAAAATAAAAGGGGCAATTAAAACCCGTAAACAATATTATATGATAAATAAAAATACAAGTGGAACTTAAAAATTAATATTGAATAATTCCATTATCTAGTGTTCAAATAATTTTGCAAATCGTATTAATTATAGCTTGGACGTCCATTCATTTAAACGACAGCGCCTCCTAATTAACTCTTCAATTGGTCTAAAAGGTATTTATACGGTCTCTTTTACTTGGTCTCTAATTGGTGAATTAACTTTGGGATTTTGTATCTGGATTAAATCTCTTCAAATTAATCAGAGGTCTTGGGTTTGAGGTTCTGAGAATGAATAAATCTCTATTAGAAATTGCTTTCCTCTTAAATGAGTCTTAAGCGGGGTGAATATGGATTAATAGTCAAATAGTGGGTTCGAAATACCAGATGTTAAAACATGCATGTTTGGGATAGGAGTATTACACAAGGCTCAAGTGCAACGAGTAATGTAGCCACTTTAAAATTAACTTCAAACTTACATGACTGAAATTAAAAAAAAATTGGGTCTAAACTTACAAACTTCAGACATACAGGTCCAAAGTTAGGCTTGCCAAAGCAAAACTTTATACAACTTGAAAATCAGGCAAACAGCTTCAGATATTTTCGTATGAAGTTTACCTGTTAGTCTATCCCAAACTTCATACATGTTTTGTCTTGCAATCCTAAACTTCAAACCCTTAAATTTGAAGTTTCAAATTCCAATATACCATAGTCCCAAAGAGAGCATGGAGAGGAACTCCTTTTTTTTTTTTTTCTTAAACAAACATATATCTTGTTACATAAAAATAACAATAAAAATATGCGTAGACAAGAAAAATAATTAACAATCATCTAACAATAAAAATATGCGTAGAAGACCTTTTTTTTGTGGTAACACAGATAAGTAATTATATAATTATAATTTTAACTTTGATCTCATTAGCATATAATTTTGAAAAAATAAAATAAATATAACTTAAATAATGTATCAAAACTGGTTACCAAATGCATTTCCAACATATTACTAGTGTCAATTGACATTTGTAAATTATATGTACATTGTACCTATCATACAATCATGTAGCTAGGGAAAAAATTCAATGTATGCTTCAATGTGGAAAATCTGTCTGATTATTTTGTCTCCACTTTCACTAGTGTAAATTTGTTTGATTATTGTGTCTTTTTCTCTCTTTTTACCACTCAAATCCAAGGTCTACGTTGACGTGGAAAAGCCAAGTCAGAACACAAATTAAATGTGTGAACTTTTTTGTTTTACATTTACTAATAATTACTTGTTTATAGAAGTTAAAAAAAAGGTTTATATTGGATAAAAAACTAACTAAATGTTGTCAAAATTTATATTGGAAAAACATGAAAGAAGTATTCTATATTTAAGGAAGCAAACAGCCTTAGATTTTAATGACACGTTTTACAACTTCGAGGGTTGATTAGGCCTAAAATGGACAATATATACTTTCTCCGTCTCAAATTATTTGTCGTGTTTACTAAAAATAGTTGTCTCAAATTATTTGTCGTTTTAAGAGTTCAACCCACAATTTTTTTCCCATTTTACCCTTAGTAGAATTTTGTCGTTAATGAAGATGACACATAAATAGAGTAAACATTTAATTGAGAGAATTATTAACTTAGACATAAATAGGTAAAGTTAGTCAAATACATCTCCTAATTAATATTTCTTAAGGAGCGTGTAAAATAAAAAAACGACAAATAATTTGAGACGGAGGGAGTTTTATCCATAATGGAGTTTATTGTTATATATATACCAGTAAACCTTAATTAATAATGATAATTAATGGTAAGACAAACCTCAATGAGAATGTTGAGTCTCGAAGAAGGATATGTATATAACAATGTAATGAACAAGTTTAACGTTGAAGAACACGAGAGAAATATTGGATATTTAAGAAATCTAAGACTTAAATCCTATCGAAGCATTTTAAACTATGAACGAATAGATTCAAAGCTGACAATATTGCAAATAAATTGACGTGTTACATACACTAGTTTAGTTTATAGTAAGTTTTTTAATAATGATGTCAGTATCAGTTTGCACGCATCTCAACTAATTTCACGGAGTACTTGCTACCTCCACCTAAGCTTGAATATATGAGACGAAATCACCTAACATTTTTAATTACCTCTGCTGAAATTTGAATATCACGAGACCTTATATTCTCAATCTACTTCATTGATCACTAGATGAACCACATGACTCTTGAGTGCGTGATTTTATTTTAATATTCATTGCCTTTTTTTGTGTGGGTAAATTCAATGCTTTTGTTAGGTGGCAATAGAATGTTTGATCTTGAACAGAATTTTACTTCTCCCTCAGGTTCAATCAATTTTCAACCGTTCAATGTACCAGGCGTGAAAATTTACTACTTTCTTCTTCTACCCCCCCCCCCCAAACCCCACCCCACCCACACACCATAAACTACGGCATAAAAAGAAAAAGAAGGTAAAAAAAAAAAAAAAAATGATAGAGATTTGTAAACAAGTGATTTTGTTTTTTGTTTTCTATTCGATTTGGAGTCCCAATTAATCCGATTCGCGCCGCGTGAGGCCTATTGAAGGAGGAAGAGCTTATTATCCGGATATTCATTCCCAAAAATTCAAATTCTCGAAACCTCGGGTTAAGAATGAAGACACCCTATCCATCCTACTACAATTTTTAATGGTAATTAAAAAGTGATTAAAGAACTCTAGAAGGTCTCATTTTTTTCACCTGATAAAATATTCAGTAATAAGAAATACATTAATTGGAGAAATATTAATATATATTTTAATTCTTGTGATCATGACCAAGACTATTAGTGTTTCGTTCCCCAATTAAGACGCAATCAAAGAATGTAGGTACCACTGTATTAGAGGGAGGGGCATTAGTATAACAACTACTATATATATTATTACATGTCAACTTAGATTGATAGACTAAAAAAATTATATATTATCAGTTCACAGAACTTTAAACTCTTTTTTTGTTAAAATTAAATATATGACGGGCCCCTGTGATGGAGAAGATTCTTTGATAGATGTACAAAGAACAAAAACATACTCCCTCCGTTTCAATTTATATGAAACTTTTCAGAGTATGAGGGTCAAATTTTATAACTTTGACCTTAAATTTTAAAATAGATTTTTCAAGTTTATAAAAATAAAATTTATATATTTAGAAACTACATAAAAAGTACTATAAGTCGTGATAATTTATAATTCAAATAATTTAAAAAAAATGTAAGGAAAATATGGTCAAAGATCTACCTCGAAGACTCCCCAAATAGTACGTAATAGGTTCACGTAAATTGAAACAGAGGGAGTAGTAGTTGTTAGTGACGACCAGGGGCGGATCTAGGGCCCGCCGAGGGTGTTCACGGGGCAAAAAATGATACCGTATATATATATATGATATTTTTTCATTTTGTATGTACATATATAGCTTTTAAACACCATAAAAACAAGAGAAGAGATTGGTTTAGCGGTCCAGGGTGTTTAGAATTTTCATTGAGGTTCCAAATTCAAATTCCAATCACTATTTTTTGAATCCACTCAGTGAAAATCCTACATAAGCCACTGGTGACGACTACCCAATTTTTTGATAAGATTTTTATGTGTCAATGTCAAAGTCAAGTTTTACTGACATGCATAATATTGGAATATTATCCCACCAACTAATGAATGATATAACAGCAAGGGAGAAACAAAGAGAAGTTTTATTTTTCGAATCCCTCGTGAAAATCCAACATACGTCACTGGTGAAAGACTACCCAATTTTTTGACAAGATTTTTATGTTTCAACGTCAAAGTCAAGTTTTACTGGATGCATGATATTGGAATATTATTCCACCAACTAATGGATAATATAACAGCAAGGAAGAAACAAAGAGAAGTTGCATGATTAAGGGTGACTTAAGGAAAAACCAATTAAATGTGATAATATACTTTTCTCTCCAATTTGCACAAAAAATCCTTTTATACATTTTTTTTTGTGAGGCCCAGTGGCGGATCTAGAATATTCTCTGAGAGGATTCGAAAAATAAAAATGTAGTGCCCAAGGCTTTGAACTTGGAACCTTAAGGTGAATTTTGAATCCCCTAAACCACTAAACCAACCCTTACTCTTGTGTTCAGAGTGTTCAAAATTTATATATTTACATAAAACATATAAAAATACCTTATATATACCGTGCAACTTTTTGTCAAAGGTGAAAATTCGGTAACGGCAAACTCTTTGAGCGGTCCACGGCAAATAGTGCTACACATCTCGTGTCAATTACATTTTAGAAAACAACAGAAGAAACGCTTGCTCACTTCTCCTAAGTTTTATTAATTATAATTTTACTCCAAAGTATTTTATCTTGCCCTGTTCGCCTCTTCTGTCGCTCTCCATAGCAACACCTTTTTTTAGAGTTTATGTTATATATACGACTGTCAGTGAATTTTCTTTTTACCCTAATGATATACTGTTATCTAAGTTAAAACCCATTTTCACCCAAAATCAAAGAAACGCAATCTTTCACAACCCTTTAATGAATTCACCTCATTACTTGCAAACAAAAAAATTAGTAGTTAGAGAGGACTACACAATGTGTCAAAGTCAAATATTTTTTTGGTAAATAAGATTTTTATTGACCAAAAGCAAGTATGTACAGAGCTCAAAATGTTTTAATCCAGGCACATGGACAAAGTCCCAAGGTCCTGGTCCAATATTAGCTCAGCAGCCTATTACAGCCACAAATCTCTATATGGGATAGTAGTCCAGTTGGGCCATGCTGTGTGCTAACCGTGGTTGCAAGCTTCCTCGAACCATCACCTCTTGCACTATCATCCTAATTAATATCTCTGGTGTCCTCTCCTTTTGCTGAAAAACTCTGTTGTTTCTTTCTTGCCATAGGATGTAGACACTACCCGCAGCCACCATTCTACATACTTGGGATTGAGCAGCTTTACCATTTACCTGTGCGCACATCCATAGCACCTCATTTGTCCAGTCCATTGCCTTTCGTTGGTACCCTTGCCACATCAGTAGCTTCTCCCAGACTGCTGCAGAGAAGGAACATTGAAAGAACAAGTGGTCTATCGTCTCCGATTCAGTTCCACATAGAGGGCGAGCAACCTGATTTGTTATGCCCCATTTTTTTTAGTCTATCTCGGGTGTAAAGCCTTCTATTGAGTGCTAGGTAGAGTATGAATACCCACTTTGGGGAGCCGTGATTGTTGCAAATAAGCATTCTCCAACGTACCTTCTGGTGGCATCCTCTAAGCTTGAGGTATACTTGCTTAATGGAGAAGGTGGGAGCAGTCGTAAATTCTTCATTGTCAATTCCTGCTAACTCCAAAGTCAAAGTCAAATATTACTAGCATGTATAATGGATTATTGTCCCACCAAATAATGAATGATATAGCAGCAAGAAGGAAACAAGAAAAGTTGCATGATTGTAGAAACTATACAATCTTGACTTCTTCCATTCATTCACCAAGAGAGAATATATATATGATACAATCTTGAACCCTAGTGAAACAAGGAAACTAAGATCCTAGTGAAACAAGGAAACTAACCAATATATGGTAATTAGTGAAACAAGGAAACTAACTAATATATGGTAATTATCTCCCTACAAATATGCTACCAAATAATATCAAATAATATCAAGATATTATACCGCAATACCCCCCCTCAAGTTGGAGCATGGGAATAAAAAATGCCCAACTTGGAAAGCAAGAAGTCAAACTGAGTTTTGCCGAGAGCTTTGGTAAAAATGTCTGCCAATTGTGAAGATGTTGAAACGTGTGACGGAGCAACAAGTACAAGAAATCAGGGGCTCATAATGATCCAATTCTTGCCATAGAGCATGTAATTTTCTGTAATATACGGACACTGACATGGTTTTGGTCTGTTCACATTTAGCCAGGGAAGACCGAAGCTGTTGAACTCGTGGTCCATTAGTCTGCGCGAACCTCCTTTTAAGGTGATCCCAAAAGGGTTTTACCTCCCTAAATTTTGACAAGGAAGATTTGACATCAGCATCAATGGTATTTGTGATCCAAGAGATTAACATTGCGTTAATTGCAGTCCAATCGGACTTTGTACAAGGAGGTTGCGGTTCAGTGATAGTGCCGTCCAAGAACTCAAATTTACGTCGTGCCTCCAACGCCATTTGTATGTCGGCTGCCCATTCATCAAAATTGTCGCCCTTGAAACGAGTAGGCGTGATATAGTCCCGGGTCGGTCTTGAGGACCGAGAAAATAGGGAGAATTAGACTCAATTTTGGGTGGTGGTGGAGGAGGTACGGCGTCACCGGCCATGAAAATTTACGATGAAGAGAAGAAAAAACCGTGAGGCTCTGATACCATGTAGAAACTATACAATCTTGACTTCTTCCATTCATTCACCAAGAGAGAATATATATAGGATACAATCTTGAACCCTAGTGAAACAAGGAAACTAACCAATATATGGTAATTAGTGAAACAAGGAAACTAACTAATATATGATAATTAGTGAAACAAGGAAACTAACTAATATATGGTAATTATCTCCCTACAAATATGCTACCAAATAATTTCAAGCTATTATACCGCAATAATGATTAATGATGACATAAGGGAAAAAATTGTACTCATATAATAGATACTAGTGAGATTGGCCGCGCTTTGGGCGGTCGTTTAAAAAATTAAATTATGATTAAGGAATTTTTGTTATAATTTTAATAGTAAAAACATTCATCTTTACTTTTTATCAATTTTGTCTTATTTACATTCCCCAACCGTAATATTATTCAGGGTTCCTTGATATAGTAGTATTCTCGATGTTGAATGTTTCTTTCTTGTATCCTTCAACCTCGTTTAACTCTTACTGTCGATCCCTTGTTTTACTATTTGTCAGAATTGGATGATATCATATATTTTACTGACGAAATGATATTATCACGATTAGACATTCGATTCTTTAGAAATGAACTATAAATTAAACATTATATTTCATGTAGGACACTCAATTAGAAATTGAAAAAACATATAATTTCTTTTGCGTATTATTGTTATATCTTATGATATAATATTAGTTTCATGAATAACAAAATATTTAAAAAAAAAATCAACACAAGGTTAAGATTTAATTTTTATAGTCTTTGTATCATCCTTCCTTTTTTAAAAAAAAATAAATTATTTTTCTATTTATAAGATTGAATTTCCAAAATAAGGTATAACATAAAAGGGAAAATAAGATAAATATAACTTCTAAAATACTAAATAAAATCTGAGAAAATATCAATTTTGAAACTATAAGAACAAAAGTTCAACACAAAATTTAGTTTAGTATGTACGTAATTAATATTTTATAGTTAAATCTTAATTTCTAGAATATAAAATATAACCAACAACAATAATAACATACCCTGTGAAATCCCATAAAGTGGGGTCTGAAATATAAAATATAACCAATAACAAATAATCATGAAAAAAAATCAGAGAATAATAAAATACACAATGGGTATACCTATAAATTTTCGATCTTCGTGAATGGCTCACTCTCTCTGAAACAATTCCTGTAATAACATCCTAAAATTAGACATAGAAATAAGCTTTTATATCCAGTTATTGCTTTTCTAAAGAAACATAACAACAACAACAACAACCCAGTGAAATCTCACATCGTGGGGTCTGGAGAGGCCAAAATATACCTAATTAATGTTTTCAAGTAAACACAGTGTCATATCAAACATATTTATGTGACGAACAAAATCTACATTACATATTGCAACTTCAAAATACAAAAGAAAAAAAAATTGAAAAAGAAAAATTTACAGCAGTACCTACCCTATGTTTAGGATTAAGAGGAGGATTAAATTTGTAAAAAGGAGCCTTTATATTTTAACCTTACGAAAGCATAATGCAATTTCAGAATCTCCTTATATTTCCTCATTTAAGACTCATAAGTCATAATCATAATTATGTATAGCGAAAGTATTTTAATAATTGAATAATTGTATTGAAATAAGGAGTAAAATTTTAAAAAGTCATGAAAAAAGATAAATATAGATCTGCTTGAGATGTCACATCAGTGTTCTCATTTCAGAAATTATTTTCATTGATCATTTGTTTTTGTTTTTTGGCAATTAAAGAGAATTTTATTAATCACCAAGTGCAAATTACAGAACCAAGAGGGATCTTCCTAACCCACTCTTCTTAGAAGTAATAAATCTACCACTACATCAAAATTTGCAACCCAAATTCCTATCTACACACTAGTATGTTTCAATGCAGTTCACTAGTCTCCTATTATCCCTAACTTGAGTGCACAATCCCAGTTGCAAATGATGGAGGACAACTTCAACTGGCCTGGATTTGTTCTAAAACACCATTGTGTTTCTCTCAATCCAAATGGAGTACACCACAACTGCAAAACTGGCCTTCAGGATAATACCTCTAGCCCCGCTGCCCTTAGAATGTTTTACGATCCATTTCCATTCATTTTCCTAGCTGCTAATCCTTCTACACCATGTCTGCCACTTCAAGACTTCCCTCCACAGTGTCTGAGAGTATGGACATTCAAAGAATAGATGATTTGCATTTTCAGGAGCTTGATCACATAGTACACAAGTAGGAGAAACAGTCAGCCCCCATTTCAATAGCACTTCTTTTGTCCTTAGCCTTCCCCACAGTTGTAGCCACAAAATAAATACTTGTCTTGGTTCTGCGCTGTTATGGCAAACTAAATGTTTCCATTCCACGTTTTGAACATCACCTCTAATAGCAGTATACACCTTTGAAATGAGGAATTTACTATCTTGAACCATTTTCGTTGCAACCATTGTATGCCAGACTTTCCTCATGTTGAAGATTTTCCTTACCATCCAGGAAGCTTGGCTAGGAGTGTTCATGCTGTTGATAACATGCCTTTTAATGTAATATGTATGGATCCATGTTATCCATAATTTCTCCTTCCTTAGTCTCAATGCCCATAATAGCTTACAAATTGCAGCTTGATTCCAAATTTTCAGGTCCAGGAGATTCAATCCACCTGCTCCTCTAGGTAAGCACACCTTATCCCATGCAACCAATGCTTTCTTAGAGATTGTAGCTTCTCCAGTCCAAAGATAACTTCTACACACAGCTTCTATCAACTTATCACCTTCTTAGGTAGTAGGAACAATTGGGCCCAATAGGCTTGAACCCCAAACAACACTGCTTTAATAAGCTGAATTCTCCTTGCATAAGATAGTGTTTTAGCCATCCAATTATTAATATTAGCAGTGATCTTATTTGCCAGTGGTTTACATTGTAAAACAGTCAATCTCTTGGTTGATTGCGGGATACCTAAGTACTTAAAAGGGAGTTCACGCAACTTATATCCCAGAATACCTAATATACCCTGTTGTTTTTGCGTAGTAACTCCTCCAAAATAGAACTGGCTTTTGGACATATTAGCCTTCAGGCCAGAAGCAGTTGAGAACTGGAGGAACTTTTCCTTGATTAAACTCACTGGTGGCTCATCCCCCTGGCAAACATTAGCAAATCATCAGCAAAATCCAAGTGAGTAATTCCCATTTTCTTGCACCTAGGATGATAATTAAAATCAAGTTCTGTTTGTAAAGTCCCAATACATCTTGCTAGATATTCCATAACTATAACAAAGATATAAGGGGACATTGGATCACCCTGTCTAAGTTCCTTTTGGCTGGGAAAGTTTCTGATAGATTACCATTAAGCATGAGAGTGTAACTGACTGTTCTAATACACACCATAATCCATGTTACCATCATACTGGGGAAACCAATCTCCTTTAGCATCTACTCAATAAACATCCACTCAATGGAGTCATATGCCTTCTGCAGGTCCACTTTGATCAAACATTTGGGTGATACATGTTTCCTAGTGTATCCCTTAATCAATTCATGGCTCAAGATTATATTATCCGTGATAAGTCTTCCTGGTATGAATGCTGATTGGCCTTGTCCAATTATCCCATCTAAAACACCTTTAATCCTGTTGGAAATGATCTTAGCAATCACTTTGTATATGGTAGAACAACATGCAACGAGTCTGAAATCCCTTACAGTCTCAGAATGGGAAGTTTTTGGAACCAATGTAACCACAATATTGTTTACTGCCTTTAGTAATTTGTTGCACTGAAAGAATTCCTGAACAACTTCAAATAGATCTTCCTTAATGATGTTCCATAACTTCTTGAAGAAATAGGCATTAAACCCATCAATTCCAGGGGCCTTGTTGTCATCAATGGCAAATAGAGCATTTTTTACTTCCTCTTTTGTAACTGGCCCACACATGTCCCTTTGTTGCTGCATAGTCGCCCTGGGTCCTTTCCTCATAATGCTGATATCAATACTAGGTAGATTTACAGCAGCTGCACCCATCAAACCCTTGTAGAACATAAGGAATTGCTTTTCTATATCAGTCTGCTTTGTTATCAAGTTTCCATTTTCACCCTTAAGTACTGAAATACTATTTGAACTAGCTCTGGCCTTCATACAATTGAAGAAATATCTATTATTCCCATCACCATCTAATATCCAATGTGTTTTTGACTTTTTCCTTAGGATCCTCTCTTGTATAGTCAACCATTTATTCAAACCCTGCTGAGCTTCCTTCTCCTTCACCATCAACTCCTGATTGTGATGGAAGTTTATTTGTACTTGTATGTCCTCTAGTTCAACTCTAGCTTCCTCTACCCTCGTGTCAACGCTACCAATCCCCTCTTGCTTTAAAGGCTCTTTGCATATCTTTAGCTTGTTCCATAGCTGATACATGTGACTTCCTTGAATATATTCACCCCAACACTGTGTCACAATGTGGAGGAACTGGGCATCATCAGCCAAAATATTTAGGAACCGAAAAGGCTTTATGTGCTGTCCTATTGGTAATGTAATTTCCATGTGTATAGGGGAATGATCAGAGAAGAAATTTTCTTTAAATTGTGCAGTCACATTCCCATAATCCATTATCCATTTCCCATTACAAATGGCTCTATCAATCCTGCTCCAGACATGTCTATTTGACCAAGTAAAATACCTTCATGTTGCTTTCATATCAGCTAGAGTAAGGCTATCTATAAGATGTTGAAACTCTCTTGTCTCACTTTCTGCAACATGTTTGACCCCCGATTCTATCTTCAGGCAAAAATGGTGTATTAAAGTCCACACCATGGATCAGTCATCGTACTTCCAATCCTGGTCAAACCAGCCTATAGAGCTTGCCTCTCCACACTACATGTGCTTCCATACACTACTGTGACAACACTATGAAAAACAGAGTTCCTATCAGTGATATCGCAATGGATGTATTGTCCATGAACCTCCACTACATTGACACATACATCAGCATCTTGCCATAACAACTAAATTCTCCCATTAGCTTCAAATGAATAACATCAGCATCATTGGTTTTTTTAATTAAAAAACATAAAACAAAACTATAAAAACGGAAAACGTTTGGAAAATTGACCTGCCATTTGAAGGGACGAAGAATGAAGTAAATCACCAATCCTATTGGTGTTGTGGGAGTACTGCAAGCTACAAGAAAAATACAGTGTTATTGACAAATTTATAAAAGCATGAAGGGGAAAAAACATAGAACCTAAAGAGAGTAAGGGTTTCATTTATTTTTTTTTTGAGCCAAATGAAGTCACATACTCACATACAACTACACGATTCTTTTGCTCCAATTACTTTTCTTTTTCCGGAAAGAAGATTAATTTCAACTCAAGAAGTCAGTCTTATATGTATGTATAACAATTAATACTTGAACCCAAAAACCTTGAACATTTAAAATGCCAAAGGCCTTTAATTTGTTCCGATTGGACTATGAATGTTAACTTGAGAATATCAGAATTGTAACTGCTAATGTGCTAAAATTAACGAGCATTATTTCATTACTATCACAGTTACAAGTAGCCTCTGATTAGTTGTAAAGGTAAATGTTTTGGTGAATTTGGAGTAGATCATGAAGTAATTGTTAAGTAGAAGTTTTTTTAAAAAAAAAAAAAAAAAAAATCGAACCAAAAAACAAAAAAGATCATACTATTATGCGTTACCCTTGTATGTTAATCTTATTTTCAAGAACCTCAATTAATTTGCCCACTTTTGCAATCCATGTTCCGGAGCAGATTCGTTATTGTAACATTGCGGTGCACGTAAAATTTAAAGCTTGGTACTTGCCGGAGACTAAGGGCCCGTTTGGCCATGAGAATTTTTTACTTTTTTTCGGAATATTATTTCACTTTATTTATTGGAAATCAGTGTTTGGCCATGAAGTTATATTTGGAATTTGAAAAACAACTAAAACCTTGTTTTCACTTTTTTCACTTCCAATACATTCAAACAATCAAATATTTTTTTGCAAAAACTATAACCAAACACAACTCCATCTTCAACTCCAATTCCAAAATACCAAATAAAGTGAAAACTATTTGATTTTCACTGCCAAACGCTTGCTAAATGAAGAGGGTTTGAAGTGCTTTGTCTAATACTGGAGAAGTCTAGAGTAGAAAAGGAAGAAGAAAAAAAAATGGTTGGTGGAGCTTTGAAATGTAAGTTGTTGAACATTTATGAAATTTCCATATGTTTTTTGTCTTTGTGAAGTAACTGTACCGATTCAATTGTTTTTGGGCTAAATTACTAAATGACGTGACTTTTCAGCTTCTTGAAGTAAATCAACCAACTTTAAATTTTAGTTTTTTAAATGAAAAATAAGGATTAAAATCCAAAAATCATCAATCATCAATCAATCAATATAAATATATATTATAAAGCTAAGTATAGACAATCCTATGTGGCACCTCTCTATGACCTCCATTGACATTTATCTTTTCTCAATTTTTTGACCTTTTCCTTTTCATTTTCTATTTTACTATATAAAATAAAATATTAAAGGTTTCATCACTTATCCATAATAAAGACTCACTCACTATTTAATGGCATTATCTTTTCCATCACTTCCCCTATAATTATTGTGATTATTTTGTATTAAATTTATTTTGGGTAAAAGCAATGAACCTTCCCTCATTCAATTCAATTCAATTAAATTCAATTTTAAGCATCTCTCTCTCTCTCTCTCTCTCTCTCTCTCTCTCTCTATATATATATATATATATATATATATATATATAAATATTAGGTATAGACAAGATGATGTGACACCTCTTCTTTGGCAAGAATTCTATTCATCGTTCTCTCATTTTTTTTTTGACTTTTTCCCTTCTTCTTTTTTTTTTTAAAAAATTTATATCTATGTTAAGGAAATTAAAAATCACGTCATTTGTGAAGAGATGTAACTACCAGTTTTGTGCATTTATCATTCAACAATCATTGTTGACTGCTCCTTTCCTATCTCTAACGTTACTTTTCTTTTTATGCCTGTTTGTATTCCATACTTGAGGGTGTTTGTAAATAAATTTGGTCATTATTGGACGATGTAAATATTTTCTGAATGCACTTTTCAGTCACGTATTCTCAATGCCTGATCAGACCATTCATTTCAATAGACCATATTTCGAGAAGCCTGCAGAATTAGAGAGGTTGGTGGATTCAACGGGTCTGTCATGTATATATCTTATAGAAATTGGGTCATTGGGATGAATAGGGGATTTGAAAAAAGCGTACAAAATTTTTATGATTGCTTTTGATGTCAGTCAGCCAAAGGCATTTCTCTAACTGGTGAAAATGTTCTTTTATCAACTCCATCTTTAGAATTATGTTGTAAGATTAAGCTGAAAGATGAGGCAAAGATCCAATCGTATCTCGCATATTTTAAACATCTTTGATTTTCTAAACTCTTGGTTTATGCTCTATAAGTTCTTTTTTTTTTTCTTTTTTTTTTTTGTCATGGCTCTATAAGTTGAAGTAATATTGGCGATTTTCTTCTAATAGGACATATACCAAGTTATGATTTTCTTCTAATAGTACATATACAGAGTTAACATTCTACTATTTGTTTTTTTTTTGTTATTAATTATTTTTATCTTTTCTATATTAACTAAATAAATTTTAGAAAAGACATGTTCAACTGCGTGAAGCGCGGTCAAGTTAACTAGTTTAAGGAAAAAGATAAATAAGTTTTCTTACTTCTAAGAGTGTCACGTCACCGTGCCTATGTCCCTGGTTTATATATTTATATAGATTTTCCCTTCCAACTTGCACAAAAACTCCTTTTACACTTTTTTTACAATCTATTACACACTAAAATTCTGTAATAATTAAAACCCTTTAACGTAATTGAAATTATGACAACATATTGAAACATTACAAGCATGAGTTAGACATTCAAATGTGATAGGCGTTAATAAGGCACATAACTAAACTTCAATATTCTCACCACTTCTAATTGAGTTAAACATGTATGTGAGACTTAAAAGTTTAGTGTTGATGCACCAAAAGTTCTTGGTAGAAAGCAATATAAGGACAATATAATACTCATTGACCCAAGGAATCATGCATTCCAACTCCCAAATTTTTATTCCAACTCTTAAATTTTTATTCCAAGTCTATAGTACAGACTATAGCTTACAAGAACTTTCTCCATTATTACAAAATTTGAAGACTTCATTTGACTTAAAAGTTTCACGCCTATATAACCAAACAATAGAGATATATGCTACAATGTAACCCTGATTTTGTGACAGATAATTCGAAATGTCTCGACTTTTTCAGAACATGTCCGAGTACATATATGAGTATATATTTGATTATTCCCACTGCTAAAGTTAAAACAATAGTTATGAAAACGGAAGGTTGTTGATTTACTCTCACTCAAAATAAATATGTAAAAAAAAGGACGAAGTATACATATCATAGTTACCGATTTTACTTAGAATATAATAGCTATTTTTGTCCCATACAGAAGAAGTGAAGCAAATGTAAAATAAGGAATTCAAGCAAATTCTATAGGTGTAAGTATCTGATACAAGTAAATATTTTTGTCTTGATATTTAACTTAAAACAGGGGAAGATATACACCTTATGTCATGTGGTATTAGAGGAAACCGATTCGTGTTTTTTTTTTTTTTTTTTTTTTTTTAAATTAGATATAGGGTGTATATACCTTGCCCTATGGGGTGTCATCGGACACCACTTTGTCAAAAAAAAAAAAAACGTTAAATGTATGTATATATATAACAATAAGAAATAAAATATTGGGTATACATATAAAAAGGGGAAAGGGTCAAAATACTTCTCTACTTTGGCAAAAGGATTAAAAATATCTTGCATTACAAATTTGGGTAAAAAATGTCTCTCCCGTCATTAAAATTTTCAAATATACCCCTGTCTTAACGGAAATCCCCAACATAACCCGATTTCATTTTTAAAACTGACTCAACTACATAAAAAACTCATCTGCGACCAACTTGTTCTCGAGTACTACATCTAGAGCCACTAGGCACAGAAGCGGGTAACCCATATAGGTTTTTTATTTAGTTGGGGTCGGGTTTAAAAATAAAATCGGATTATGTTGGGGATTTCCGTTAAGATAGAGGTATATTTGAAAACTTTAATGACGGGAGAGATACTTTTGATCCAAATTTGTAATGGATGGTACTTTTAGCTCTTTTCCCAAAGTAGGGGGTATTTTTTACCTTTTTTCCATATAAAAAATGACATCGCTTGGCATTATAGTAATTCGTTCATTTGTTTTTTTGTTTTTCCAAATATTAACACTTATTGTGAAAAGTTCTGCATACAACTGACTTCTAATTGTGCTCGGTTATCTATCTCGGACGACATAAAACCTGCTTCCTGCTTTTCTCCTAACTATTTAAACTTATTGCATGATTAGTCAAAATAAATAATTTCAAACAAAAGTCATCAACAACCCCATTCCCCACCAAAAAAATAAATAAAGAAACTATCAACAGTTAACGTGCATGCATCATTCAACTTTTTGCTACCTACCAATTCTTCCCAATGTTTCAAACACTATAAACAAGAAGACTACTATAATTAAGAACATCATTATTTTCCCACCACCACCATTGCTAATATGGACGTAAAAATTGAGGAAACAACCATAATTCACCCGTCAACACCACCTTTCAACGATGATCATGTCCTCTCTCTTTCCCACCTAGACACTGACATAAACCTCCATGTCACATTTCGTTACCTTCGTGTCTACGTAAACGACCCGGAAACCCAAACCCGAGAACAACCCAACCCGTTTCATGTCGTCACATCTTCTCTCTCCTCTGCCCTTGTCCAGTACTACCACTACACGGGTAGCCTCATTCATCGTGTTGAACCCGATGATCGCTTGGAGCTCCACTGCCAGGCTGGCAATGGGGTCCCAGTGACACGAGCTGTGGTTGCATGTACCTTGAGTGAAATGAACTACCTTGACGACCCGGATGAAAGTTTCACCGAAAAGTTGGTACCCGACCCGAGAGGTGAAGATGCATTGACCCGACCGTTTATTCTCCAAGTGACCCGGTTCAAGTGTGGCGGGTGGGTTCTTGGAGCCGCGATCCATCACACGTTGTGTGATGGACTCGGGGCGACTATTTTTTTTAATGCAATGGCGGAACTGGCTCGTGGGGCAGGTCAGGTAAAGCTTGAACCGGTCTGGGCCCGGTCAAGTTTGCTCGGGCCCAGGGACCCGCCCCGAGTCGATTTCCCGTTTCATGAGTTTCTAAGTTTGGATAAAAACTCTTTGCCATATATGGAACCGAGTAAACCTGCGGTTCGAGAGTGTTTTAAAGTGAAGGATGAATGGTTGGACCGGCTTAAGGGTTTTTTACGTGAACAGTCCGGTTCAAATTATACTACTTTTGAAGCATTGGGAGCTTTTATATGGCGAGCAAGGTATGTTATTAACTTTTATTAATTAATTTGCTGTACTTTTATAGCAAAACAAATTATTTTATCATTTGCAGTCTGCAAATTGCAGATGCAATCGATTATCTTCAATAAACGTATATAGTAAAAAATCTCTAAACAGTCCCATTTGTCCGAAATATTTTCGCCTGTTATATATAGTCATTGAATCGTTATTTACCTATAACATCATTTGACGTTAAATTTTATTTGATTATTATAAGCAAAAATTGCTCAAGCAATCATTCTTTCAAAGTTTTTATGTTATGGAGGATATGAGAAAAAAAAAAAATTCTTAAACTCAAATGATGTTTCAGTTTACAAGAATTTTTTATTTTACAGATTCCTCGAGGAACTTATAATATGTATCAGAGTTATATCTCCAATACAACATAATGAATAGATAATATATTTTTCGGAAAAGGCTCAAATATGCCATCGAACTATCAGAAATGGCTCATTTATGCCACTCGTTGAAAGTTTGGCTCAAATATGCCACTGCCGTTACCTTTTTGGCTCATCCATGCCATTATTCACTAACGGTGGTTTTAAAATACCAGATATGCCACGTGGCAAAAATTTATTGGTCCACGTCACTTAAATGAAAACCAGCCAAAATAAATCCTAATTAAACCAACGGAAAAGGCTCAAATATGCCATCGAACTATCAGAAATGGCTCATTTATGCCACTCGTTGAAAGTTTGGCTCAAATATGCCACTGCTGTTACCTTTTTGACACTCCGCTTGGATCTCCAGTGAATTGAATCCTTTTACCACCAGTTGGTGGCCTCATTCTTGTCTTCCTCATGGCCAGCAATGTATCAGCTTCCGATATGACTTTTGGCCTCAATGTCGGGTCTTCGTCATCGCCAATATCAGGTCCATATGTTATTGATAGTTTAGTACCAATTTGAGTTTCGAAGCCCGATTGTTGAGATTGTTGTGTACCAAATTCAAGTTCATAACAGTTGCTTCTTGAGGTCTGGCCAGTTTTTTCCTTGCCCTTCCCCTTCTTTGGAATTTGTCCAGCTTTTTTCTTCTGTCAACCAAACAACTATTACCAGCAAACCACAATAACCAGCAACTATTTAAATCCAGTGACTCATAAATCCAAGCGGAGTGTCAAAAAGGTAACGGCAGTGGCATATTTGAGTCAAACTTTCAACAAGTGGCATAAATGAGTCATTTCTGATAGTTCGATGGCATATTTGAGCCTTTTCCGTTGGTTTAATTAGGATTTATTTTGGCTGGTTTTCATTTAAGTGACGTGGACCAATAAATTTTTGCCACGTGGCATATCTGGTATTTTAAAACCACCGTTAGTGAATAATGGCATGGATGAGCCAAAAAGGTAACGGCAGTGGCATATTTGAGCCAAACTTTCAACGAGTGGCATAAATGAGCTATTTCTGATAGTTCGATGGCATATTTGAGCTTTTTCCGTATATTTTTTATCACTCCACTATAAAACTACTACATAGATATTTTAGCAATGATGTTATAGAGAGATAATTTTTCAATGGATGATCGATAATGACACATGTGCTGAAACATATAACATAAAAAGTTGGATCGAAAGAAAAATTGGATGTTACAGTGAAACATTGTTACAAAGGACGATTAAAGAGATCAGATGTGACTGTATAAAGTAAACTTGTACATTCTATATCAGTTTTCACAAAAGTAGTTGTCACGTAGTGATATAATCTGCATCTACTGACTTAAAATCTTGTAATTCACGCAGCCCGTGCTAGTGATATTCAACGAATTAAATTCCAACTTAGGGACTAATTTCTCTTAAAATGTGAAAACAGGGTAATGGCTTCTAAAATCCCAAGTAAAGAGACTGTCAAATTTGCATATGCAACAAATATAAGAAGAACAATGAAACCACAATTGCCCCATGGCTACTGGGGAAATGGCTGTGTGCCTATGTATGTTCAACTCCTTGCACAAGAACTTGTAAATCAACCACTGTCAAAAACTGCAGATTCAATCAAGAACAGTAAATTCAACACGACCGATGAATACGTTCGATCGTTCATTGATTTCCAGGAGCTGCATTACCACGAAGGGATCACGGCAGGTAAATTTTAGCGTTGAACTCATCGTACTCTTGAAATAATCGGTTCAAAATTTAATATGTGTTGAAAGAAAAAATTTGCACTTTTAGTCCCTCAAAATTTGACAAATTCGATATTATAATTCTTCTGATATCTAGCTAACTACATTTACTGTTCAATCAGAAACCTGCATTTTTTATCCTTCTGCTTGCAAAGCTTCACAAATTATTTATTGTTACATCATCTAAATACCCATGTGTTAAGTTATTGTGCTTCATAGTTGAGGGTATTAATATTGATCTATAACAGTCCTAATATAATGTGTTTAGCCATTGTCATAAAGTTTCAAATTCTACAAGTGAAACTCCAAGATATTGTTATGAACCTTTGGAATTTGAAACTCTAAGATATTGTTATGAACCTTTGGAATTTGAAACTTCATGATAATGACTATTTTTCAAATACAACCAAAAAGTGGTCAATGATTGCTATTTTTTATCCGCACACTATTTTTATATTGGAAACTAGTAATAGCATAGAAAGATATAGATTGAGCATTCAATCTTAGGTAGTAAGTCTATACTAAAAGAAATCCAGCTGCGACTTAAAAATTATGGGTCTGTCTTTGATATTCGCATCAGTTATCGAAAATATTGAGTTCAGTTAAATCCATTAATTAAATTCTGAATCCACCTCTGCAGGTGAAAGGGTGAGTGGTTTCACTGATTGGAGACATTTGGGACATGCCACTGTTGATTTTGGATGGGGTGGTCCAGTGACTGTTTTCCCTCTTTCTAGACACTTAGTTGGGAGCATTGAGCCTTGTTTTTTCTTGCCTTATTCTTCTGCTAGTGAAGGGAAAAAAGATGGGTTCAAAGTTTTGGTGTATTTGCAAGAAGAAGCAATGGCTGATTTCAAAAAAGAGATGGAGAAATTGGAGCATATTATTGGTCTTTCTAGATTTTAGTTATTTGAGGGGTTTGTAAGGAAATTAATTATGTGATTTTGTTTTATGATTTTAATATGTAAGGTAGTATAAGAAATCAAGAATGATCATCAAATACAGTTAAATCTCTTTATAACGGCATTGTTTATCCAGATTTTTTTTTTTTTACTTTTATAGCGAAAAATTGTTATAGAATATATATATATATATATATATATTGTTATAATAAAAAATTTGTAACTCTGTATAACAACATCCACATATAACAATACCTCTGTATAACAGCTAAGTTTTTTCGGAACTGATTTTTTATGTTATATTTTACTTCTCCATAACAGTATTTTACCTATAACAACAATAACCAACTTTATAACAGTACACTCTTTGTAAATTTACCCCGCATATAATAACTATCTTTTTTTTTTATAATATAATAATTAACCATCTTTATAAAAATAGAAAATCTATGATTACCAATAATAAGTGTAGAGATTTTGACCTAATATTTAATGTGATACTTTAGTATACTATATTGAAAGAGTATTACATATGAATACATATTTATAATCTAAAAATAACATTGTCTTCTATTTTTATTTATAAATAATTTTCAAAAAGGAAAACATGCGCACCACTAAGAGATCGGAATCTACGAAACAAGCTAAAATTATAAAAAATTTCCATCAATCTTGAATTTAATTTTCAAGTAGATTTAAAATGTGTGCCTTAGAGATTAAAACTCTATACATGTAGTTACGAATTTATTGAAATTGTATTAACTTTCTTTAATACTTAGTTAGTGAAGTATGCATATCTTTGTTTAAAATTTAAATAATTTTATTTTTTATAACTTTAAAAAATAAAAAATAAATTAGATTTTATGCATCTTTTGTTCTATAACAACCAACTCTTATTTAAATGACAATTCATGTTGTTATAGGTGTATAACAACCATTCTCGATAACAACCAAAACAATTTGGATTCACTGATGCTGTTATAGAGAGCTTTGACTGGATTATAAAGAATGATTGTTATATATAGAAGAAAAGCCATTCCATTTCGATAAAAGACCTGGGGAACAACTATCAACTAGTTTGAAAAGTTCTTCCATTTAGTAATGGAAGTCATCCGTTGTCACTTTCTAAGGATATGGTAGAGAGGCATGAGCCGCTTTGGGTTGGATGGCTCTGTTGTCTTGGGAAGCGTTGAAGCTTGCTTCTTCAGAAGACTTTTCTTGGTCATCAATACGACTCGTCCGTCAGTAATGGAGATCACATTGGTGGAAATATAGACCGATACGTCTCCATTCAATGGCGAGCTTCTTTCTTTCCTTGGCTCTGCTCGCTCGTCTACGTTCCACCCCAGCAAGTCATAATTGAAAAAGGATCTGACCTGAAAAGAACTATATTATGAGAATTAAGATGATTTCATTTTGTTATTTTTCTGTTATAATACAAACGTTTCTAAAAATCTATATAGCTTTTGTGATTTGTGATTCTAGTTATGAGGCATTGAGGCTACTGTATTTTGGCTCCTCCATGCAGGTTACATTCTTTCTTGTTGCCCCTTCATTGATCAGAGAATTACTAATATTTTCTTCCTTAAGCCAAAGTTTATATATGTGCTTACTAAGAAAAAGTAGAGAGTGTATGTTCTATGCATTAGCTACGTAGAATATATATATATATATATATAATTTTTATGATGTGCATTATTCTGTAACCTGATAGAAGTGATATAACTAATCTATTATCAGTGTTAAACTTTTGCTTGTACACAAGTATGAATCGATATATCGACTGATATATGATAGTAAAAGACATTTTGGACATCACTGATGATACCCTTCTACTGCAAGATGAAATCGGCATGTCTTAAGAAGGGGCCTTAAATCTTTTTCGGGAAGTCTTGATATATAATTTTATTTGAAGTTTCTTTTTCTAGCTTTTTAAGATGCAAATTTCTTCTAATAATTCTTTTTGGTAATATGTCCAATCCGTTTAATCTTTCTTGAGACATTATTAATCTTAATTAAGATTTTATCAATTTAAATTTTAAAATCTTTCCACCGAGGTAGCAGATTACTGGAACTACTAACATTATCCTACAAGCTATATCGACATTTGACAAAAGAATCATGTCTTTTTACTTGATTGAGTATATCTATAAACAATTAAACCTTCTTCTTTAATGCATTCTCCATTTGCCCATTTATAAAATGTTTGGTAGAGAAATGTCTTATGAATTTATCTTTTGGAAAATCCAAATCAGTAATTAATTCTCATTGATCCTTTTTCCTACTAGGAGATTTCTTAATTTTGTATTAACATAGGTCCTTTCACTAGGATTATATATGTTTCTAGGAATGCAATTCTTTGAATCATTTATAAGTTTTTGGTCCACCGTGGACAAGGTATACTTATAGACCAAGGAAATAATTCAGCCGATTTGATCAAAAGGAGCTTGATACAATGAGCCAAAATGTTGAAGATCTCAGCATCTTACATAAATATCAAAAATACACATTATAAATTTTCAGTACAAAAGAGCACAAAACAAGAAGAATCGACCCTCTGGGAAAGCATGCACACATAAACATTTGGAAGAGGAAATAGAAATGCTCCAGATAGAAGGATGAAAATGAGCTAAAAAGTCAAGGAAATCTTGAGAAATAATTGAAATGAGTGGTTTGATCAATATTCCTAGTAGATTGGTGGGGAAGATGTTGGAGGGGGTGGTGAAGGTGAGGCATAGGTGGGAGTTTTCTTGTAGTCGTTCACTGGTGGTGGTGGTGAGTAGTATGATGGTGATTGTTCATAAGACTTCGGTGGAGGTGGTGAGTTGTAGGTTGTAGGTGATTGTTCGTCATATTTTGGTGGAGGTGGAGGGGATTTATAGGAAGGCGTAGATTCTTTGTAGTACGGTGGAGGTGGAGGGGATTTATAGGAAGGCGTAGATTCTTTGTAGTATGGTGGAGGTGGTGGAGATTTGTAGGAAGGAGTAGATTCTTTATAGTATGGGGGAGGTGGTGGAGATTTGTAGGAAGGCTTAGATTCTTTGTAGTACGGTGGAGGTGGAGAGCTGTAAGAAGATGGTGAATAGTATTTTGGAGGAGGTGGAGGGGACTTGTAGTAAGAAGGTGATTTCTCATAATAAACTGGTGGGGGTGGAGACTTGTAATATTTTGGTGGTGGTGGAGATTTGTAGTAAACTGGTGACTTGTAATATTTTGGTGGTGGTGGAGAGTTGTAGTAAACTGGTGACTTGTAATATTTTGGTGGCGGTGGAGACTTGTTGTAAACCGGTGACTTGTAATATTTTGGTGGAGGTGGTGATTTATAGTATTTAGAAGGGACAGGCGATTTGAAATATTTTGACGGGGATGGTGACTTATAGTATTTTGCAGGCGATGGCGATTTGTAGTATTTTTTAGGAGATGACTTGTAATAGTTCTTTGAAGGAGCCGGCGACTTGTAGTACTTCTTTGCAGGGGCGGGGGCCTTGTAGTACTTCTTTGCAGGGGCGGGGGCCTTGTAGTACTTCTTTGAAGGGGCGGGGGCCTTGTAGTACTTCTTTGCAGGGGCGGGGGCCTTGTAGTACTTCTTTGCAGGGGCGGGGGCCTTGTAGTACTTCTTTGCAGGGGTGGGCGCCTTGTAGTACTTCTTTGAAGGGGCGGGCGCCTTGTAGTACTTCTTTGAAGGGAATGGCGCCTTGTAGTACTTCTTTGAAGGGGATGGCGCCTTGTAGTATTTCTTTGAAGGGGCGGGCGCCTTGTAGTACTTCTTTGAAGGGGCGGGCGCCTTGTAGTACTTCTTTGAAGGGGATGGCGCCTTGTTATATTTCTTTGAAGGGACAGGTGCCTTGTAGTACGTCGCTACCACAGGTGACTTGTAGTAATGTTTTGAAGGAGCGGGTGACTTGTAATACTTCGCTACAACAGGTGACTTGTAATAAGGAGTTGGTACATGATATTTGGATGGAGATGGTGATTTGTAGTATTTCTTAGAGTTGTAAGAAGGTGAATTGGAAGTATAGCCATAGGAGTAATCAGCAACAACAGTGCTGGCTACAAAGCAAATTGCCAAAGCAAATCCAAGTAGAGGCCATTGCCCCAAATTCCCAAAGCTTTTCATTTGCTTTCCAGCTATTCTTTGAGATAAAAAGGATTGAAGTAAGACTTGTGTTGCATAGTTGAGTTGGGACCTTTGGTTTTTATAGTAGCAAATTAACACCCTTCTTGAAATTAATGTAATGGTTAGCCACTAAGCTGAAAGCAAGGTCCAAATAAAGGGTTGGTTGGAAGTAGCAAGTAGTGGCAAGCATTTTTTTCTGCTGACTGAAAAAATTATTTGCAAGTGGGTTAATTTACAAATAAAGTAGTGACCATTTGCAATTTACAAAGCAAGAATATATAAGTTTGACTTGTACAAATAATTACGGTTTATTGAACATGAAGTACAAAACAATAAGGAAAAAAGAATAAACCACACACTAGATTATACCTTAAATCACGTACAAGACAAAATTAAGACTCGGTAGAAACTCGCCTTGGCTTAATTCATTCCGAACATCCCATTACTGATGGGGAAATCTGTTCAGAAAGTTTCGCAGGTTTATGAAGACATCTCGTCACTCAGTTTTCAGAGCTGAACCAACTGATTCAGTCTCTCCTTATACTTCAAATCAAGACTCTTCCTCCTCGCTCCGCTTCGTTTCACTCATTTTTTTCTTTCCTTCTGCCTGCACAAAAAAAAAAGTTATGAGATTGGTTTGTGTGCGTTAGTAATCATCAAACCTGTGACATAGATAATATAGGACGAGGCATTATTAGTAAAACGGTCCGAGTCAAACGTGTGAGGCTCTTGCCTCGCGAACGCTTCGAGAATGCATTCAAAGCGCAAGGCACAAGGCTCGTCCCATTATTTTGTGCAATCGAGTGTAATATAACCTCATAAATCCAAAAAATTATTTAACTAACCATTATCTCTTCAAAAAGCATCTTTATTGATCATAAATTAGAAGTTAAGAACATTGCAACTAAAAAATAGTGGTCCTTATATCGGATACTCTGCACTTAAAATGCTATGATCGTGAGTTTTGATGGAACCTGCATAACAAAAATCTTGATGTCTTAACTTTTTCAAGGTTTTGATTATACAATCTCTATACATTTTCTTCAACTCTTGTTTTCTACTCTATTCCGATTGATAAGAATGTAGTCCTGTTTCATGGAATATGGAAACAAGAAGTGTTAGCGAGCAACAACTTACAAATAACCACGCATATCTAAATATTACTCTCTTTTTTTATTTGATAATCATGGTGTCCAGGTCAGCTTGCTCGCGTATTTAAATATTACTTTTTTATTGAAAAATCATAGTATTGTGAGATATTTCTTAAATTTATTAACTTGTTGGAAGTACTAGAGCTGGAAATTTATCATGGAATTGTAATTATTCCTATAAGGCTAAATACCATTTCTCTGATTTAAGTGTGGTTGGATCTCAAACAAGAAATTCAATAATGAAAAGAGTTGTTTCTAAACATCAAAGGATTTCTTTCCATCTGCCTAATTAATCTTGGCGGATAGAGTTAACTACTTGGTACCTGTACTGGTGGAGTTAGTTAGCAGGTACGTTTGCAATAGTTATGGTACATGCAAGTTAGTCCAGACACCGCTTGTTACGAGAGAGAGAGAGAGAGATTCAAATGACAACATTTAAGAAAATGTTTCTTGTTTTATATATATCTCAAGAGGTACATATGACATTTTGTTTCCAAGATAAACTTTGTTTCCTTCTGATGTTTGGATTGTTAGGGTGTCATACTAATTTGCATATCATGATATTATATAAAGTTGATTGTAAATCACATAGTTATATTAGAATTTAAAACTTATGCTTACTTTTTGGTGTTCTATTTAATTTTACAACTTTGTAGTCTTAATGTATTTTTAACAATCTAACTATTTATTTAAGGGAAAAGGACACAAATGGCCGCTGGGCCATAAATAATCCCATGCGCTGACCCATCTATTCCCAAACCCAAAATTAGCCCATAAACTATTCCCATCCGGTAGCCAAAATCTGTAGCATAGTCGCCACAAAGGATTTAAAACGTCGCCACTAAAGGTTGGCCGGTCCAACAGCCCCATCACCCTTTTTTTTTTTTTTTTTAAAAAGTCAGCTTTTTGTGGCGACTAAAAGTCTCCACTAAAGGGCTGCTACAGAAAAATCAGGCTTTTTAGTGACAATTAAAAAAGTCTCCACTAAAGGTTAAATATCCCAAAACATGCATAATATGTGTATATTTAGTAAGAAATATCCCAAAAAACTCAGAGGCGATTTTTGTATATAATATGTATCGTTTGTGTATAAAAATATGTATCAGTACCTATCTGTAATGTATAGAAACTGTATAAAATATGAATAACTAAGGTATGTATCATTTTTGTATATAATATGTATCATTTGTGTATATAATGTGTATTATAGAATAGAAAATTGTATCATTTTTGTATATAATATGTATCATTTTTGTATAGAAAGTGTATATATAATTCCAGCATGTGTATACAAACTATATCAGTCATGTATAGAAAGTGTATCATATGTATAAAAAATGTATCATAGAAACCGTATCATTGTGGTATATAATATGTATCACTATTGTATATGTTAAAAATAAATATCATATCATTATTGTATAATATGTGTACAATAAATGTATAATTTATGTATAATAAATGTAAGATTAATTTCAGCATATGTATATAAAATGTATAATTCTTGTATATAAAGTGTATATATAATTCCAACATATGTATATATGCTGCAGCAGCCCTTTAGTTGCGACGTAAGTCGCCACAAAAGGTCTTCTTTTTTTTTAAGCACTGGGCTGTTGGGCCGGCCAGCCTTGGCATTATTTTGGGCCGATGGGCCATTTTTTGGCATTAATTTGGACCGCCCGGATACCTAGTGGGATTAATCCCAAACAGTGGTTAAATGTAGGATTAGTTTGGGTGAGTGGACACACAGCGTCCTTTTCTCTTTATTTAAGAAGTAGCAAAATTTAAGGATTCATGGTCTTGCACATGTCTCGGAGCTTACGCCGTCAAATCTTAGAACTTGAAGCGGCCCATCTTAATGCCTTTCATTTTTGTCACGTCAATGAAAACCAAATTAATATTTTTTTAATTTTAACAATTTTTTAGTAGATAGGTTACAAACTATTATAGGGAAGAAATTCTCTAGAGACAATACCACATCATTTCAATTAACAGTTCAGAATAGATGTTCAGGAGGTATACTTGACTTGAAAAAAATCAGTCAATTAGAAGTTAAACCACACAATATTAGACAACGAAGAAGATGGTATTAAGATAAGTAATATTTTCAAGAGCACACAAATTAATCTTGACACAATGAGAAAAACTAATGAAGGAACTCGAGGATCTTACTTAATTCTCAAGTAATACATAATACAAATCATTAGAACAAAACAATTTCAAACACAAAATAAGCAAAGTCGATCATTTCGGCAAGCATACATTAAATTTTGGAAGATGAAATGGAATAAAAGTAGGATCTAAATGTCATGGTAATGATGGAATTATTCAATGTTAGTAGTACATTGGTGGAGGAGATGTTGGTGGGGGTGGAGGTGAAGAATAGGTAACAGATTGCTCATACTTTTGAGGAGGTGGAGGTCAGGCATAGGTGGGAGTTTGCTTGTAATAGTTTGGTGGTGGTGGAGGTGGTGAGCTATAGGTTGTAGGTGATTGCTCATAATACTTTGGTGGAGGAGATTTGTATGAAGGTGTAGATTCTTTGTAGTATGGTGGAGGTGGAGGCGAGGTGTAATTTGGAGTTTGCTTGTAATATTCCTTTGGTGGTGGAGGTGAGTGGTATGATGGAAGTTTTACAGTCGTTGGTAGAGGTGGTAAATTGTAAGTTGGAGGTGATTGCTCGTGGTATCTTGGTGGAGGTGGAGGAGATTTATAGGAAGGTGTAGATTCTTTATAATAAGGTGGTGGTGGAGATTTGTAAGAAGATGGTGATTGTTGGTAGTACTTTGGTGGAGGTGGTGGAGATTTGTAAGATGGTGATTGCTCGTAGTATTTTGAAGGAGGTGGAGGTGACTTGTAGTAAGAAGGTGATTTTTCATAATAAGCTGGTGGTGGTGGAGACTTGTAGTAAACTGGTGACTTGTAATACTTTGGTAGCGGCGGCGACTTATAGTATTTAGAAGGAGCAGGCGGTTTGTAATATTTTGTTGGGGATGGTGACTTGTAGTAGTGCTTCGATGGAGCAGGCGACTTGTAGTACTTCTTTACGGGGGCAGGCGCCTTGTAGTAATTCTTTGCAGGGGCAGGCACCTTATAGTACTTCTTTGCCGGGGCGGGGGCCTTGTAGTACTTCTTTGCGGGGGCGGGGGCCTTATAGTACTTCTTTGCGGGGGCGCGGGCCTTGTAGTACTTCTTTGCGGGTGCGGGGGCCTTGTAGTACTTCTTTGTGGGTGTGGGGGCCTTGTAGTACTTCTTTGTGGGTGCGGGGGCCTTGTAGTACTTCTTTCCAGGAGCAGGCGACTTGTAGTACTTCTTTGCAAGGGCGGGCGCCTTGTAGTACTTCTTTGCAGGCGCGGGCGCCTTGTAGTACTTCTTTGAAGGAGCCGGTGATTTGTAATACTTCACTGTTACTGGTGATTTGTAGTAGTGCTTTGAAGGCGCAGGCGACTTGTAATAGTCGTGCTTTGAAGGAATAGGCACTTGATATTTGGGTGAAGATGGTGATTTGTAATACTTCTTAGAGTTGTAAGGTGAGGGAGAAGCATACCCGTAAGAGTAATCAGCAACAACAGTGCTGGCTACAAAGCAAATTGCTAAAGCAGCAACAAGCAAGGGCCATTGCCCCGAATTTCCAAAGCTTCTCATTTGCTTTAGCCAATACTTAGAGAAGAGAAGGTTAGAACAAAGAATTGTCTTGCATAGTTGAGTAGGGAACTCTTGTTTTTATACTGCAAATTGACATACTTCTTAACAGTCATGTAATTGCTTCATGGTTAGCAACTAAGATGATAGCAAAGTCCAAATAAAGACTAGGTCACTACTTAGTGGGAAGCATTTTTCCATGACTTCGTTCTTAAAACTTTTTTCTGATGATTGAATAAATAATTTAGAAGCAAAAATTAAAGATGGAAAAAAAAAAAAGAGTAGAAGAGGAATGCCACAACTGCCATCCCATTGGCAGAGTAGAAGAATGAACATTTCCAAAGGTTCTTTGTTTTCCAGAACAAGAATCTATAGGTTGACTAGTACAATTGAAAAACTACAAGGGAAAAACACACTACAAAAAAATGGGTAATTTTTGGAGGTTGAAAGCTGCAATCGCTGAGGTTTTAGCCTCCTTTAGCAACTAACGGAGACTATAACTCCCGCGAATTGCAACTTTCAACATCCGAAAATTATCCCTTTTTTGTAGTGACAGCGGATAACATACCAAAATACACCTTAAATACATCGGTCTGAAGATCACGCATGAAAGACAAACTTGAGACTCCCAGGGACTCAGCGAGATGAGGTACTTTGGGACAGATGTGGAGGCTTTTGTCTCGCGAGACTTACACCTAATATGAGTTCAACGCCCACATATTGGCTTGTAAGGTAGCTCCTGTGCCCTCGTATGTAATCGGTCATGTAAACCCCAAAAACTCTATAGCTAGCTCTTGACTTTTTAAATCCCCCCCTTACTGATCACAAAACAAAGATTGAGAAAATTGCAATTATTAGAGTCTAACGTCGCATATTCTCCCCGACAAGAACGCCAATGACAGCCTTTTCATAGAACCTTTGATCGGAAATATCTTGATGTCTTAATTTTTGCTAGGTCTTCATTATTCAAACTCTATATTTTCCTCTACAAATCTGTTTTTCTACTTAATTTTAATTGATAACAATATTGTCATCTTCATGTTCATGATGTATATATGAAACTTATTTATTTAAGAGTTAGATGTAAGCGGGTAACAACTTAGGAATATCTATATGAGAAGACTACTCTTTTAAAGATGAATCATAGTGTTGTTAGGGGTTTATCATCTTATTAACTACATATATGGAATCCATAATGTTGGAGTTGCATATATAATTTTAGTTTTTCTTAGAAAACCAAGAATAATTTTCCGACATCTGAAACTAGTTTCATCTCCACCAAAACAGAAATCAATAATGAAAAGAGTAGTCTTTGAAGAGAAAAAGTCAATAAATGGCTTCTCTATGCGGTCTTCTCCTCTTCTCTATGTAAGAAAAAAGAATTGTTGAAATGATGCATTTGCATAAATTCAAATGCCTCTTTATTTCTTTCTTATAACTTTCTCAAAAGTTAATAAGTTCAATTACCAGAGAGTATACTCAGAGTGGCTTCTCTTCATATAAGAGTTCTGAATAGATGCAGAGGCGGATCCAGGATTTGGAGGCTCCGGGTGCCACTTTTTTTTTCCGATTCCAAATAGAGTAAAATTTTGGTCAATTACGTTGGGCTTCGGGTCAGGTTATTAGTTTTTTCCATTTATATTAGACAAAACGATAGAATGAAAACACGTAATAATTACAACAACTTGGCACACGGATTAGAACTTTGGACTATAAAACTTATGATAATTTAACTTCTTATATTTAAACGAATAACTAATAAGAGAGGAAAAAAAGTCCAGAAAATAAAAATAGTAATTATTAAAAGCAAGTCAAGAGGAATTAAGAAAATGAAAAAGAAAAAGAAAAAAAGAAAGAGGCAACTGATATAAATGGGTTCATAAATTTGTGGAGTCAATTTGTAGAATTTAATGTGTAATGTCTATTTACTGCAGCAAGCCAAAAGTTCAATTAAATGTTGTAAGTGAGGTTCGAACCCTGGTCACCAAGGAGGAAACTAACGCGCTTTGCCACTGGCACCATGAGGCCATTTGTTACTCCGGGTGGCAATCTAACTATTTATACGATTTCTTATGTATATATATACATATATAAACAGCGTTTTCACCGAAGCTTGCGGGTGGCGTGGCATCCCCACGGGCCTTAGTAGATCCGCCCCTGAATAGATGTCCAGAAGATGAATGCCTATGGAACAATCAAAGAACTCAACCAACTAGAGCAACCAATATTAGACAAAGAAGAAGATAGTATTACACAAAGTGGAACTCTCAAGAGGTTACACCAAAAAGAATCTTGATACACTGAGTCATACTGAGGGAGATCTCGAGGATCTTACTAAAATCTCAAATTATGCATATTACAAATTATTAAAAGAAAGGAACACATAATACAAGCAAAACCTTCTTGAAGCATACATGAAATTTTGGCAGAGGAAATAGAGACGCTCCAAATAGAAGTAGAAAGAGTTAGAAGTCATGGAAATGGGGAAAATGATAGAATTAGTGACTATTAATAGTCGGTTGGTGAGGGCGGAAGTGAAGCATAAGTGGCGGATTGCTCGTGCTTCTCAGGTGGTGGAGGCGAGGTGTAGGTTGGAGTTTGCTTGTAATATTCTGTTGGTGGTGGCGGTGAGTAGTATGATGGAAGTTTTACGGTCGTTGGTAGAGTTGGTAAATTGTAAGTCGGAGGTGATTGCTCGTGGTATTTTGGTGGAGGTGGAGGAGATTTATAGGAAGGTGTAGATTCTTTATAGTAAGGTGGTGGTGGAGATTTGAAAGAAGATGGTGATTGCTCGTAGTACTTTGGTGGAGGTGGTGGAGACTTGTATGAAGATGGTGATTGCTCGTAGTACTTTGGTGGAGGTGGTGGAGATTTGTAAGAAGATGGTGACTGCTCGTAGTACTTTGGTGGAGGTGGTGGAGATTTGTAAGATGGTGATTGCTCGTAGTATTTTGGAGGAGGTGGAGGTGACTTGTAGTAAGAAGGTGATTTTTCATAATAAGTTGGTGTTGGTGGAGACTTGTAGTAAACTGGTGACTTGTAATACTTTGGTGGCGGCAGTGGCGACTTATAGTATTTAGAAGGAGCAGGCGATTTGTAATATTTTGTTGGGGCAGGCGACTTGTAGTAGTGCTTCGATGGAGCAGGCGACTTGTAGTACTTCTTTACGGGGGCAGGCGCCTTGTAGTAATTCTTTGCAGGGGCAGGCACCTTATAGTACTTCTTTGCGGGGGCGGGGGCCTTATAGTACTTCTTTGCGGGGGCGGAGGCCCTGTAGTACTTCTTTGCGGGTGCAGGGGCCTTGTAGTACTTCTTTGGGGGTGCAGGGGGCTTGTAGTACTTCTTTGGGGTGTGGGGGCCTTGTAGTACTTCTTTGGGGGTGCGGGGGCCTTGTAGTACTTCTTTGGAGGTGCGGGGGCCTTGTAGTAGTTCTTTCCAGGAGCAGGCGCCTTGTAGTACTTCTTTGCAGGCTCGGGCGCCTTGTAGTACTTCTTTGAAGGAGCCGGTGATTTGTAATATTTCACTATTACTGGTGATTTGTAGTAGTGCTTTGAAGGCGTAGGCGACTTGTAATAGTCGTGCTTTGAAGGAATAGGCACTTGATATTTGGGTGAAGATGGTGATTTGTAATACTTCTTAGAGTTGTAAGGTGAGGGAGAAGCATACCCGTAAGAGTAATCAGCAACAACAGTGCTGGCTACAAAGCAAATTGCTAAAGCAGCAACAAGCAAGGGCCATTGCCCCGAATTTCCAAAGCTTCTCATTTGCTTGTGCAGCCAACTAAACTTGGAGAAGAGAATGGTAGAACTAAGACTTTCCTTGCACAGTTGAGTTGGGATCTCTGGTTTTTATACTGCAACATAACATCCTTCTTAACATTTATGTATTTGTTTCATGGTTACCCACTAAGTCCATAGCAAATTCCAAAGAAAAACTATGCCATTACAAAGACTTGTCTTGCATAATTTAGTAAGGAACTCTGGTTCCTATACTGCAACTTGACACTCTTCTTAATTTTATGTAATGGCTTCATTGTTACCTACTAAGATGATAGTAAAGTCCAATCAAAGAGTAGGTACAATACTTGGTGGCAAGCTTTTTTCTGTGACTGAAAGAATAATTTAGAAATAAATATTACAAATGGAGAGAAAAAAAAAAAAAAGGATGTCAAGACTGCGTCCTTTGTTCCATTTAAATGCAAGGCAAGAATATATAAGTTGACTTATACAAATAAGTACGGTATATTGAACATGAAGTTCAAATACAACATGGAAAAACGGCGAATACACACACCAGAGTATACCTTAAATATATCGATTTGAGAAAAGTATAAAGGCAAAAGAAATTGGTCAAACTGTAAATAAATAAAAAATAAAAAAATAAAAAAATCATTCAACCTAGTAATTAATGTGCAGCCACTAGTTCATTTTGGACTCTAGAACTAGACCTCGAGTAATTCCTATCTATATGTCAACATAGACAGGGTATGAATATAGAGTCAATCAAGTATCTTCTGCCACGTATAAAGGCAAAATTAGGAGCTCGCGTGGGGCGAGGCACTTGTTAAAAGGTATGAGCTGGACACAGGGGGTCTTGAGCACTCGCACTTACCCCTTCAATGCGCCAACACCCAATGCACGGGGCTCGTCCCATTGATTTTGGGAGACCAGTGTCATTAGCCTTGTAATTCTAAAAACTCCTTAACTGACCCTTAACTCTTTAAAAGTCATTCTTATTGATCATAAATTTGAGGTTGAGAACATTGAAATTAATAATTAAAGGTCATTATACCTTATACTGTAGTCTACAAAATTGTGAATTTTGATGGAACCTTGCGTAAGAAAAATCTTGATGCCTTAACCTTTTCAAGATCTTCATTATACAATCTCCATATTTTTTCTTCCAAGTCTTGTTATTTTTACACTATTCTGGTTGATAACAATATTATCCTCATTTCGTGGGGTATGGAAACTAGCAGTTTTAGCGAGTAACAACTTACAAATGACCATGCATATCAAAATATTACTTTTTTGTAGAAGAATCATAGTATTATGATATATTTGTTAAATTTACTAACTTGTTGGAAGTACTAGAACTGGAAACTTATTATGTAGTTGTGATAGTTCCTAAAAGGCTAAATATCATTTTTCTGATTTAAGTTTGGTTGCATCTCAAACAAGAAGTTCAATAATGAAAAGTGGCATCTTCGAACGCTAGATGGTTACTTTCCATCTCTTTAAGCTTTGGTTGAAATGAATTGCATAAATTCAAATGCCTCTTTATTTCTTTCTTATACTGTTAGTTCTCAAAAGTTGATAAGTACAACTACCAGAGACTATACTCAGAGGTGGTTTCTCTTCATATAAGAGCTTGGAATGGATGTCCACAAAGTGAATGCTTATGGAACATGAAAGAGCTCAATCAATTAGATAAAACAATATTAGACAAAGAAGAAGATAGTATTACACAAAGTGGAACTCTCAAGAGGTTACACCAAAAAGAATCTTGATACAATGAGCCAAAGTGAGGGAGATCTTGAGGATCTTACTGAAAATTCAAACAATACATATTACAAATTATTAAAAGAAAGGAGCAAACAAAACAAGCAAAACCTTCTTGAAGCATACATAACTTATTGGCAGAGGAAATAGAGACACTCCAATTAGGAGTAAAAGGAGTTAGAAGTCATGGAAATGGTGGAACTGATAGAATTAGTGGCTATTAATAGTAGCTTGGTGGGGGTGGAGGTGAAGCATATGTGGTTGATTGCTCGTACTTCTTAGGTGGTGGAGGTGAGGTGTAGGTTGGAGTTTGCTTGTAATATTCCGTTGGTGGTGGAGGTAAGTAGTATGATGGTAGTTTTACCGTCGCTGATAGAGATGGTACATTGTAGGTTGGAGGTGATTGCTCATAGTATTTTGGTGGAGGTGGAAGAGATTTATAGGAAGGTGTAGATTCTTTGTAGAATGGTGGAGGTGGAGGGGATTTATAGGAAAGTGTTGATTCTTTGTAGTATGGTGGAGGTGGAGGAGATTTATAGGAAGGTGCCGATTCTTTGTAGTATGGTGGAGGTGGTGGAGATTTGTGAGAAGATGGTGACTGGTCATAGTATTTTGGAGGTGGTGGTGGTGACTTGTAGGACGAAGGTGATTGTTCATAGTATTTTGGAGGAGGTGGTGGAGATTTGTAAGATGGTGATTGCTCATAGTATTTTGAAGGAGGTGGAGGTGACTTGTCGTAAGAAGGTGATTTTTCATAATAAGCAGGTGGGGGTGGAGACTTATAGTAAACTGGTGACTTGTAATACTTTGGTGGCGGCGGCGATTTATAGTATTTAGAAGGAGCAGGCGATTTGTAATATTTTGTTGGAGCAGGCGACTTGTAGTACTTTGAAGGAGCAGGCGATTTGTAATATTTTGTTGGGGCAGGCGACTTGTAATACTTTGAAGGAGCAGGCGATTTGTAATACTTTGTTGGGGCAGGCGACTTGTAATACTTTGAAGGAGCAGGCGATTTGTAATATTTTGTTGGGGCAGGCGACTTGTAATACTTTGAAGGAGCAGGCGATTTGTAATACTTTGTTGGGGCAGGCGACTTGTAATACTTTGAAGGAGCAGGCGATTTGTAATATTTTGTTGGGGATGGTGACTTGTAGTAGTGCTTCGATGGAGCAGGCGACTTGTAGTACTTCTTTACGGGGGCAGGCGCCTTGTAGTACTTCTTTGCCGGGGCGAGGGCCTTGTAGTACTTCTTTGCGGGGGCGGGGGCCTTGTAGTACTTCTTTGCAGGGGCGGGTGCCTTGTAGTACTTCTTTGAAGGGGCGGGGGCCTTGTAGTACTTCTTTGAAGGAGTTGGGGCCTTGTAGTAATTCTTTGAAGGGGTGGGCAACTTATAGATATTCTTTGAAGGTGCCGGTGATTTATAATACTTCACTGCTACTGGGGATTTGTAGTAGTGCTTTGAAGGAGCAGGCGACTTGTAATACTTTGAAGGAGCAGGCGATTTGTAATATTTTGTTGGGGATGGTAACTTGTAGTAGTGCTTCGATGGAGCAGGCGACTTGTAGTACTTCTTTGCGGGGGCGGGGGCCTTGTAGTACTTCTTTGCGGGGGCGGGGGCCTTGTAGTACTTCTTTGCAAGGGCGGGCGCCTTGTAGTACTTTTTTGCAGGGGCGGGGGCCTTGTAGTACTTCTTTGAAGGTGCAGGCGCCTTGTAGTACTTCTTTGAAGGTGCAGGCGCCTTGTAGTACTTCTTTGAAGGTGTAGAGGCCTTGTAGTACTTCTTTGAAGGAGTTGAGGCCTTGTAGTCATTCTTTGAAGGGGCGGGCGACTTATAGTAATTCTTTGAAGGTGCCGGTGATTTATAATACTTCACTGCTACTGGGGATTTGTCGTAGTGCTTTGAAGGAGCAGGCGACTTGTAATAGTTGTGCTTCAAAGGAGTAGGCACTTGATACTTGGGTGGAGATGGTGATTTGTAGTACTTCTTAGAGTTGTAAGAAGGTGTAAGAGAAGTATAGTCATAAGAGTAATCAGCAAATACAGTGCTGGCTACAAAGCAAATTGCCAAAGCAAATGCAAGTAGAGGCCATTGACCCAAATTCCCAAAGCTTCTCATTTTGCAACTTGAAGAAGAGAAGGAAAGAACTAAGACGTGTTGCATAGTTGAGTAGGGAACTCTGGTTTTTATACTACATTATGACACACTTTTTAAACATTTATGCATTTGCTTCATGGTTAACCACTAAGTTGATAGCCAATTCCCAAGAAAAACTAGGTCAGTATTAAGACTTGTCTTTGCTTAATTTAGTAAGGAACTTTGGTCATTATTTAGCAATGTGACATCAATATAATGCCTTCATGGTTGCCCACTAATATGATAGAAAATTCCAAATAAAAATTAGGTCAGTACTTGTTGGTTCTGGTGTCTTGGAAAAAATTGTAACACCGAAAAACTAAATCAAAAACAAAATTTTAAGATGAAAAAGGCAGGATACCCCCAAGTTATGGCATCCTACTACCAAAGAAGAAGGTTGACTTTTGCTTAAAAAGGAAATTCTCTATGTTCCTCTATCTACACCATAAGTCCATAACATTAAATATTGAACATAGAAAAACAGTGAATACTGAATACACGTCATACATGTATGATTTGAGAGTCGTATATCTCAAACCTAAAACTTCACATGATGCAAGATCAATCGAATTGTCTAAAACCTGTCACCCAGTTACATTCTGCTTCTACTGGTTCATCCTCAAGGACTTACAAATGTAGTGTGAAGGGAAGTGTTCAACAAACAAATAAAGCAACTGGTCTCAATGTAAAATTCCGAAAATTAGCTAATGGAAGTCTAATTTATTTATACAAATTATATACAAGTTGTAAGTTTAAATATCGTCTACAACAGCTATTCTATGCTCGTCAACTAGCAAAGCTAGGGATAACTTCAAACTAAGCAGTGGCTGACCTGAATTTGTTTAAATAAGGTCCACATCAAGTTCTTCTTTCACCTTGCAAATCTCAGTGTCCACTCTGCAGCTATTTCATCATGTTTGGCTTTATCTCCCAAGTATAGGTGTGCAATTCCAGGAACAACCGGCTTATCTGCAAGAATCAGAACCGTAAGACACAGAAGAAAGGTAAGTTTTGTACATTTCGTACCCTTAAACTTGCCGGTAAATTTCATTTAAACTCTCGAACTATAGCTTGTTCCAATTGAGCACCTAAACAAATGATAAAGTGTTCCTATTAGACACTTTTGGTTCGAATTTGAAAAAAAAAATGTGTGTTCTCAAGTGCCCGTACGTAGATAAGTTAACCACTTAAAATATGTCACCTTCTTTAATTATACGCATTAGCCACAGTAAGCCGTAAAACATTAGGCCTATTCCAATTGAGGCTGATGTATATAACTAAAGGAGTTCACATATTTTATGTGGTTAACTTAACTATCTAATAGAACTTGAAAACATGAGTAAAGGTTTTCCAAAATTTTGAACGGAAAGTGTCTAATAGGAAAACTGTCATGTGTTCAGGTGCTCAATTGGAACAAACCTTAGTTCAAGCATCTAAATGAAATTTACTGGCAAGTTCAAGGGGCTGTCGATGTATTAGGTCTTTATTTTTTTAACAACTCGTTTTCCTGTTAACCCATGCAAACAAATTAGGGGGGGGGGGGGGGGGGGGGGGGAGGGTGTTGGCATCCAACATGAATCCGTAAACGCTTTTAACCAAGCAATATATCAAAGACTCTTCTAGGTTTATTATTTTTTCCTTTCTTTATAAAATTAATAAGTAATTTTTTTTGTCTGTTCACTTCAGTTGAGAGAGGACGGATGTTCTTACAGGTTTCAGGATTGTTGAACATTGATCTAAGAGCAAGTAGCACTTTTGAGATGGTTAATGCTGGGCTCCAATTCTCTGTTAGGATGTCCAAGCTAACATTGCCGGAGGGATCAACATTACAATGATATATGCGAGTTTTGAATACAACCTGCAAAAGCCTGAGGTCAGAAAAAAAAAAAGGGGGGGGGAGAGTTAATTTCCAGGGAACATTTCCACCACCAAATGCAGCCGATAAACAAGAACTATTATTAAGTCTGTAAAGATGATTCTTGTTTATCGGCTGAATTTGGCGGTGGAAATGTTTCAAACAAAAGGAAGCCATAATTTTCTTTTCTAATTTTACTACAATAACGACTACGTTATTTGGAAGCATGGTACAGTATAAAGGTGAAAGCAACTATACAGATACCAGATCTTACGGAATTCTTACCTCACTTTACTCATTTACTGTACAACAAATAAAAGTTCAGGAAGGAGCAAATTTATCTTCTTCTTCTTTTATCAGGTAAGGTGTAGAGAAATAGGAGATTTGAAATGAACTGCTTGATTATTCTCATTTAATAATGGGAAAGAAACTTCCTGTAAATGTATACAGGAGCTCCTATTCTCAACCATGACAGTACTCTGTGGGTAAAAGAACATGTAAACCAAAAAATTTGAATTACCATTTTAAGACATCGCACTTCAGAATTCTCAGGAATGATGTTTAGTATTCATAAGGGAATTCAGAAGCGATTAGTGTCCAGCTATTGTGTGATGTATTCACCAAACATTCGAAGAAATAAATAGAAGATTCATCAAGAGTAACAAGTTCCCATAGTGACCTTAAATTTAAACATCACCCAAAAATAAAAGAACATAAGTGAAAGCCTTCATAAAGGAAGGGAAGCAACTAGTTCATAGCAATTACCCTTTCTTATGTTAATTTTATTCAGCAGAAAGAATTCTGCAACATTTTATCAGAAGAGGGTGAACAAGGATCTTTGCGCAGATCTTTAAAGTTCATCCTAGGTTTAAAGTTTTCATCAGAAGAAAGAACTTTTTTTATGGTTATAACTCATGGAGAATATTGGAAGTTTGCAGTTCAGATAAAATACAAAAGTAGATGCCTGGATTGAAAAAAATACAACAGTGGACACACAGTATATTCACTGTATAATCTTCAACATACCTTTGGAGGTTTAAATGGATAATCAGAAGGAAAGGTTATATCAAGAAAAAATATGCCGCCCTCATAAGGTGTTCCTGCAACAAACAGGAAGATAGGCTTCAGCAGTTAGAGAAGCACAAGGGATTCTTTAGTAAATTGAAGCAATAAACTTATCCATCTTCAAGCAGAAAGATAGAATCAAATTTAAACTACTAAAATCCATTTAAACCAATTAAACACCAAGCACTCAAAATGGTTATCTAGAGCATGATATTTGGAACTATCACATAAATCAGTTCAAAGAAATACTTATAGTAGCACTCAGTTTGCAAAAACAATACACTTGATAAACAGAATAAGGAAACCAGACAATCAGCATAGCCACATAAACATGAAGGATACAATAATTACTTTCATCAAAGATCAACATCCTTTTTTCCTATTATTTAAAGATACAAGATACACTAACAGTAACGTTTAAGCCGCATAACAAAACCATGATATGGCCGAACGCTTCAATACATTCAAACGACCAAATATTCTTTGCAAAAAACTATAATCAAACACAACTCCAACTTCAAGATTCCAAATAAAGTGAAAAATATTTGATTTTCCAAGACTTTGTAATACTTATCAACAAGAAAAAAGAAGGCTGGAAATAGAAGAGGAAGAAAGAATTACCAGGTGGACCAAAGAGAGTAGCAACCCAATGATAAAGATTATCACCTTTAGGACCAGCAGCACAATCAGGTGGTGCTTCCATACTTAATTCTGTCATTTCTTTTTGTATTCTCTTCCCTGATGATGACACCGACGTCGTCGACTGCCACGTCCTTCCTCCTCCTCCTCTTCCTCCGCCGCCGCCGGACGGTGCTCCGCCGTACATTTTCAGAAGAAGATTATTATCTCTCAAGTGGAAGGATTTTGCTACTTCTGATGAATTTTGGCTTATCCAGCTTCCCTATGACGTCGTTCCGGTACGGGATTAAATTATTCTGAAGTAAAAAACACACACACATCAAGGGTGTGTTGGTGAAAATTTTTTCAAATTTCTCACGTTCGTTTGGTCAAAATTTTTGAAAAATAAATTAGAAAAAAATAATTTTTTTAATTAAAGTAGGGAAACAAGTCCATAAATGACATTTCACCAACCACCCAACCCCCAACTACCAAACCCCCAACCACTCCCGCAACCCATGTGGTGTGTAGAAAACCCAAAAAAGAAAATTATAAACTTCAAAAAAAAAATGGGGGGTGGGTGTGATATGGGTCCCCGCGCGCAGGGATGTAGTGGTGTAGAAACTTCAGAAAAAAAAAAAAAAAAACTTCCAAGAAAAAAAAAAAGTTACGGGAGGGAGGAGGGGGGAATGGGTGCAGGAGGGGGGAGGGGGGAATGGGTGCGGGAGGGGTTGGTGTGGTGGGGTTGTGGGGTGGAGTTGGTGGGGCTTGGGTGGGTTTTTTCCGGAAAATGTTTTCTACCAACTAAAAAAACATGAGAAAATTAGTAAGATATTCACTTATTTTTCATTATTCAAACAAACATGAGAAAATAAGTAGAAATTCACTTATTTTCCAAAAACACATTTTTCAGGAAAACATTTTCCTCCATATCGAACACACCCTAAGTATCACTTTTTTCTGAGTTTCCTACCTGAACTATCATGTGTGAGAGTTTTCTACCTAAACTATCTCCAATTAGTTTGCAAAACACGACTCAGAACAATTGATAGTTGAGGCATGTTTTGCAAACTCGTTGGCGATGGTTTAGGTAGAAAAAGTGAACAACTGATAATTGAGGTGTGTTTTGCAAACTAATTGGAGATAGTTTAGGTAGGAAACTCTCACGCTTAATAGTTCAAGTACGAAACTAAAAAAAAAAAAGGACACTTGAGGTGTGCTTTTGACCATTATCTCTTTCGAAATTATAGTCGTGATGAAAATATTGTGGGATATTAAGAGGTGTCAAAACATATAGATATGTCATTGCCCAAGTTTGAACATGCAACCTTAAGGACTTTTTGCAACCGCTTAACCTTTGCGATGAGGCTTAACTTGTGTTAAGGGGTGTTGATACTATATAAATAGCTATAAAATCAAAATCTCACATATCTATACAATATAATTTTCTAGCGAATGAGTATCGCTTGACACCCCTCGATAGCTCTGCCCTGGCTGGTGGGGGCAGTTGGTGAAGTTGATGTGAGGAGGAACCCATTAATGTTAAATGTTATTTGTGAGAGTTGTTTTTTCTAGTTCCGGAAGTTATTTTTCTCATTATTAAGAAACTTCTTTTCCTAAAGAAAAAATTTGACGAACTGAACATGAGAAAATTGAAAAATATTTTTCATACCAAACACACCCTAAGCACTTTATTAATTATATTTTTATAAAGATTCGTTCTAAGTAATACAAAAAATAAATATTTTTTTCTCATCCTTATAGTTTTGAAAGACAAAATTACACAAATAGACTCGAACATTACGATTATCATAATAGAAAAATTAAGTGTGACACAGGTTATACTTGTAAGCTTCTAATTTCCTTAAACAAGAGAAGTTCCTTTCATTGTCTGTTCGCAAAAGGATAATGATCTTTTGCCAAAAAGAATTTCAACTTTGAAATTGGTGGAACCATGTTGTCAAGTTCTATCTTTTTAGACTCCCAACATCCAAAAGAACTTCATCCAAAAGGGTTTGCAAATTTTATCATCCTAACACATCTTCTTCTTCAAAAATAAAGATTAAAAAACATTAGGTATTTTTATTCACAATTTTATAAATAAGATGCTAGCTTGGTTAAATAATTTCGTCTCAATATGTCTAAGCTTTAATGGGAAGTAATTTCTTTTGGTACGTTTAAGCTTTTGATAGAAAGTGACTGTTTCTCATGAATAGTTACGTCTTCTCGTATGTCTTAGCATTGATGGATAGAGTTCTTATCATAGTTGTACTGATAGGAGTAAAGGCGCATCCAAGCCGACCAAAACACCACCATTATTACGATTAAAGCAGGGGGGTGGGGGCACAGTAAGGAGGCTTTTCACCAACAAGGAAAAAAAATGGAATTCAATCATCTAGTTGAGTGTCAGACAAATATCAATCATCTAAACTAACAAACTACAGAGCTGGTTCAGTTTTCCTGCAAAAATACCAGGGAATCCAAAAAAGGCAAAGAGCTCATGCTAGAAAACAAAATGTGCATTTCACATTTGCATCAACAAAGCAAAAAATACAGCCACTGTGGACATGATAACAGGCGCTCGAATCGTTGAACTCTGAGAAATCGCACCGATTGGTCCAAATGCTGCAGGAGGGAACACCCCACCTGGATGCGAACTGTCGGATAAAAAGGAAGAAAAATCAGTGCAAATAGAGGCAACATTTGTGCAAATGCAGCATTTTTAGTCTAGTCGAGCTACTCTATAACAGCATTGTTCGTTCAGATATTTTATGGCTGCTAGAGCGAAATGTTGTTACAGAGAACATATAATATAACATAAGGAATCGGTTCCAAAGGAAACTTGGTCGTTTATTATAGAGGATGGTTGTTATAGAGAAGCCTGACTGTATTCACAAAGATAATTTATGCACTGTAAGTGTTTAGATGTCTCACCTTCCTGTAAATTTACATGTTTTGGAACCTGCACAAGGATAACCATCAAAGGAATCAGGCTTTGGAAAAGAAAGTGAAAAGACAGCTCTGATAACATACAAAGCGGATGAAAGAAGTTTTAATTCTAATGAATTATGCCTAGATCATTATCGACGATTATGTAAGTGATTCGGAGAAGGAGCCCAAAAAAAAAAAAAAGAGCAGAAGGACTAAAAGCATTTCACGGTATTGCAGAAAACGCATACTTTGCACGTTAATTATTGCCTAATCTGTAAGAAATTAAATAGATACAAGTAGATTTTTCTTGCAAATAAGCAATGTTTCAGTCCCATATCTCATAGACAAACATTTCACGAAATCAAAGCCATTCATCTAATGTAGCCGTAAAAATAAAGATACTGAAGAACTAAAAGTCTAAAACGACATTTTTATCAACTTACTCTCCCCTCCACAAAGAAAAAAGAAAAAGAAATGACCTCTGTATGGAGCAATGAAACCCGACTTATTCAATAGAAAACACATTTTATACTCTAGTTCAAGTAATATAAACTAGAGTATGTGATATTACATCATGCCAAACTCGACCGGAGTTTATATTTATTTTATTCAGCATGGAATAATAAAGATCTCAAAGAGTGCATTTCCCTTTTAGCCAGATTGGCAAAATAGATTCTAACGATATGGGAGTGAAAAAAAAAAAAAAGAGGGATATCAACATGTCGTTAATTGTGAATTTACCACAACATTATCAACAAAAAATATCCGAAACTCCGTGTAAATACAAAAAAGGAAATTACGCACTAAAACACCAGATATGGTAACTTACTCGGATCTTTCGTTGTCGTTGTTGCTGTACCATCAAAATCACATGTTCCACCAGCACTACGCATTCTCTGATAATAGTCATTATAAGCATAAGAAGCATGATTTTGCAAAGTATCCGGAAAATAACAAGGCTTCCCAGATTGAATCGCACTGCAATTTGCACGTCCCTGGCCACAAGCCCAGTTAATTCCGTCTTGCAATTTGTTCTCATCCGCACCCGATTTTGCTACACAAAAAACTGCACTAGAATTATCAGAAATACCGCCAGACGAACCCAGACTAATGGAATAAACCTCAGTCCCATTTGTAGAAAAAATCCCCCAGCTTTTTTCCGAGATAGGCCCGGGTCTTTTGTCTTCATTGAACATCTCGTAAATAAAGGTGTTGATCGGATTTTTCGGTTGACTAGGCGGACCGGTATCATTTGAAACACGCCGAATAAGGTTATTATTAAAAGTTTCCGCATTTTCCTTAGTAGCATCTGGCTCCTTGGAACCGCCATCCCATGGCCAACCCGTCTCTGTCACAACAATTGGAATATCTGAAAAGTTGAACGCTTCCATAGAGTTGTACGTAGCATCAACTAAAGCATCAAACATGCTTTCGTAGTGAAACAAGGTGTTCGGATCAACAATTTGCTTCACTGCAGAGAGCGGCTGGAAAAGAGCGTATTCGATCGGAAAAATTCCAGCCGAGTGAACGTACTCGTAATACGGATAAGCATTCAACATGTAATATGAGTTTGTGTTCTTTAGAAACTGAAGGATTTGGAAGATTGTTGAGTTCCATGAAGAATTGAAAGTGGCGGTGGAAGGGGGAAATGCCTTAGCAATCACGTCCATCGATTGCGGAGTTGAAACTTTAACTTGGTTATTTAGTCGCGAAGCCACTAATGCTTTATGCAAGTAATTCATAGCGGGAACCAAAACGGGTGCGGCATTTGGGATTGCTGTGAGAACTTCACTTCCCACAGCAATAGCTGTAATATTTGTCCCGGGCATGTAAGCTGCAACATTTTGATTTACCCAATTAGCTGCAGCTGACGGAGATTCTCCTATCCTTAAGACTTCTTCATTTGTAACACCGATAATAACTTCGATACTAGCATTGGCTAAAGCCTTCAACATATGAGCATCGGCATTGAATAGGCGCACGTGAGTTATTTGACGAGCTTTAAGGAGTGCAACCACATCTGGAGCTGGGGGTAAATTTGTAACATCAGTCCCGATGTTTACTCCAACAAATGCACCTACAATTTTGAAATAACACACACATTAAAACTCCAAATGAATCAAAGCACGGCCAATATGTTAGAAGCTCAAACGGTTGGATCCTATAACAAATTAATCACATGAACAACAGAAAACACAACACAAAAGACAGGAACAACAAAGAACATAATATATATATCATGTAAATTAAGCTGCCATTCCATTTGCTCCTCCAATTCTTTTCTCGTGTAAAGTCAAACGGTCAAAGTGAAAAAAGAACAAAAGCAGAGTATGCTTTACCAGCTCAAGATACACAAATAAAACCCATCTCCAAAAAAGCTATATCCACCTACTTTTGTAGGTACAAAATAACAAGGGAACACCAGATTTCTAGATTTCTTCCGACTTGCCATTATTACTATATTAATAGTTTCTTCATCAAGTCAATAAGACACCAGCAATTTGTAAGCAGCTTCAATGCTTTCCATAGCATTTTCCGGAAACAGCCTCTATCTGCCAAGGCAGGGGATAAGGTCTGCGTAAACTCTACCCTCCCAGACCCCATTTGTGGGAGGATTACACTAGGTATGTTGTTGTTGTTGGTTCAGTTCTGTCAATAGCTTGTGAAGCAGGATTTGCAAATTCCTTCTGGCTTTTTACCTTAAGGTTGAGGATCTTAAAGACTCAAAGCTCTAGATTTGTCAAGTACTAATTATGGAAATACACTACATGTATAATTTGAGATTCATTAAATTAGTGCTATACCAATTGGGCAGAAATATATCTACTGAACCACACAATTCCGATATCAATATACTGCAGCATAAAGAAAATTAAGGACATTAACTAAGCGGCTGAGTAATCTTTATACAGTTAACCTGTCCTGGCCACTGAGCCTTCATGCTATATCCAACACACTAGCTGACAGATCATTGTAAGAAGACATCTAAAAGCAGTGGTTTGCATCAATGCAGAACTTAGCATGTATACTATGTTAAATATTTTAGACTAACACAAAGAGAAATGCATGCATATATTTAAATGTATATTCAGGCAAGCTTTCATACAGAATGAAAGTTCAGTCCTAAAGCAGCAATACTGCAACTAAGGGTATTCCTGGCGCTTTCCACAAGCGGGGAAGTCAAGTACTTGTAGTTTGAATAAGCTCAAGGCATAGCCTCTCTAGAGGCACTGTTGACAAAATTAACATGCCAAGACAGCATTTTTTATCAAGATAACTAAAGACATCATAGTAATAATTACTGATAGAAGCTCAACCTATTAACTTTTGTTCAGAGGCAGAAAAACTTAGTATGAGAAGTCTTCTCTGAGGAGGTATGAATGGCTATGTTGCTCGGACTCTCCAAAAATGATGCCGCACCCGTGTCGGATCCTTCAAAAATGCACTACTTTTGGAGGATCCGACACGCACCCGTGTCCATTTTTTAAGAGTCCGAGTAACATAGATGAATGGTACTGCATATAAGCCACGTCAAAAAGAAACCTAGCAAAGGCCTTTTAAGTTCTAACTAGAAGCTACTAGATAACTTAATCTATCATTTAAAACTAAGTGTATTGAGTAACTATATAATATGTGCTCGACCAGAATCACATTACCTGAGCATAACAGAAAACTGGAGATGGTTGATATCACTAGATATTCACTATATTCAGTTAACTTTAACTTCATCTATGAATTTCTTTTTCATAAAAAATTCATCTTTGAAAGTTAACATATTTACTCAAAGCTTACAGACCCGTTTTATATATTAGAACATTTATTTAATAAGCTAAATTAGAAAGCCAATAAAGTAGGAAATAGATGATCTTTACACTTAAGTTGCATGACAATACAACAGAAAAAAATAAAAATAAAACGAGGAGGAGTTCAATTAAGCATTCAATACACGATGCAGACAACACTATACTAAACTTTTAATAATTCAAAATCGATGATGCAAGTGCGGGTCCTCATATTTAGTGATATTCCACATATAACCAAATAAAGACCCTTGCATGATATTAACCAATGCTCAGAATCAATTATTAAGCTGATAGGTAGAAACTTATTGCATTACCTATTACATTTGAGATACAGAAAGAAAATAGTATAGCGATGGCAAGCCATGGTTTAAGCGTCATCAGAATCATCCAAAAGTCCAACTCTAATATCAATCAGCCGGCAGCTGTTGCTTCAAACGGTATTTGTCAAGAGAGTGCTACACAAAAAAGAGAACAAGAAATTAAAGCTATTTGATCGAAAAGAAAGTAAATGAGCGTAGCCTTATGACTATAACTTTGAAGACAAGCAGATCTGCAAAACTTAAAAGGCAAAAAGTTTTTTCTTCCCAGTAAAACCGACCCCAGAAATCTAAAAACTGAGCAGCAACAACATGCGCAGTATAATCCCACCAGGTAGGGTCTGGGGAGGGTAGAGTGTACGCAGACCTTACCCTCAACCTTTTGACGGGTAGAGAGGCTGAGCAAAGAAAATAAACATGCCAAGAGCTCAAGGGATTTGGCTGAGTGACCACATTATTTCTACGGAGGACCAAAGTAATTAAATTCAAAACCACTTTCGGAAAGATAATAGAAGGCTTTTTTTTTTCTAACTTGTTCACTGTGCTTAAGTATGGGAATCTTGTACTACCAACATGAACTATATTAGAAGAATATATACTATATTCCCACCCACCCCTTGCAATTAAAAAGAAAAAAGGAACGCACACACCCATAATATAAGAAATCTTAGCATACTTGTCCACTAAAGGATGTCTAGCTGAACCCAAAATTCCAGGAGCAAACAGCACTTAGTTCAGTCTGGTTCCGTCTAACAAAGACATAACAAAAGATTTCAAATTTTTGGTAGTTTAACATGCTTGTCTACCCAAATAATAGGTCACAGGATTCCCAAGAATTTGGCATTTCTGTTTCATTAACTAATCATTAGTTCACAAATTGTGCCATATAGCTATCAGTCCACTTCAGGGCACTTTAAAACAAAAACAAAAAAAATTGTCACCACAGAGGTAACATTGACTATGAGATGTGCTTTATCAGTTCATAAGAGCAAAACAGTGTGCAATAACCACAAAACAGCCACTCTCATTTCTTCTCTTCAGCAGGAAATGCTTAAAAGCCTTCAAGAACTAAACTTTATCAGAAACTAGCATTATCTTACACCTTAAAAATCACAAAGAACACCAAAATCCAAAGAAATATTTAAAGATTAAGAAACCCTTTACAAGTTTAGCCTCAAGTTCAAAAACCCCACCTCAAGTTCAAAAACCCCACATCTCAAAACTACTTCAGGAGCACACAGCATTTAACACACAAGCATAAAATGAAGGAACAAGAGAAAAAAGAAAGAAACAAAGTACCTGAATTTAACTTTAACTCCACTATAGCAAACCAAGAAAATCTACTAACAAAGATCCTATAAGAGTTGGTAAAACTCAGATATAAACACCAGTATAGTTGAGTGACAAATCTGTCAACCAAAAAAACAAATCATTAACTAATTATTAGTGCACAAATTTTGCCATATAGCTATCAATCCACTACATGGCACTTTCAAAACAAATGATATTGTCACTACAGAGGTAACATTGATTATGACATTTGCTATATCAGTTCAAAAAGAGCAAAACAGTGTCTAATAACCAGTAAATAGTCACTCTCATCCACTTCTCCTAAGCAAGAAATGCTTGAAAGCCTTCAAAGAACTAAACTTCATCAAAAACTAACATTATCTTACACCTTAAAAAACACAAAGAACACCAAAACCCCAAGAAATATTAAAAGATTAAGAAACCCCACATCTCATAACTATGTTGGAAGCACACAACATTTAACACACAAGCATAAAATGAAGGAACAAAAGAATAAAAATAGACAAAGTGCCTGAATATAACTTTGTTCCACTGAAGAAAACCAAGAAAATCTACTTACCAAGATCCTATAAAAGTAAACTCAAATGTAAACACCAGTATAGTTAAGTGACAAAGCTGACAACACAAAAACAAAATTTTCAAGAAAACCCTGAAAAACCCTTTAACCCCACTTTGACAGTTCTCACTTTGGCTACAAAAAACAGAGAAATGAGTGGTCACAAACTTTGCCTAAAGGAAACTAGAAGAACAAAGGATGACACTAATTCACTGCAGTAACTCCAATACCCAAAAAAGAGCTGTTCATTTATTACTATGTAGTTATTGCTAAATACTTTAACTTTCTTGCTTAGAGATTAAAATTTTAAATCTTAAACAATATACTTATATTTAAAAAACACAAACACCCATGTACAGTATTGTCCAAATAATTATTTTATTCATGTTATTGTACATATCCCCAATCAAAAAGATTAATTTTTTTCATACTGCTATATATGGAGAAAAAGACAAGAAAGCATAAAGATACATTAAATTAAAATGCTTGTTTTAATCTCAATTCCAGAACTTTACAGATATGTACTCTATACTATTTTGTTTTTTTTTTACTTGTCTTTAAGATGGTTGAAATAAAAGATTACAAAATTCTTGGAATATGGAAAAGGCACAAATATAAGGGGAAAAAAATTACTTTTTTCTCTTGTGGACTAAATAAACTATTTTATTCATGTCATTGTACATATCCACAATTAAAAAGATTAATTTTTTTCATACTATATGAGAGAAGAAGACAAGAAAGTATAAAGAGGCCTTAAATGTAGTGCTTGTGTTAAACAGATAGTGTATACCATTTTGTTTTTCTTACTTGTCTTTAGATGGTTGAAATAAAAGATTATAAAATTCTTGGAATATGGAAAAGGGAAAAACATAAAAAATAAAAATAAATAACTTTTTTTTACTTTTTTCTCTTCTCTAGATCTAAAAATAATGATTCTTGAAATCTGTGACAGACATTTTGAGACATATCGAGATTTTAGCCGTGTATCTAGTGACCATACTAGTACATTCCCTTATATTCCCTCTTTGTTTTATTTTCTCTCTTTTTTAAATTATTTGGTGGGTTTTATTGTTTTTTCTAAAGATGGTCAAAAGTATCCTTTAACGTTTGTGATTTATCTTATGTTTTCATAAACATTCTTAACGTTATCTTTTATCTTAAATGTATCTTAAATAATTAAAAAAATTGAATATGCCCCTCACAAATCTTTGAACTTTTTAAGTTGTTCACAGTATATTTGATACAAAAAATTATGTTAAGAGGATTTATAAACCAATAGGTTAACGAACTGCAAATATAAGATAAATTATAAACATTAAAGGAATTTTTAATTTTATTATTTTTGTTGCTGTTAAAACAAATGGAAGATTAATATTCTTTTATTTTAAGATTATAAAAGAAAGTAACAAAAGGTGCAAAGAAAGGACCTTTGGGATGTTTTCCCTCTCAAAAGCAGTCAATAATTTCAGGTTGGGAAAAAAAAAAAAAGAACGTGAAAAGTCTATGTGGAAGAATGGGGAAGAATGTGGAAGAATGATTTGATATTTATGAATAGATTCCTATCTTTTTTCCTTAGTTGAAGACAACTAAGCATGTGTGTACTGTGGACTAGGAGCCTTTGGTTCTTAGAATTCAAACAAAAACAAAAATAAAAGAACAAAATATGCAACATGAATTTGAAATTTTAATTTGATAGATTCAATCATTAAAAAAAAAAAAAAATTAAAATATTTATCATTTTTCACATAAAAAATTATGTTTCGCATAAAAAACATTGAGTTCACTTGAACTCACCATTCAAACGCTATAACGGCCCACTACATGAAATAGTGATGTATAAAGTGAGTCAATTTCTCTTTTTGTGACATCTGATAATGATTATTTTTCTTCCCTAGAAATTCAAATAAATAAAAATGAGGTGTACATTTGAATGTGACTACACTAGTGATAAGTTTTTACACAAATAGCTCATAAAATTCATAATTTATTTTATTTAGGCGTTATACATTGATTATTTACGATTATACACTCATTATAACATGAATTATACATATATTATACATTCATCGGCTATTTTTAGTTTAAGCGATTGGTTAAACTGCTATTCAAACTTATCAGCTACATTTCAATGAAATTGCATTTTAAATTATTTACAGGGAAACTTCTCCACAAAAACAATACATGTTAGAAATTAGATGAAGAGACTAGAAAGGAATGGCTTGAGGCGTGATATTATCACTGTCTCAAAAGAATGATTGCATGTAGCAGACAACGCTCCTTTGAGATATAACAAGCCTATTATCAATTGAATTAAAAGTGACTGATATGGAGTGATTACTTCTCTATTTATAGAGAAGATAAGTAGTTCAGATAGACACTTGTTCCGAAAAGGTTGTGTCCTTATGCAAAACAATGGTACCTATTGGTAATATTTCACTAATGGTACCTGTTGGAATATTTGGTACCCGTGCCCATTTCAGCGGTGGTATTCAAAACAAGTTTTTAAGGATGGTACCTATTTCATCTATGGTACCCAAACTAGTTATTTCAACTGCAGTACTCAAGTAATTTAAAATATTATTACTCCAATATTACAAGCTATATAACAATCCCCACTAGTTTGTAATACTACTAATATCATACATAATAGAAAGTATCTCATAGATTTGAACTTTCTAGTAGTGTAAATATTTTAAAGCTTAGAAAAAGTTATTGGTACTACTAAGAATTGAACTATAATTCCCTTGTACTTATGACTATTTGTGACAACGGATAATGACTATTTTCTTCCCTAGAAATTCCAACTAATAAAAATGAAGGGTAAATTTGAATGTTACTAGTGATAATTTTTTAAACAAATAGCTGATAGAATTCACAGTTTATTTTTTCTAGCCAGTATACATTAATTATCTACGATTATACACTGATTATAACATGAATTACACACATATTATACATTCGCCAGCTATTTGAATTTAAGCGAGTGGTTGAATGGCTATTCAAACTTATCAGCGCTATATTTCAATGAAATTGCATTTTATATTAATTGCAGGGAAACTTCTCCACTAAAAACAATACATAATAGTTAATATAGTTACATAATTATTTAACTGCATGTAGATTAAATATAAATCTTCTTTAAGATTAAGGAGCTAGGCTACCTAGTAATTTATAACCACCCCTCTAAGGAATTTGCTATTCGTGTTTTTTTTTTTTTTCAATCTTATAATTCATATGTAAGAATTCTATGTTTTCCTTTTCCCATTATTGTAACATTTTGATTTAGATAATAGGAAGAAAGTCATTAATTTGGTCAAATGTTTGCAAAAATTTTGCCAGGGCAGGCAAATGATACCAGTTGGAAAGTGACAATTTTTCAATAATGGCCAACATCATTCACATTTTGTTGATATTTGTCTTTTTTCCAAATTCCAGATTTCCTATTTACTTTAATCTTACTGTCAGGAAGCATACGCTTCTGGTGGGACCCACATCCATCAATGACAAAAATGATCACTTACTTTTAGTATAAGTTCAAAGTAGTCTCTTGAATATATGTATTTACAAGAGTAAGCACTCAAATTTTGCATGTTGTAATTACTCCTCAAGAAACTGAAATTATAAGCTACCCACTGCCTCAGATCAACGAAAAAAGGACAGTCCTCTCTATTATCTCGGTCTTGGTTTAGTATCATATATCGCTCTAGTGAGCTATTGTAGTGCGGATGTTGAGGCTTGGAGCAACTCCTCTATGCTATGGGCATGGAGGGGGTTGTCTCTGCCTAGAGGCAAAAGCGGGGCCACCAGAGCTATCTGCATTAAGTGTTTCAATTGAAAGAGGAAAAGATACAAACTAAATCCAGCACAAAAATAGGAAAAAAATTCGTGCTTTCAAAGTGAAATTCTCCTAAAATCCATTGCTTAATTTTGTTGCATGCTCCTTCAGATTCAGTCTTCCTTTTTTCCAATATATTCAATCAAAAAATTATGTTTGCAAAAAGATAACACCAAAAAGGAGTTTGAGATCTTAACCAGGGCCTGAAAAGAAAAACACACTTTTTCAACTTGATAACCAACTAGTTTAGATACAAGAGACGTTTTATTTTCCCATCAAAACTAGAGATATATACAGTTAATACAGATAAGTGTGCAACCAACAACATGTCAACATCACAAGTATAATATGGAAGATGAAACTTAATCAGACATTTTAGCAAATCTCAGTGTCCAACTTGAGAGATAAACTAAGGCTGAAGAGTTCCTGGCATTGTAGCTTTGCACCATATGGCACATTAACTTTCACTATATCTTCAAAATGATTCACAGAACCAGCAAAACGGACCCCTTACCTTACCACCACTACTAGAAATACAGGTTTTTCCCACCGACGTTTAGTGAAAAATTTACAAAGCATGATTTCCCCATATCATTCCCACCGAATCAGCTCACTGGGAAAACACATGGTGGGAAATAGTTTCTTATTGAAACGTTGGGAAACTTCTTGAAAACACTACTATTTAGGTTTCTCCGTGTGAAAACACTATTATTTAGGTTTTTCTCACCAACATTCAGTAGGAATTGTCACGAATATAAATATTTTTCAGTGAAAAATTTCAGTGGGAAAAATGACTTTTTGGTAGTGCACCTTGCACGGGCCTCTCTATTACATTCGCCATGTTCTTGCACTTCCTGCCATTTTTTATTAACGTAATGATAGCTGGCCCTTATTGCAGTCACTCTACTGAATCAATTGCTTTATTTTTTGTACCAACAATTAAGAATTATTTTCCCCTATACTTGCTGCGTCAAAAACTAAATCACGAGCTTTTAATAAAAAAAAAACAAGCAGTTCTAATAAGATTTATAAATATGAATACCTCTACACTTTGCAGAGATATAAGGCGTCATTTTAAGATTCAATTTCCTAGTACCACGACCAAAATGAACTCCTGCCTCCATCATCTCTTCCAAATTTATGTTCCAATATCTTATTGTCATTTCTCCCCACAGCCTCCCCCTTTTTTTGTTCTTTTTTAAAGGAAAAAAAAAAGATGAGAAACCATGAATTGAAAAACATAATTATTCCGATGGAACCTTCTCTTCTACCGTAGGTTGGACGTAATGAAAGAATTATTTTCCGTAGTTTCCTTTCATTCCTTGAATTAGTTAATATACAAAAATATCCTAACCTAAAATAGGAGATTACAAATATACAAAATATTCTATCCTAAAATAAGAGATTACAAAATATTACAAAATATTTACATAATCTATCACACTCCCGCAGTCGAAACGGGAGGTTTACGAACGCTTAGACTGTCTCGAAAATCTTCAAAAAAGACCTGAGGAAGACCTTTAGTGAAAATATTTGCAATCTGATATCGAGACGGGACATGAAGGACACGAACCTGTCCCCGTGCAACCTTCTCACGCACAAAATGAATGTCCATCTCAATATGTTTGGTGCGTTGATGTTGCACCGAATTTCCGGACAGATATATGGCACTCACATTGTCACAATATACCAACGTAGCCTTGCGAACCGGACAATGTAGTTCCAATAAAAGATTGCGAATCTAGCAAGACTCAGAGACAACATTAGCCACACCTCGATACTCCGCTTTAGCGCTAGACCGAGAAAGAGTTGGTTGTCGCTTTGACGACCAAGAAATCAAGTTGTCACCCAAAAATACACAATACCCCGACGTAGAACGACGAGTGTCCGCACATACACCCCAATCTGCATCGGTGTAGGAGACAAGGTCGGTGACTGATGAGGGGTAGAGATGCAATCCATGGTCAAGAGTGCCCTAAACATACCGCACAATTCGCTTAAGAGCATGCATATGATCGTCCCTCGGATCATGCATATGTAAGCACACCTGTTGAACAGCATATGAAATATCGGGTCTCGTGAGAACCTGCGAGACTATGATAATGAGTGGGATCCTCATAAGGAGCACCCGAAGTAGCACTGACCTTCGGTTTTGTGTCAACCACAGTGAGAGAGGGCTTGCAAGAGGACATACCCGCGCGATCAATGATTTCCTCGGCATACTTACGTTGAGAGAGGAACATCCCACCCTTGTGACGGGTCACAGCAATGCCAAGAAAATAATTCAAAGGACCTAAATCCTTCATAGCAAATTCGGAACCAAGCCGATCTATGATGGAACGACATAGAGTGTCTGAGGATGCAGTGAGGATAATATCATCAACATATAGTAAAAGGTATGCCATGTCAGTCCCCGTATGGTAGATGAACAAAGAATTATCAGATCTGCTATTTGAGAAGCCAATGGAAAACACAAAATCTGCAAATCGTCTATACCAAGCACGTGGAGCCTGCTTAAGCCCATAGAGAGACTTACGCAATAGGCAAACATAATCAGGATGTGTGCGATCCCGAAAACCCATAGGTTGATGCATATACATAGTTTCCTTGAGCTCACCGTGAAGAAAAGCATTCTTCACATCCAGTTGATGTATAGGCCAATGCTTTGACAAAGAAAGACTAAGAATAGTGCGGATAGTCGCTGGTTTCACCACCGGACTGAACGTCTCACCACAGTCAATGGCAACCTGCTGAGTTTTGCCATCACCTACAAGTTGGGCTTTATGCCTCTCAAAATCACCATTAGACTTTTCTTTATGAGTAAAAATCCACATAGAACGAATAACATTAACATTAGGTGGACGGGGGACCAAATCCCACGTCTTATTTGTAACAAGAGCATTAAATTCATCATTCATAGCCATTTTCCAATTTGGGTCACGAAGAGCGGCCAATGGGTTACGAGGTAGAGGAAATTTTGTAACCGTGGTATGTAAGTTAAACTGACGTTTAGGCTTGACAATACCCCGTTGGCTGCGTGTGACCATGGTGGGTCGGGGAGTGGGGATAGGCGGCTGGGCTGTGGCATGGGGAAGGGGACTGGCGATCGGGCTAGGGGCCTGGTGGGCAGCCTGCTGCACCGTGGGGCCAGCAGTGATAACAGGAGGCAGTGGAGGGGGACTGCTCGGCTGGGCAGAGGGCGGTGAAGGGGCAGCTCCGAAATTTTGGAGGTGATGAAAAACATAAGGTGAGATTCCTTCATCCAAAAAATCGTATGTATGGGATTGAGGGGTAGGAAAGTTCGCAAAAGGAAACTGAGTCTCATCAAAAATAACATGACGACTAAGGATGATTTTATTTGATGATAAGTCATAGCATTTGTAGCCTCTATGGTTTGATGGGTACCCCAAAAATACACAAGGTGTAGACCGGGCCTGCAACTTATGAATCGTAGTTGATGGGAAAAGGGGGTAGCACAAACACCCAAAAACCCGAAGGTGAAAGTACATAGGTTCCTTTTGATATAGAGCATGGAGGGGAGACTTTTGGTTCAATAATTTGCTTGGTAAAATATTGAGTAGGTAAGTTGCCATTTGCAATGCATGATGCCAAAAGGAAGGTGGAAGATAAGCGTGGGCAAGAAGAGTCCGCATGACATTATTGATAGACCGAATTTCCCTTTCGGCCTTCCCAATTTGTGAGGACGTATGAGGACAAGAAAGACGGAAAGACATCCCATTCGACTCACAAAGACGCCAAAAATCATTATTCTCATATTCTTTCCCATTATCACATTGGACATTTTTTATTTCTCGTTCGAAATGCGTTCAGACATGGGCCCGAAATTCTAAGAACTTTGCAAAGACATCAAATTTCTTAGCTAAGGGAAAATTCCACAAATATTTAGAGAAATCATCCAAGAAAATAACATAATACCGATGACCCATGGAACTTAAGACAGGAGAAGTCCATAAATCACTATGAATAATATCGAAAGGCATACAAGTGTTCGAATTAGATGGAATAAAAGGCAACTTAATATGTTTACCAAGCACGCAAGAACGACAAATACTAGATCAACTAGAATTATTACATTTAATGCTTTTATTGATCCTAAGAGAATTCAAAATTGACGCTCCCGGGTGACCCAAACGATCATGCCAAAGAGAAGAAGTCAAAGCAGCAAAGGTTGATGGAGAATTGGTTGTGTTTGTGATGGTGGTGGTGATGGGATATAGATCGCCCCGGCTCTCACATCTCATTATTGGCATCCCCGTCTGAAAATCCTTCACAGAAAACCCATATGGATCAAAATTAACAGTCACAGAGTTATCAGTAGTGAACTTTCTAACTGAGATTAAATTTTTAATGAGTTTTGGGGCGTGAAGGACATTTTTCAACGATAAAGGAGGGTTTGGGGGAGGTAAATGAGTATGACCACAACCATGAATTGGAATTGAATGACCATTACCAACATCAATACCATGATGATGATTGCTCAAATTAGAATAAGACGAGAGATTACCATTCGTGGATATCATGTGAGATGTGGCACCGCTGTCCATGTACCACTTCTGATCCAGAGGATTCATAGTCATCGTATGCATTGCTGATTCGATGTCCGTTGGAGCATAAGATGGGGCATACATCTGCTGATACGGGGCAGCAGCAAACGCCTGCTGCGGAGGCTGGGGAGTAGGGCCTAGTATGCCCGGCTGTTTAGCCGAGGGGCCCTGCGCAGATGTCGTCCAAGTTGACAGATATGGGCAAGGTGGCACGGCCCATTGGGGCATCCATCCCCATGCATAATTCGGAAGCTGCCACGGGTGAGAAGAAGGGTGACGCGGCCAGCTGCCTGGCGGTGGCTGGGAATTTCCGCTGCTGTGACCGCGGCTGCCACCACGGCCGCCTTTACCGCCGCCGTTACCACGGTCAGCGTCGTTCCTACGGCCAGAATTGCGGCCTTCGTTGTTATTTTTGCCCTTGTTATTCACAGCATGACCAGAAGTGTGAGTATTATCAAAAAAAGAAGTGGAACCCTCACCACCTGTGGCAGCCACCATCGCCGAAGGAGTAGTGTGGGCCGCCTGCATCGCCTGTTCTCATTCCTCCAGAACGAGTGAGGAGCGCGCCTCGGTGAATGGAGGCAATGGTTTGCTGTGACGAATCTGCGTTCCCACACCCTTGAACGCTTCGGTGAGACCCGAAACAAGCTGAAGAACAAGCTGAGAATTTGAAACTGGAGCCCTCACATTTTTTAATTGATCGGAGATGCTCTTGAGCCTTTGACAATACGCGGACGCGTTTGGGAAGTCTTCCATCCTAGTTGTGGAAAACTCTTGTTCGAGCATGACGGCACGGGAGTTTTGATGGTCCTGGAAGATGTCACGCAAGCGAACCCAGGCTTCCATGGCCGTTGCTTCAGGTTCAAGAACAGTAGTAAGGAGGTCATTCGAAATCGTGGAATAAATCCACTGGAGCACAGTCGCATCAAGAGTCTACCAAAGTTCTTTTTCGTCATCGGAGGGAGGGGCTGCCTGCTTCCCTTTCTCTGGTGCGATGATATGGTGTATGACCTTATGGGATTTGGCGTGGATTTTAAAAAATTCAGCCCATGTACCGTATTGTGCATTCTCCATTTCAAGAACCACAGGAATGTGATTACGGATGTTGGAGACGGCGAAAGCGGGGTGGAAGGATGATTTTGAGTCAGACATAGTGGCGGAAAGAGGGTGGCAGCCGTGACGGAGCTAGGGCAGCGGAGAGGAGAGAGGAGAAGGAAAAATAAAACCCTAGACTGCTGATACCATGAAAGAATTATTTTCCGTAGTTTCCTTTCATTCCTTGAATTAGTTAATATACAAAAATATCCTAACTTAAAATAGGAGATTACAAATATACAAAATATTCTATCCTAAAATAAGAGATTACAAAATATTACAAAATATTTACATAATCTATCACGTAGATACACGACCCAAACATTTGGATTTTTTATTTGGTCAACTCAACTGTTTTTTATTCAAAACGGAAAAAGGATAATATAGAACTTACTACATTGAAATCCAATTCTAAAAGTAAACGATTAAAATCAAGAAAATAATGTAATATTATAGCAAAGTCATGCTTTAATACAACGATTTTGCGAAAGTATATTTCAAATTGAAGCGATGTGCATTAGGAGGCCACTGATTGTGAAGAGGCGTTGGTGCAGGTTGGCTGCAGCACCGTAAGCTATATAAGACAGTCGCGTTCCATTTCACCAAAGTTGATTCTGACATATCTACACTTGAATGGTATAGCTAGATATAATCTTAAGATGGTGCCAAGTGAAAGAATCGCCGAATAAAAATTACTCATCTGTCCTAATTTGTGTGATACACTTTCCTTTTTAGTTTGTCCCAAAAAATGATTCATTTCTATATTTAGAAATAATTTAACTTAAAACTTCCCCTTTTAGCCTTAATAAAATCATTTATAACACACAAATGTCTATGACTTGTTTTAGATCACATGTTTCAAAAGTCTTTATTTCTTTCTTAAACTCCGTGTCTAGTCAAACTATATCACATATATTGGGACGGAGAGAGTACTAACTATAAAACGTTAAGGTTATAAAGTATTCAGAGATGTGAATTGCTTATAAATACACTTAATGGGTAGCCCGGTGCACTCAGCTCCCGCAATGTGCAAGGTCGGGGAAGGGCCGAACAACAAGAGTTTATGCGCAAGGTCGGGGAAGGGCAAGCTAAGGCAAGGCTAAGACAAGACATGGCATGGCATGACCGAGACAAGGCAAGATGTGGCACGACAAGGCAAGGCAAGGTTGTTGGCATGAGCTAGGCAGTATCATGGGCGAGCTAGGCGTGCAGCAAAGGCAGGCATGTGCACAAGGCATGCTGCGCAGGCTAATGGCAGGAAAGGCGAGCATGGTGCCAAGCATTGGTGCCAAAATGCTACAAAGACTCGCGCAGGCGCGCGGCACATGCAAGCAGTTGGCAAGTTGAGCGGTTTTCCTCATTTTCGGATAAAATGGCCATGTTGGCACTGCCTTAGTGGGAATTTACCTCACATGCTTAGCCCATGACTAGGTTGTTGTGGCCTATATAATGTCATACCCCAACCTTGGGGAATGGCCAGCACCCTGCACCCAAAGGGTCGAGAGAACCAACTGTGATATCTAAACCCTGTAACGTGAATCATAGGCCGACAAGGCCGCTGAATAACAATAGTAAGAAGTACATCATAACAACCTGCAAGCAAAAAAGGCCTAACAACACATATATGCATAACTAGGGCCGACCAGGCCACAACCAAGAAAGACAACTAGTCAGAAGGTCAGCAAGGCCAAACACAATACCTGGACACTGACTGATAGTCTGTAAGCCTCTAAGAGCACTAATATGCAGCAACTGGTCGGGACAGTGGCCCTGACATAGCCATAGCCATACTCGTAATACATACATACATACATACATATATATATATATATATATATATATATACCTGACCAGCAACTTCGGAGAATGGAGTGCGAACATCCCTGTTGAACTCTGGTATCCTACTGAGAAAGGTACACCAATCCGTCTACCGTACCTGTGGGCATGATCACAGCGCACAAAATGCGTCAGTACAAAAGATGTACCGAGTATGTAAGGCGGTAAGCATAAACATAACATAAGCATAAGAGATACAGATAACTTGGGAAAAGATGTAGAGACAACCTGCAGCTCTGAACAAGGCCACTGAAGGCGACCATAATCATCACATAAATGTAAATGCATGCCCGTAAAATCATTCCTCACTGTGGAGGCATATATCATATCATATAACAATAATAAATCCCTCTATGGGGTGAGCTCATCTTCATAACATCATATTTGCCCAACTGATCAATGGCAATGCACAGCTACATGTCTACCCGGCCGCGCTACAACACGGCTCGATGAAGAAAGAAATACATCTAGGTGCACAGCTATGTGCCTACCCAGCCGCCTAAAACACGGCTCGGTAAAGAAAGAAACATGTCTAGGTGCACATATAAGTGTCTACCCGGTCAACTATAGCGCGACTCGGTAATGAAAATAAATACATATATATAAGTGCAATGCAAGACTGACCTCAGAAGAGATATCATAAAAAGAGTCGGAGTGACCTATCGTCGTTACCCTCCGACTATCATTATTATCGCTACGTTTATCATTATTTGATCATTAGGCCAAAGAAGTAAAAGTACAAGGAAACATCTTGTTATGAATTATTCACGAGGCCAAAGTTAGCCAAACTCTTATGAAATATGATCGACACAACTGTTACGGAAAGAGTGTGCCAACGAGAGGTTCGTCACCTTGGAGCAATAGACAAGAAGATAAGGATTAACTCAATTAAAGGAAGTATAATCAACTCAACTTTGATGTGAAGAGTACCATAACTAATATCATTCTTCATTCGATAAACAAGAGGGATACGAAATGTGAAAGGTACTTCAATACAAGTTATTCATGAGAAAAGGGTAAGCTTAACCATTTTGGGACATAATCGACACAAGTTGAACGAAAAGTCTTTTAATCGATAGCCAAAAGGAGATGTGGACCATAATTTGGTACAAGTCATAGATGAGTATGTGTCAGCTCAATTATCATGGAACGTGATCGATCCAAGTTAGCGGAACAACTTTTCAATGAAACGTCATTTGAAATCTAGTCATGCCACAAAGAGAATAGAAAGCCCTACATACCTCATCGATGGAATTATATACATTTCCCCAAATCCTCGAACATCTTACGAATGATTTCCTACATAATACAGACTATTCAAGATCAAAACCAAGGTCATAGCTTATAGAAATCTTCATTTAGACATTTAATCGAGAAACTTATAGGCCCTTTTTGTAGCGAAATTTTCCCGTAAAACGCTACCAAATTCTACTTTTCTACCTCTCCTCTTCAATTTGATCCCATCCATATCACCATAACTCCAAATAACACAACAAAACCATATAAAACAGCCCAACAAATAAGCTAAGTTCATGAAAGTTTCATAAGAATATAGAAGAGCTTGTTCTATGGGGGTTTTCACCAATTTCTATGATCAATTACTTGTAGAAGTTCAAAGAGATCAAAAGGAAGTTAAAATATACCTTAGGTCATGAAAATCACTTCAAACTCCAAGTTACTTCAAAGCAAGGTTTTCCTTCGAAAGGTGAAATAGTGAAGAAATCACAATTTCGAAGTTGTCATGTTGTTCTTCATGTTAAAGTTGATATATTTGCTCTTGGTTTGGATTGAGATTGATGGAGGATTAATTGAAGAGGGTTTGAGGGTTTTCTAGGTTGGGGATGGTGAGAAAATGGAAGAAAAATTCGTGCAAGGGCATATATATACTTGGGCAAATTTAAAGCCACCGACTTTAGCATACTGTTCCCGCGGTAGTTTGCGTCCATGGACGAAAATGCGAATATCTCTCTACTCCGGTGTCATGTCGACGAACGGTAAAATGCAATGGAAACTAGACTCGTAGACCTTCGATTTGGTAGGTGGATCACCCCGTAACTCCAAGTAGATTGAGAGAAAATCTCTGAGACATCTTGTTATACCCCGTATTTTCGCATGCTCAGAAAAATTCGAAATAATTTTGACTTGTAAGAAATAAGGCCATAATTTGATCTCTATTTAAAATATGTGTGTTGTCTATCAAATGTTGATATGAAAATATCGAGGAAGGCTAAGGGCAAAAATTGAAGTTTCGGGAATTAGCAAATAAGCCCCTAAATGAATTGGGCTAGAAAAAAAAAACAAAACAAAACAAGAGGGCCCAATTCCTAGGGGTGGCCGGCCAACTTACATGGCCCAAGCCCATGTGACTAATCAATTAAGTTATTAAATAGATAAGGGTCCAAATGGTTCATTCTAGAACCAACAAGATTAAAAAAAAAAAAAAAAAAAAAAAAACTTTGAGAGCAACAAGAAAGGCCTCTTGGCCGAATTGAAAGAAAAATAAATAAATTGTGGAGCCTTAATCCTTGGGTTGAAATCTATCTCTTTTGAATTCCTATTAAGTTGGAAACCCTCTTCAAGGTGATACAAAGTTGGATGCAAAAGAGTACTTTTTTTACAAAGAGGAGAATTTGGAAAAAGGTAAGAATTTCACTCCTTTCTTATGGAAATTTATATTGTTATAGTGAGTAGAATTTAATGAAAAATATGGAGATGTGGTGTGTGGTGTGTGAGCCGTGTGTGTGGGGGGGGGGGGGGGGGGGGTTGTGGCCGTGTGGTGCCCTTTTTGTGAAGGGAGATGAATTGAGTTTGTTTAGTATGTTAAACTATGTTGTTGTGACCTTGTGATGTGAATGAAGATTTATGGTTCTAGTTAGCATGAAAAATTTGTTGTTGAGTTGTGGTCGGAAAGTATGTGATGTTACTATAGATTATGAAATTATGGAAATGGAATTGTTAAAGTGTAATTGTGGTTGTTGTTGATGAAATGGGAAGATGAAAAATAATGTGTTGCGAATGTTGTGTCGAAGGTTGGAGATTCCGGATGAATTCTAGTCTTGGTGGGATTTTTTGTATATTTTGTACAATGGTATGAAATGCCTTGAAATGCTTTTGAATGATCTTGAATTGGTAATGAATGTGTATGTGTCGATATTGGCTTGAAAAATTCGTAGTTAAATTGAATGTCGATGAATTATGTTGAAAGGAAGGTTACTAGTGTTGGAACGCATTTTAGATTGGTCTTTGATGTTATTGGTTTGGTTGTTGGTATTGTTGGTATGGTTGTTGATGAATTTGGCCGAGTTTAATTCTCGGGGATGTTGAATTTACAGGGGAGGTGCTGCCGAAATTTCGGTAGACAAATACTAATTAGAATTAAAAATTCTAAGTACTAGTAGCTATTTTTTTGGAAAATTGATAACATTATTGTAAATATTGGAGAGCCCGAGACCTGAGTCGGGATTTGTTGGCAAGCGATCGAGATTTGGTAGTGAGCGATCGAGGTATGTAAGGCTTAGCGTTCTTCCTTTTTGGCATGACCCTTATGAAGTAAATGAATAATATATATATATATGTATGTATGTATGTTCCAAAGAAAATTCTACTCTTAGAGCCACTAGGATGACCTATGTCTTTGATTTCCATGAACTATTTCATATGACTTGTCACATACTTATGATGTTTGAAATATTAGTCGGTACGCTTCCGGATATGGTTTGGAAAATATTTGATATGGCCAAAGTTTGGATATGTATATTTTAGAGATGTGCATATGATTTTAAGGCTCCATTTGAAGTACTCTATAAGGTTGTTTGAAAGCTTCTTAAAAATAAATGATACTTAATTTTCAAGAAAATGACCTATGAAGTGATTTCGAAAGTTTGGTAATTTAAAAGCTCGCAGCATTTGTATAATGATTCCGATGGACTCTATACTTACTTTGAGCCTTCTGCTATCAGTATATATATTTATTCGTCGAACCTTGGAATTTATTTACGTGTATGCATATGGTTTCCGCACTACTCCGCTCGTGCCTATTACTATGATATCGTTTGCCGGGTCCCGGGCCGGTTTTGTGATCGTGCGCACTATGTGATATTCGGCAGTATGATGTGTTACGGTTCCCGAGGCCTCGCCATAGGGTCGGGTTTTGCTTATATACGGCGTTATGATGTGATATGATATATGACATGTTTTGGCGTTGTGATGCGTTATGATGATATGATATGTTCGGGGTTTGTACGGAGATCTGAAACTTTCTGGAGTATGATGTGTTGTGGCGCCAGTGTCGGAGTGGCGACCACGTTCCTGAGCCGTATGCACGATTTTTATTTGCATGATATATATATATGTGTGTCTTCTGCACAGATTTTGATATATTCTTCGATATCCATATTCTGCACTCCTTACTTTGGTTATGATTCTGACTTCAGTATTTCATGCTTTACATACTCAGTACATATTTCGTACTGACCCCCTTTCTCCGGGGGCTGCGTTTCATGCCCGCAGGTACGGACGTTCATTTTGGAGACCCCCCCAGTATAGGATAAATACTCTGCCACTTGGATCACTCCTTTTGATTCGGAGCTTATATTTTTGGTACATATCTTCTGTTATACCCATTCTGTATATATGACTATTTGGGTACGGCGGGGCCCTGTGCCGTCATATGTTTTGTCATGTTTTGTAGAGGCCTGTAGTCATGTACGTGGGTCATGGGTCATGTTTGTCCGTGTGTGATTATGATCTGCGTCTTAATGCGGTCCCGTTTACTATTATGGCCAAATGGCCCATCTGTTTGTATATGTGCGTATATCTGGGCGATGTCTATTCCGCCAGTCTACAGGGTTTGATATGGTGCTTCTCTACGGGCAACCGCTTAAGACAATATTTGCTTCCCGTATCTGCTTTAATTAATGTATGCTAAGTTTGATTAAGTGTGGGATGCGATCATCCGGCATGTAAGTCTGTTTGGGTGTCCAAGTAGGGCATTAGTCGCGGCCCACGGGGCTGGATCGTGACAGAAGTGGTATCATAGCGGTTTGTCCTCGGAATGTCTATAGGCCGTGTCTAGTAGAGTCTTGTTTATCGATGTGTTGTGCACCACATCTATAAACAGGAGGCTACAGGACATTTAGGGTGTTACCTTTCTTTGAATCTTAGATCGTGCGATAGAGCTGTGCTATTAGGATGACTCTTTTCTGACCGGCTGTTATATTGTTTTTTCAGTGATGCCTCCAAAGAAGGCGACGGCTGCCCAGAAGGGAAAAGCAGTGGCAGGAGAGACCAGTCAGGCACAGAGAGCTACTCGGACTCATACTCAGACTACGTCTGATACTGCGTCGCAGTCAGCGGGCTCCACTATGCCGTCATTATCAGAGGAGCCTGGAGCAACTCCACCATTAGCCCCAGAGACTCTAGCACCCGAGCCTCCATCTCCTCAGCCAGGGGCGGAGGACAGGGCGATGAGAGAGGTTGTGCAGTTATTGACGACACTAGTAGCAGGTCAGGCTCGCAGACGCGGGCTAGGAGGTGATGATATGGACAGACGTGACAGTCTGAGGGTTCGGGATTTCTTGACTTGTGGTCCCCCAGAGTTTTACGGGTCAAAGCCCGATGAGGACCCCCAGGATTTCATCCGACAGATGCAGTGCTCGTTGAGATTGGTCAGGGCTTCTGAGACCGAGTCTGTCGAGTTAGCTTCACACAGATTACGAGATGTTGCGATCAATTGGTACGAGTCATGGGAGCTGTCCAGAGGTGAGGATGCTCCACCGGCCGTATGGGATGAGTTTTTAGCCGCCTTTCTCAGCCTCTTTTTGCCCCCAGAGTTGCGGCGGGCAAGAGTTGATAGATTTCTGCAGCTGCGGCAGAGAGGCAGGAGTGTCCGAGAGTACAGCTTGGAGTTTGATTCTTTGGCTAGATATGCACCTGCCATAGTAGCTGAGATGCCTGATCGGATGCACCGGTATGTGATAGGATTGGATCGTTATTTGATTGACAGCTGTATGGCGATGACATCGCAGACTGGTATGGACATTGCCCGGTTACAGGCTTATGCGCAAGGGATGGAGGACCGGCACAGAGAGGATTAGTCGGGCAGAGATCGTGATAGGAGACCGCCCAAGCGGGCTAGGTCAGCCGGGTATTCTGGAGAGTTTCGAGGCGGGCAGCCTCAGCAGCAGCAGTCTAGTAGATATCCTCCTTCGTCAGGCCAAGGTACACAGTCTACGGGTAGACGATTTGGCAGTGCAGGGTATTCTGGAGCGGGTCAGAGTTCCAGAGCCTCAGGTTCTCAGACGAGCAGAGGTCCCAGTCAGTCCAGGCCACCTATGCCCCGATGTTCTTATTTTGGGAGGTCGCACCCAGGAGAGTGTTACAGGGCCACAGGTGCCTGTTTTTCTTGCGGCCGCCAAGGACATGTTATGAGAGACTGTCCGTTGGCGGGTGGTTCTGGTAGTGCAGCTCAGCCGACCAGATCAGCTGCTGGTTCGTCTTCTACTCCTTCAGCTATACGCCCTGCGGGGCGAGGTATGCCAGCACCAGGGAGCCGCGGTAGAGGCCGTGGCGGGGTTTCTGATTCTAGCGGTCCTTCGAACCGCATTTATGCATTGGCTAGCCGACAGGATCAGGAGGCGTCGCCAAATGTGGTCACAGGTACATTATTGGTCTTTTCTAGAGCCGTATATGCATTGATTGATCCAGGGTCTACTTTATCGTATATTTCTCTCCTCGTTGCTAGTAAAATTGGGATAACACCTGAACGTATAGAACCATTCGAGGTAGCTACGCCGGTTGGGGATTTTATTATAGCGAGGCAGGTATATAGAGATTGTTCTGTGATTATATGTGGTCGTTGCACTAAGGCTGATTTGGTAGAATTAGATATGATGGAATTTGATGTTATTATGGGTATGGACCGGTTAGCCTCCTGTTATGCTAATGTTGATTGCCAGAAAAAGGTGGTTCGTTTCCAGTTTCCAGGGGAACCAGTTATAGAATGGGCAGGAAATACAGCATCGCCGAGAGGTAAGTTTATTTCATACCTCAAGGCTAAGAAGATGATCCAGAAAGGGTATATCTATCATTTGGTTCGAGTGCATGATACTAAAGCAGAAACACCTACTCTCCAGTTAGTTCCGGTTGTTAATGAATTTCCAGATGTGTTTCCGGACGAGCTTCCAGGTCTTCCCCCTGAGCGGGAGATAGATTTTACGATAGATGTATTGCCAGATACCCAGCCTATATCTATTCCTCCTTACAGAATGGCACCTGCAGAATTGAAAGAATTGAAGGAGCAGCTGAAAGATCTATTAGAAAAAGGCTTCATCAGACCTAGTACGTCGCCCTGGGGAGCGCCGGTATTGTTCGTAAGAAAGAAAGACGGGTCGCTGCGGATGTGTATTGATTACAGACAACTAAATAAGGTGACTATCAAGAATAAATATGCCCTTCCCCGAATTGATAATTTATTTGATCAGCTGCAGGGTGCTAAATATTTTTCGAAGATAGATTTGCGTTCGGGCTACCATCAGGTGAAAGTACGATAGGCAGATATTCCAAAGACTGCTTTCAGGACCTGGTACGGGCATTATGAGTTCAGAGTGATGTCTTTTGGGCTAACTAATGCCCCAGCAGTGTTTATGGATTTGATGAATCGGGTATTCAGGCCGTTCCTCGACATGTTCGTGATTGTGTTTATTAATGATATACTTGTTTATTCACGATCAGCAGAGGAACATTCAGATCATCTGAGGACCGTACTTGGCACACTTCGGCAACAGAAATTATATGCTAAATTCTCTAAATGTGAATTCTGGTTAACCTCAGTGGCATTCTTGGGGCATATTGTCGGAGCAGATGGTATTCGGGTTGATACACAGAAGATCGAGGCTGTACAGAATTGGCCTAGGCCACGACACCGACTGAGGTACGCAGTTTTCTGGGATTGGCCGGATATTACAGGAGGTTTGTGGAGAATTTTGCTTCTATTGCGGCACCATTAACAAAATTAACTCAGAAGGCAGCAAAATTTCAGTGGACCGATGCTTGTGAACGCAGTTTCCAGTTGCTGAAGGAAAATTGATTACAGCTCCAGTTCTAGCTCTTCCTGAGGGGCCAGACGGGTATGTTATTTATTGTGATGTTTCTGGTATTGGGATAGGTTGTGTACTAATGCAGCACGGTCGAGTTATAGCCTATGCTTCCCGGCAGCTCAGACCGCACGAGAGGAATTATCCCACCCATGATCTGGAATTAGCAGCGGTGATTCATGCTTTGAAGATATGGCGGCATTATTTATATGGGGTCCATGTTGATATCTATACGGACCACAAAAACCTTCAGTATATTTTTAAGCAAAAGGATCTAAATTTGCAGCAAAGAAGATGGCTAGATTTATTGAAAGATTATGATGTCGATATTTTGTATCATCCGGGAAAGGCTAATGTTGTAGCAGACGCACTTATCCGTAAATCTATGGGCAGTGTGACCGACGTGCAGCCAGAGAAGAAGGAATTAGTTCGTGAAATTCATCAGTTAGCCAGCCTTGGAGTCCGTTTGGCCGATTCTGGAGATATTGGGGTTTCTGTCCGAGAAGTTGCTGAATTATCAATTATGGAAGAGGTAAAACAGCGTCAGTTTGAGGATCCTATTTTCGTACATTACAGAGATACAACCATTGATAAGGAAAAGACCCAATTCGAGATGTCACCTGATGGGGTATTGCTATATAGTGGCAGGTTATGTGTGCCTGATGTTGCAGGACTGCGGCGACAGATTATGGGAGAGGCACATTATGCTCGGTATTCTGTTCATCCTGGATCCACAAAAATGTACCACGACCTCAGATGCTTATATTGGTGGGATGGTATGAAGAGAGATATCGCAGAGTTCACTGCTCAGTGTCCGAATTGCCAGCAAGTTAAGATCGAGCATCAAAAGCCCGGCGGGTTATTGCAGGAAATGGAAATCCCAACTTGGAAATGGAAAATAATTAATATGGATTTCATTACAGGTTTACCGCGCACTCCACGCAGGTATGATTCTATTTGGGTTATTATTGATAGACTGACGAAATCAGCCCATTTTCTTCCGGTCAGGACTACTTATTCGGCTGAGGATTATGCCAAATTGTATATTAAAGAGATAGTAAGGCTTCACGGAGTTCCTATATCTATTATCACCGACAGAGGTGCTCAGTTTACAGCAAATTTCTGGAGGTCATTTCAGGAGGGATTAGGGACTCAGGTGAGTCTTAGTACAGCATTCCATCCTCAGTCCGACGGACAGGCCGAGCGTACTATTCAGACGCTGGAAGATATGCTACGGGCCTGTGTTATTGATTTCAGAGGTAGTTGGGAGGATCATTTGCCGCTTATTGAATTTGCCTATAATAACAGTTATCATTCCAGTATCCAGATGGCACCGTATTGTGAGGAATCCCCTCTGGGTCCTACATACTCAGGTATTGTCTATGCCAGGGTACAGCCCGTCCGCCCAAGGCCTTCGCCCCAACCCTCATTACGCTGCAGCGCTACGGGGTATCGAACGCGGAACCTCTGGCTCCTTTACATTCCCCAGAGGGAATCGCCTCTTACCAATTGAGCTGCAGCTCAATTGGTAAGAGGCGATTCCCTCTGGGGAATGTAAAGGAGCCAGAGGTTCCGCGTTCGACCCCCCGTAGCGCTGCAGCGTGAAGAGGGATAATGGGGCAAGCCCCTGTGTGGATGGGCTGTACCCTGGCATAGACAATACCTTGAGTAGTGGGACCCAAAGGGGATCGTCACACGTATGAAGCCTTATATGGTAGAAAGGACAGATCTCCGATCGGTTGGTTCGATGTGGGTGAAACAAATTTTATCGGACCTGATATGATCCAGCAAGCAGTCGATAAGGTAAAACTCATTCGGGAACGGTTATTAGCAGCTCAGAGTCGACAGAAATCATATGCAGATAAACGACGTCGACCGTTAGAGTTCCAGGTTGGTGACTGGGTATTTCTGAAAGTGTCACCTATGAAAGGTGTGATGAGATTCGGCAGAAAAGGAAAGCTCAGGCCGCGGTATATTGGGCCTTATCAGATTATTCGAAAGATAGGCGAGGTTGCCTACGAGCTAGACTTACCGTCCGATCTGGAGGTAGTACATCCGGTATTTCATGTGTCAATGCTCCGTAAATGTATTGGGGATCCTTCCAGAGTATTCCCCATAGAGGATATTCAGGTAACGGAGGAATTATCTTATGAAGAACAACCTATAGCTATTCTGGATCGTCAGGTGAGGAGACTACGCACCAAAGATGTACCCTCTGTTAAGGTCTTGTGGCGAAATAATAATAGAGAAAAAATGACCTGGGAAGCGGAGGACGAGATGAAGAAGAAGTACCCTCACCTGTTTCCTCTGCCTTCAGGTAATCTAAATTCCGTGTTTGGTTATGTTGATTACTGAATGATTTATATATGTTGCCATATAAAGAACCTCCCCCAAAATGTTTATAAGACCTATAAGGCTAATTTAACATTCGAGGACGAATGTTCTAAAGGGGGGGAGAATGTTATACCCCGTATTTTCGCATGCTCAGAAAAATTCGAAATAATTTTGACTTGTAAAAAATAAGGCCATAATTTGATCTCTATTTGAAATATGTGTGTTGTCTATGAAATGTTGATATGAAAATATCGAGGAAGGCTACAAGAAAGGCCTCTTGGCCGAATTGAAAGAAAAATAAATAAATTGTGGAGCCTTAATCCTTGGGTTGAAATCTATCTCTTTTGAATTCCTATTAAGTTGGAAACCCTCTTCAAGGTGATACAAAGTTGGAAGCAAAAGAGTACTTTTTTTACAAAGAGGAGAATTTGGAAAAAGGTAAGAATTCCACTCCTTTCTTATGGAAATTTATATTGTTATAGTGAATAGAATTTAATGAAAAATATGGAGATGTGGTGTGTGGTGTGTGAGCCGTGTGTGTGTGGGGGGGGGGGGGGGGGGGTTGTGGCCGTGTGGTGCCCTTTTTGTGAAGGGAGATGAATTGAGTTTGTTTAGTATGTTAAATTATGTTGTTGTGACCTTGTGATGTGAATGAAGATTTATGGTTCTAGTTAGCATGAAAAATTTGTTGTTGAGTTGTGGTCGGAAAGTATGTGATGTTACTATAGATTATGAAATTATGGAAATGGAATTGTTAAAGAGTAATTGTGGTTGTTGTTGATGAAATGGGAAGATGAAAAAAAATGTGTTGTGAATGTTGTGTCGAAGGTTGGAGATTCCGGATGAATTCTAGTCTTGGTGGGATTTTTTGTATATTTTGTACAATGGTATGAAATGCCTTGAAATGCTTTTGAATGATCTTGAATTGGTAATGAATGTGTATGTGTCGATATTGGCTTGAAAAATTCGTAGTTAAATTGAATGTCGATGAATTATGTTGAAAGGAAGGTTACTAGTGTTGGAACGCATTTTAGATTGGTCTTTGATGTTATTGGTTTGGTTGTTGGTATTGTTGGTATGGTTGTTGATAAATTTGGCCGAGTTTAATTCTCGGGGATGTTGAATTTACAGGAGAGGTGCTGCCGAAATTTCGGTAGACAAATACTAATTAGAATTAAAAATTCTAAGTACTAGTAGCTATTTTTTTGGAAAATTGATAACATTATTGTAAATATTGGAGAGCCCGAGACCTGAGTCGGGATTTGTTGGCAAGCGATCGAGATTTGGTAGTGAGCGATCGATGTATGTAAGGCTTAGCGTTCTTCCTTTTTGGCATGACCCTTATGAAGTAAATGAATAATATATATATATATATATATGTATGTATGTATGTATGTATGTATGTTCCAAAGAAAATTCTACTCTTAGAGCCACTAGGATGGCCTATGTCTTTGATTTCCATGAACTATTTCATATGACTTGTCACATACTTATGATGTTTGAAATATTAGTCGGTACGCTTCCGGATATGGTTTGGAAAATATTTGCTATGGCCAAAGTTTGGATATGTATATTCTAGAGATGTGCATATGATTTTAAGGCTCCATTTGAAGTACTGTATAAGGTTGTTTGAAAGCTTCTTAAAAATAAATGATACTTAATTTTCAAGAAAATGACCTATGAAGTGATTTCGAAAGTTTGGTAATTTAAAAGCTCGCAGCATTTGTATAATGATTCCGATGGACTCTATACTTACTTTGAGCCTTCTGCTATCAGTATATATATTTATTCGTCGAGCCTTGGAATTTATTTACGTGTATGCATATGGTTTCCGCACTACTCCGCTCGTGCCTATTACTATGATATCGTTCACCGGGTCCCGGGCCGGTTTTGTGATCGTGCGCACTATGTGATATTCGGCAGTATGATGTGTTACGGTTCCCGAGGCCTCGCCATAGGGTCGGGTTCCGCTTATATACGGCGTTATGATGTGATATGATATATGACATGTTTTGGTGTTGTGATGCGTTATGATGATATGATATGTTCGCGGTTTGTACGGAGATCTGAAACTTTCTGGAGTATGATGTATTGTGGCGCCAGCGTCGGAGTGGCGACCACGTTCCTGAGCCGTATGCACGATTTTTATTTGCATGATATATATATGTGTGTCTTCTGCACAGATTTTGATATATTCTTCGATATCCATATTCTGCACTCCTTACTTTGGTTATGATTCTGACTTCAGTATTTCATGCTTTACATACTCAGTACATATTTCGTACTGACCCCCTTTCTCCGGGGGCTGCGTTTCATGCCCGCAGGTACGGACGTTCATTTTGGAGACCCCCCAGTATAGGATAAATACTCTGCCACTTGGATCACTCCTTTTGATTCGGAGCTTATATTTTTGGTACATATCTTCTGTTATACCCATTCTGTATATATGACTATTTGGGTACGGCGGGGCCCTGTGCCGTCATATGTTTTGTCATGTTTTGTAGAGGCCTGTAGTCATGTACGTGGGTCATGGGTCATGTTTGTCCGTGTGTGATTATGATCTGCGTCTTAATGCGGTCCCGTTTACTATTATGGCCAAATGGCCCATCTGTTTGTATATGTGCGTATATCTGGGCGATGTCTATTCCGCCAGTCTACAGGGTTTGATATGGTGCTTCTCTACGGGCAACCGCTTAAGACAATATTTGCTTCCAGTATCTGCTTTAATTAATGTATGCTAAGTTTGATTCAGTGTGGGATGCGATCATCCGGCATGTAAGTTTGTTTGGGTGTCCAAGTAGGGCACCAGTCGCGGCCCACGGGGCTGGGTCGTGACACATCTGACCCAAATTTCAGTGAAATTTACAAACTTAACTTACGACGCCCTTTGTCGACTTTCGTATTACAACTCGTTTGACTTCCAAACTTAACAAGAGACGATTATACAATTCAAATACTTCATATCATTACTTGCTTACCATGTGGAGCACTCCTAATCTCACCCAAAAATTACAAGTTATCGTATTTCTAACTTGCCGAATTTTAACGAAACTCATGCTTCTTTGATTCATTCACCCTCCAAATCTTCCGCCACTTACTAATATTATTTATACTCTTGTAATCATTTTTATTAATAAACTCAATCCCTTTTATCCTCAACATAATTTCTTTTTGAACTTACGTCGGCTAACTCATGATGCGACTTTAACGTGCGAAAATCCGGAGTATACGTATAAAGGCACAGGCAGCCTTGTCAATAGACAGATTAGGTTGTGTAGGTCTAAAACATTTTTTAAATGTTCTTTGTGGATGAGTTAATACAAAATTGGGAAGTGATTCTGGTAAACGTGTGTCTTGTGTTATGCTTCATTGCCTAAAAATATTTTAAGGGGTCGTTTGGTAAAAGGTATAAGCTGGGATATCGCAGCACTAATTTTTATATCATGTTTGGTACAAGGTCTAAATTAGTGCTGGGATAAATTTATACCTTGTACCAAACATGGTATAAAAATTAATGCTGAGATATCCCAGCTTATACCTTCTTATCCCAATAGATGGGATAAATTAGTCCCGAGATTATAATCCCGAGATAATTTCGACTATCTACCAAACGACCCCTAAGTGTCAAACAAGTGTCAAAGGAAAGAGTGAAGGCTGTCATTGTGAGTGACTGCCCGGTGTCACTGACGAAAAAAATTGGCCAAGGCTGTGTCATTCCGAGCAGTCAAGATCACAGATTAGCTTGGTGCCCGTCAAACATATTTAGCAGCGACATCAACTTTATAAACTAAATGCAATTTCTGAGCCTTCACGGTATCATGTAAACTGCTAAAAACGTTCACTACTTAATACTCATTATTGATCTGCGAATCTTGTCTCGACTTTTATAAATCTGACAACCTCATTTCATTTGTGAACAAGTTAAGATCAGATAAGACACTAAATCTTTGAAATTCTAGGTTAAACAGAACACACATAGGCTCAATGCACTACTTTTTCCTACTTAACTATTCCCCAATTGGCAGTAATCTTCCAAAACACTATTTATATTTTATAGACTCCCTTCGAACAATTACCGCCAGCCCAATATCGGACACAAAACATTCATAAACTCACAGTAACAAGCACACTCTTACCATACTTCATAGATAATCCAATGGCATAACCAATCAGAATTCATGTTGTCTAAATGCCAAACTTAGATCTACTAAGTTTAGAAACTAACACCAAAGAGTCATACAACTAGAAGGTGATCCAAATTACAGCATTCATCTACTAAAAACATAGGTCAGTATCATGGAGAGACATCGCGGTCTGGATCCCTCGAGTAGCGAGCATCATCAGGGCTCCTGCTACGGCTTCTACTGGGGCTCCTCACCGGAGAACGATCCCCAACGGGAGTTCTACTGCGGCTCCTTGGACCACCATCATATGGTGAACGCTCTCTGACCGGAGTTTGACTGCGACTCCTCGACCCATTGTATGGTGGAGGAGAAAGTTCACGCGCTGGGGAACGCGAATATGATCTCTCACGACTGTATCTTTTGTCTTCAGGTGAAAGAGACCTGCAAAGTGAAGGGTAAATAATCACCAACTGCAAAATAGCCTTTGTTCAAAATGGAACATTAGTAAGAATTTCGAAGGAGCAAAATTCCAAGTTTCAATCAGCCAGTCAGTCAAATATGATCTTCTAAAACGTCAGATTAAGCTCCTAAAGATCCACATGCAATTAAACAGGTTGAACTTAATTTCACAAGCAAAAAAAGGATAAAGATAAATACAAACCAGAGGCAACATGCTTTATCAGCTAAAATGAATCAGAAGATACAAATACACACAAACCGTGTTCCAAACACCTAGCTGAATGCGAACACAAGTCATTAAATAAATCAAGAGCATGTAAGATAAAACTTAAAAAAGTAATCTTTGTCTACCTTGAGTAGTGCCTTCTCTTGGGAGAGTAGTAGCCACGGCTGCGTGATCGTGCATAGCGTGAAGGTGGAGATCGGGAATATCGAGGGGGACTCCGCCTCCGATCATAGCTATAGCTACGGCTACTCCTACCACTGTAAGAAAAACAAATTAAATGGATAAACATCCAAATGCAGAACAATCACCCAATCACATATTCACATCTACTGATCGAATCACATATTCACATCTAATATCATTCAAAATTTGTTTAAAATATGCAGGAACGTTAAACTCATTGGCAAATGATATAGGAAACAGGAAATGTGAAGGTGAAGATTATTGTATAGCAACAATCTAGACTACTTGATATCTTGTTTTCGAACATCATGATCAGCACCAAACTTTGAATACTGACATGAAAGACAAAACAAACAACAACAACAACAACAACCCAGTGAAATCCCACAACGTGGGGTCTGGGGAGGGTAGGGTGTACGCAGACCTTACTCCTACCAAGGTAGGATGGCTGTTTCCGAGAGACCCTCGACTCAATAAAAACATAAAAAGAGGTCAGATACGGCTAAGAGATTCAAAGCGATATGGAAATGAAGTAACGCAAGCGACACAGATAACATAGAATAATCAAAGCACAAAAAATAACAGATAATAGCATAAATTAGAGCACAAGAAATTATACTACGATAATGCGACTATTAATAAGGCAGGGTAATGAGACTATCTACTAGCCTTCTACCCTAATATGGGTCCTCCAAACCCTCCTATCTAAGGTCATGTCCTCGGTAAGCTGTAACTGCGCCATGTCGTGTCTAATTACCTCTCCCCAATACTTCTTTGGCCTACCCCTACCTCGTCTGAAACCATCCATGGCAAGAAAACCAATATTCAAGCAGTTGTACCCCTGACTATTCAAGACAGAATTTAAATGAACTACTATGATGTAAGCAAATGAAATAGAAAGTAGTACCTTCCACTACGCTCCCTGGCTCTCATTTCAGTTGGCTTTTTCCTGTTCTCCTCTGCAAAAACCACAGTGAGTTGCCGACCTTGGAAACCCTGTCCATCCATCTGATACTTAGCTTCTGCAGCATCAGCGGGATCCACAAACTGGACAAATCCAAAGCCACGCGGTTCACTACAAAAAAGAGGTGGGAACACATGAACAGAGTTAGAAAATTAGATATCTTTTAAAAGTATAATATAATATGGAGTTCGGCAGACGACCACTCTAGCTACAGTCCTCTGGGGACTGTTTAAAAAGTAAGACCTAATCATAAAATAAGTCTGATAAAGTCTTAAATTCCACAATTTTCAAGCATCAGTGAACTTCCGCCTCACCCCAAAAGGCACGCCCAAGAACAGAATATCAGGACCTCTACACTAAGAGAGATGCAACAAAGAAAGTAAAGAACTAGCCTGCAGAGTAAGAAGAGTTTCAAACAGCCCCAAAACAACATAAGTACAAATAATCCCACTAAAATATAATGTCTTCATAAGCACATAAGCAAGCACATGGCTGCTGACCTTGAATGTATCAGTTTAAAGATGACTTGAAGTTCTTATGACTTGAAGTTCTTCAAGACTTGACATCTTGAAATCTTCACATTGTATTCAAATCCAATTTCCTTCAAATCTTCACTACCATTAACTTTCACCTTCAACTCTTATTACTTGAATGATGTCAAGAGAACTCTTACTACTTGACTGAAGTCTTCAAGACTCTTAGTTTCGCTGCTAAATTTCACAATTTAATAAAGAACAGCCCAATTTGTAATAAGAAAAAGAATAACCATTAAATTTCAAATTTAAAAAAAAAATTATGGTATCACCAAAATCAATTTAGGCAAAAACTTTTAAGGGGGAAAAGGTACAAAACAGTGTGTGCTTGACGAAATAAAATCTTAAGTATTATTTTTTTGGCAGACATCTGGCAGAGAGGGGGGGTTGTTATGCTTTCCACTCTGTTTTTCTTTCTTCTTCCTTTTGAGGTGGAAGAATTGAGCAGATGAACAATCACATGCAAAACAAGCTCACCCAGTGTAATAGTCCCTCGGCAAATAAATATCCTTGACAGGGCCAAATTGCCCAAACGGCCTTCTGAGGTCTTCTGGCCTGCACGAAAGCAGCAAACTGTGTGGAATACCGATTTACACAAGTACAAGAATATATGTAATGTAATACAATGAAGGAAAGTAGCATAATCAGATTAATAAGCCTTATATTGATTGAATCTCCTCAATAAGAAGTTTTAACAGCTGTTTCTGTTATACGAACGATTTGACATCTTACCCCTCCCCAAAGGACATCATCTGAGAATTTTCTATAAAAGTATTATGTTTACGTGATCCATTACAAACATGAAATCACTTTAAGAACTGATATAGCTATTCAGTCCTGGATTGGCCCAAAAATACATGCACACTTCAAGACCAACATATCAAATATTTGAAGGATACTAGTTATTGCATACCGACAATCATGGCGAAGGTTTCGAACTAAAAGACTAGTAGGAGCATCTCTGCTACGACCACCATAGCGACCCCTGGGGCTCGGGCTCCTTCCTCTCCTGCCATAACCTCTAGGTGGTGATGGGCTGTAACTTCTCCTCCTCATTGTACCAGAATCAAAATGACCTGTCCACAGAACAGAAAGAGTTGAGGAAAAACTTATATAAACATAAAAGCCACAACTAAATCAACCAATACATAAATTATAACGTTAGATAGCACAAAGGAGAAATCATATAAGAGGAAACAAAATTAGAGTGGATGGAAAGAGAATGATCAGCTAGAGCTAATACATGATAACATGCTATCATATCAGCAATCACTCGTATGAAGCTCATCATATCATTCTCAATCACAAATGCAAAAACCAAAAAAGAGTCAACACAAAGGAAATAGATACAAGCAATGAAACAATATTAGAGCGGATGGCAAGAAAATGATCTGCTAGAGCTAATACATGATAACATGCTGTTATATCAGCAATCACTCGTCTGAAGTTCATCACATCATTCTCAATCACAAATGCAAAAACCCAAAAAGAGCCAACACAAAGGAAATCGATACGAGAAAAGAAACAATATTAGAGTGGATGAAAAGAAAATGATCAGCTAGAGCTAATACATGATAAATGCTATCACATCAGCAATCACTTGTATGAAGTTCATCATATCATTCTCAATCCACAAGTGATAAAACCCAAAAAGAAATCAACTTCTCTCAAAGACATTCATCAGCTCATCAAACTCAATTATGTATGTGCATAAAGGCAGGAAGAGTCGACACTGGATAAAATTTTATGAATAACACAAGGGAAAGTTCAATCAATGGAAAAAGGGATTGACATTCCAATTAGAAAAACAAAAAAAAAAGTGTTGATAGAAAAAGAAGCCAAAATGCCTTCAGGCTTTATAAGGTATAGAAGATCTATCTTTGGGGTAGTGCGCCAACATGCAAAAAACTACCTTTTGATCATTAGGAGGATAAAATGTCAAAGGTAAAAGTATGAAGACAATGCAATTTATTTTTGAAGTTCTATGTGTGTGTATGTTTATAAGGAAGATCGACCAGTCATTGCTGCACGTCAGCCAAATGCAATAACAAGTCTAGTCAAGACGCAGGAAGAACCAATTCAAGGCACCATAGAGAATGATCAGCTAGAGCTAATACATGATAATCTGCCATCATATCAGCTATCAAACTTGTATAACACTCATCATTTCATTCTCCACAATCTAAGTTACTCAGACTCTTCGAATGTGTTGTTGCACCAATGTCGGATCATCCAAAAATACATTACCTTTGAAGGATCCGACACGCACCTGATGACAACATTTTAGGAGAGTCCGAGTAACATAGTCCACAATAATGAATGGTTCAAAATGTGGTAGGTAAACACAAGTGAAAAGATTTCAGTTATTAAGCCATATTCAACAAGTAGGTAATTCAAGAAAAACATTTCAAAACCCAAAATCAAAATATAAACCATATATTAATAAACACACACAGATATAATTCAAGAAGAACGATCAGCCAGTACGAATACATGATAAATGGCATCATACAGCAGTCATGACAGTACACTGTTCGTCATTTCGTTCTCTTCCGCATAAATAATAAATAGTTAATATTTTGGATTTAAAAAAAATCGGAAGCTCAAGGACAGTTTGAATCTAAAACATACTAAAGACGTGCAAAAGAAGACCAAAAAAGCAAATGGTCAAATCCCTACAAAATTAAATTAAGACCAAAATAAAACAATATGGGTAGTTGCTGCAGAAGTGATCAGACAGTACGAATACAATAAAAGCTGCTGTCATCTCAGCATTCCATGTTATAATAATCATCACATCCTTCTCCAACACCCATCAAAAAAATTAAAAAAAAAAAATATATATATATATATATATATATATATATATCAAAATGACTCACCAAAGAAGGTCCATATATAGCAAATACAATCAACAAAAAAGAACACATAAGATAGATTTAGTCCTTCCCATTCAGATAATCCCAGCATAAAACCCAATCTTTCCACTACTTAAACTCTAAAAATAAATTTCAGTGCAGACCCCCACACCACAAAGCAAATTAAACCAAAGCAAAGCCAGAAAGTTAGAAATATTGACACCCTAAACTGTTCAAGAAAAAGAAATTGTAATTTTATGTGATATTTCTGTGACCTTAAATCATTTCATTAAGGGTAAAAGGGAAAGTTTTGAATTAAATTATTTCTAAATATAGAAATGTATCACTCTCTCGGGGAAAGACTAAAAAGGAAAATGCATCGCATAAATTGGGACAAAGGGAGCAATACCTAACAATAATTTCCAACATTAGACACACCACACTAACTAAGCATTTGACTTAATCTATTAATAGAACCTTCCAGAAAACCCCAAACTTTCACCATTAAAGATTTTAACAAAAACCCACATCACAAAACAAATATTAGAACCAAAACCTAAAAAGAACAAGCATATAATTAGGTGTTTAGGCAATTTCAGTTCTCAAGATATTCATGTAGAAACCCTAACTTTCAACCATCCAAAAAACTAACAAACAATATTAACAAAGATAACTGGAAGAAGCAATAAATATGAGATTTAAGCTGATTTTTATGTACCTATAAAGAAAGAACAAGCTGATTTTTGAAGTATAGATTCAATAAAAACCTTAACTTTCAACCATCAAAAAACTAAGAACCAATTTTAACACATACCCAGATTACAAAAAATCATTATAAGCAAAACCCAAAAAAATTAAAAATAAAAGTAACTGAAAACCCTAAAAAATCAAGATTCAAAGAACCAACAATAATTTTCACAAACTTTAACTAGAAAAAGCAACTAATATGAGATTTGAGCTGATTTTTTTATACCAATAAAGAAATAACAAACTGATTTGAAGTATATATTCAAATAAAAACAAAACAAAAAAAATTAACCATAGATTAAATAAAAACCTTAACTTTCAACCATCCAAAAAACCAACAACTTAACCCATACACACATTACAAACAATCATTATAAGCAAACCCCTAATAAATAAAAGCTAATAAACAATTTTGACACGTTACAAACAATCATTATAAGCAAAAAAAAAAATACAAAGTAATTGAAAACCCTAAAAAAATCAAGATTCAAAGAACCCACAATAGTTTTTCACAAAAACTAACTAGAATAAGCAATAAATATGAGATTTGAGAGAATTTTTTTTATACCTATAAAGAAAGAACAAGCAAAAAATAAAAGAAAAATGCAAAGGAATTGAAAACCCTAAAAAATCAAGATTCAAAGAACCCACAATAGATATTCAAAAAACATTAACTATGAGATTTGAAAGAATTAATTAATTTATACCTATGAAAGAAAGAACAAGATGACGGCGAATAGAGACAAGTTTAGGGCAAATGGAGATTACAATTGAAGGGAAAACGGGTGGGTATATATTCTTGTCTGATTTTCTCTTTATGGTCTCCAAATTGGGTGAAAATCATTTTTGTAACCCCCAAAGTTATGATTATGTGTAACTCCAACCTCCCATTTATACAAAATGTTTTTGTTTTCCTCACTCTCTCTCTCTCTTTTTTTTTTTCTTGCTTTATCTATATATAATAATATATCTATCTATCTACGTATATTAAAAGTACGAATAATTTTCTAATCCTATAAATTTTGGATGAATTAGTAATCAGATTTTTGAAGTTAAATAAAAGAGTAAAGGCTCAAAAACACACTTCAACTATCACTTTTTTTGTGTGTTTCATACCTAAACTATCCGAAGTGAGCAAAACACACATAAATTAATACTACATAGTTAGCAAAACACACCTGGACTTATATACTATGGTGCGTGTACTGCTCTCTTTTTTTGTTTAAAAATAGTGTCGGGTGGCACTCCACGTGGATAAATAATTCCACTGTGGCAGAAGTTAATTCCACATGTATAAATAAAGGTTAAAAGTTAAAGGGGTAATATATTTGGGTAAAATTAGAAATCACCGGTCATAGTAAGAAATTTGTAATATTTACATCGGATATTCTCTTCTTCTCCGACTGTGATCTCATCTCTGCTGTGGTTGTTGTCTTGCTTTCCCCCATTAAGCTTCAATTTCATCGTGGATTCCATATTAGTTGCTGATTTTCTTAAAAAAAAAGAAAAGTTAGGGTTCTTCGTGTCACAAAATATTGGGGATTTTGTATAAAAATTTAGGGTTTTGTGATTCGTCTCTTCTGAAAAGAGTTGAAAGTAGAAATAGACTACATACAGGTATTCTTTCTTCACCCAGGAATTTCTTTATTTTTAAATTAGGGCTGAATCTGAATTTTACTTGAGAACTAACTTTCTCCTATTTTTATCATTTATGTTAAAAAAAGTCAGGGCTTTATAAGGATTTTGATACAGTTTTTATGATAGTTGGCTTATTAAACTTTGCACATATCTATTGTTCCAGGAAAATGACCGACAAATACATAAATTTAAGGTTTCATATTGGTGGTATACTTGTGAGTGAGTTAGGGCCTGTTTATATTAGGGGATGAAATTGAAGATGAATTTGGGTTGTCTAGTAAAGAGAAAGATGATGTAAAAGATATTGTGCATAGTGTTTTTGAAGACAATGAAAATATTAACCTTTCTGATGATGAGAATGGTTATGGAAATGATGTTCATGAAGAGCTAAACATAGTTAAGGCAGATTTGAAAGCATATGTGAAGAAAAAAATGGAGCCAAGAAAGAAAAAAGTTGCTGAGTGTTTTCTGGGAGAAGTTGGCATAGATCCAGGTTTTCAAGATATTGACATACCCAAGAAAAATCTGACTGGTAAGCTATTAGATGATGAGCCTTTTTATGACAGTTCAGATGCGGACAGCTTTGAGAGTGAAAGTGATGGGGAAGCAGATGTTGAAAAAACTGGTATTTTAAAAGCAAGGAAGAAGGACAAAAGGGTCTCATATAATCCAACATGGAAACAAGTCGTGTGGCAACTAGATATGGTCTTTGGGGACGTGGAAAAATTCAGAAAAGCAATCAGTAGGTATGCAATTGAGAGAGGTTGTCAACTAGATAAGATCCATAATGATCAAAAAAAAGTTAAGAGTTAAATGGAAAACTGGTGAATGTCCTTGGCTACTTTATACTAGCAAAGACTAAATCTCCCGATTTCATTATAAGAACCTATAATCCAAGACACAAGTGCTATAAGACCAACACTAATACAATGTGCAACTATAAGTATTTGGCTAAGTACTATAGAAATAGGATTATTTCTCAACCTTGCATAAAGAGGTGGGAAATACAAGATTTGGTTAGGGAAGATATGGGGTTATATGTTGGTAAGTTTGTGTGTTTGAAGGCCAGGAAAATGGTGTTGAAAAAGGTAATGAGTGATCATATTGCTGAGTTTAGTAGAATCTATGACTACAGAGATGTGCTTCTTGAATCAAATCCAGGAAGCACTTGTGTGGTAAAGGTGACAGATTGTGATAATGGAAAAAAACTCTTCCACTCTTTCTATATTTGTTTTTCAACTTTGAAAAAAGGATTTATTGAGGGTTGTAAAAAGTGTATTGAGTTAGATGGTTGCTTCTTGAAGGGGATATCTCAGGGCCAATTGCTTGTTGCTATTGCAAAGGATGGAAATAATTAGATGTCCCCAATAGCTTGGGCTGTAGTTGGAACTGAAAGTAAAGATACTTGGACTTGGTTTCCGAGGATTTTGAAATTTGATTTGGATGTTAATGATGAAGGAGCAGGATAAACAATCATAAGTGACATGCAAAAGGTATGATTCTCAAACTGGTTTTAGCTATATTTTTGCTACTGTTAATTGTTTTAGTTTATGTTTTCATGTCTTTTTAGCTTCTATTTTTAGGTCTCTTTAACTACTATTTTAGTTGTAATAACACTGAAAATGATTTTGTTTTACTTTTTCCTAGTTTGTTATATTAGTGTTATTTTCTTATAATAACACTGGAAATGATTTTGTTTTACTTACTGTTTAGACAAACTGATATTAGCTTTGCGAGAACAAGGCTACAAAGATGGCGAAAATATGGTTGGAGCACCGTATGATTTTCATTATGGTTTAGCTGCAGAAGGTCATCCAAGTCATATTGGTTCCAAATACCTCAATGATCTGAAAGGACTCATAGAACATAACATTTGCTCTTTTTAGGTGTTATTTTAGCTAATGTCAGTTTTTTTTTTTTTTGCTGGTTTTAGCTGCTGTTTAGGTGTTGTTTCTAGCTAAATTCAGCTTCTTTTTTGGCTCTTGTTAGTTGCTGTTTTTAGCTAATTTCAACATTTTTTTTTTGCTCTGTTTAGGTGCTGTTTTAGCGGTTCTTTTTAGCTAATTTCAGTTTTTTGGTTGGTTTTAGCTGCTTTTTAGGTGTTGTTTTTCAGCAGTTTGTAGCAAATTTCAACTTCTTTTCTTGCTCTGTTTAGGTGCTGTTTTAGCTAATTTCAATTTTTCATTTTTTTTTCTTGCTGGTTTTAGCTAATTTTAGCTTCTTCTTTTTGCTCTTTTTAGCTGTTGTTTAGGTGTTGTTTTAGCTGCTGTTTTTAGGTAATTTCATTTTTTTTTGCTGGTTTTAGCTGCTATTTAGGTGTTGTTTTTAGCTAATTTCAATTTCTTTTTTTGCTCTTTTTAGCTGTTGTTTTCAGCTGTTTCTAGCTAATTTCAGCTTTTATTTTTGCTCTTTTTAGCTGCTGTTTTAGCTGAAATAATTTCAGCTCCTTTTTAGCTAATTTCAGCTCTTAGTTTTGTTGTTTTAGCATCTGATTTTGAGCTGTTTTTCAAGGATTAAATCCAGTTGTTCAAGAGTTACTTCCAGAATGTGAATGTTTGCAAGGCATATACTTGCAAGATGGTCACAAGATTGGAAGGGTATTGAAACAAGAAAAAATTTTGGGCTTGTGCCAGATCAACATTTGAAGCTCAACTCAGGAGGAACTTGGACAAATTAGCACTATTAGGTGAAGGTATTTCTAACAGCTTAGCAAGCTCTAATCCTGAAAGATGGTCCAAAGCAATGTTCAAGACAACTTCAAAATGTGACAGTGTGGATAACAATATGGCTGAAAGCTTCAATGCTTGGGTGTTGGGTACTAGGCACAAGACTATTATCAGTATGCTTGAACAGATTAGGACAAAGGTAATGAATAGGTTCACCAAGGTGGCAGCATTTGCAGATAGCTGGACCTATGACATTCCCCATTGGCAATGTCGGTATTAAATACAAATGTGGAGATGTCAACTAGGGTGGACATTAAGTGGAATGGTGATATTGGATATGAAGTGAAGGATGGTCGATGTAAACATGTGGTTAACCTAATTCAGGGAACTTGTACTTGCAGAATTTGGGTACTGAAAAGGATTCCTTGTGCACATGTAATAGCAGCCATGCATCACGATGAAGCCAATCCCTTTGACGCAGTTTCTACATAGTACAGAAAAGAGACCTACCTGAGAGCTTATGAAAATTTCTTACAACCAATAACCAATATAGAGATGTGGCCTGAGACATCAAATCCAAAAGTTGAGCTACCTCCTTTTAGGAAAATGCCCAGAAGGCCTTCAAAAAAGAGAAAGAAGGAGCTTGGAGAGGTATCAAATTGTGGAAAGCTTTCAAAGAGGGGAAAAATCACGAGGTGCTCAGTTTGTAGGCCAACAAATCACAATATAAGACCATGTCCAAACAAACCTCCCGCCACTTCAAAGGTACATTATATATCTATTAATGTTTATTTATAGCATATTAACATCTTTAACAGTTTCAACTTATTTTTTGCAAAGGGAGTAGCTACATCACAAGTATCCACCAGTGTAAAAAAATCAAGGGCGCACATAGAAAAAGATGCTACAAGCAACGGTGGTAAAGGAAGTCCCAAGCAGCAATCTATTCGTCTCAGCCCTCTCAAGCAGTGCAACAATCTCAATCCTCTCAACCATCTCAAGCAACAGTGAAAAGTGGTAGTGGTAGTGGAAGTAAAAAAGGTACAAACAATACATTTAAGAGGCCAAGAGTAGTGGTCCATGGCGTGTTTGTGAGCAAAAACGGCTTTACTTGTGCTGAGGTAAGAACAAGGAACATTAGTAAATTTATCTCCTTAATGACACCTCTTTAAAATAGTTTAACATTTCTTTTATTACTTCGCAGCAAGGATGACCTACCAGTAGGGTAATCAAAAGTGGAGCACAAGAGAAATTGATAAGTTCAGCAGTTGTGACTGGTGATCTTGGTTATGCACCAAGTAAAGGTCTCAAACAGAATGGAAACAAGGCAATCACAGGAAGGCAACTTCAACATAAAAGTGTATCGCTTAGGTATATGAAAACCAAGTCACAAGCTTCACCACAAAGTGCAACAAAAGCTGGAGGTGTTTAGGAAAGACTTAACTGATCTTTGTTGCGGTTCGAACTACTTTAACTAGAAGTGTTTAGGAAAGACGAGACTGATTTTTTGTTGTGGTTCAAACTATTTTTAAGTTATGTATTTTGATTGTGAATATGGTAGTACTGATTTTTGGTCATGTATGGTGACTGATTTGCAGCCCAAATAGTTATTGTATGGTGACTGCTTTTTGACTAGTAGTTATTGAATGGTGTTGTTTAACATTCAGTTCAGTTCTTTAAGTGAATGTTGTTTTTAATGTATGATTATTGTTGTGTTATGTGAGAACAACAAAAGGAGGAAGTTTTGTTGGTGAATAGAGATAAGATTGAGGTACAAGAAATTAAAATAGCTTGAGAGGAAGCTATGAAGATTCTTTCGTATGAATAGTTCTGTTCAAATAGTCTAGTGTGTGTATTAAAATAGTTGTTGTTGTACTTCTTGAAATGAGGATTACGGTGCGAGACCAAAGGTTTTAGAATAAATTTATGGAGTTTTCACAAATGTTGCTAAGAGCCTGTTTGGATGGGCTTATGCCTATAAGCTGCAAATAACTTATAAGCTAAAAAAAATAAGTTGGGGTAGTCTAACTTATTTTTTTTTGGCTTATAAGCTGTTTTCAGCTTATAAGCTGTTTTAGATAAGTTAAGTCAAATGGACCCAATTATTTTTTTGAGCTTAATTTAAGCACAAAATGACTTTAAGCTGGCCAGCCAAACACTCAAAAAAGCTGAAAACAGCTTATAAGCAACTTATAAACAATTTATAAGCCAATCCAAACGGGCTCTAAGACTTAAACAGTCTTAATTGTTGCTAATGCAAGTATGGTTCAATTAGAATTTGTCACTATTTTGGAGATGACACCTCTATTACTTCCCAAGCTAAACTATAAGCCAATATGTTTCTTCTTAACATAGGCATTTTCTGTCTTTGATAATTCTTTCATGGAGAACGATTTGCACAGATTACACAAACAAATTACACAAAATACCATTCCATATTACATTCACCAATTTCATATTACACAAAAATATTCAAACTTGCACAAGGCTCCCTAGCATTTGAACAACAACAACAAAATACATTAAAACATACACTAATAAACAACAACATCTTCAAATTTTTCTTCTTCTTCAATTCATCCTCAAGTTCCTTCTTATCCCTTTTCAAGCCAAGAATAACAGCCTTTGCTTGGGCTGGGAATGTATCATCATACCAACCAAAGAATCCACAAGCAACACGACCAGTAATCTGAAAAAAATTAAATCACACCATTTAACCGGATGATTAATGGAAAAAACATATAGGTTAATGTATAGTAATTTGAAAGATGATTACCCTATAATTCAGGCATCCATAAAAACGTCTCCCAGATGATTATTCATTGCTATAGGTTTTGACAAAATGCTCGAAAATTTTATTCAAGGAGGATACCATCTTTGTAATAAATCTGGGTTCTATTGTTTTTTGAGATAATTTTTAGGTTAATTATTGTCTTTATGTTTCCAGTTTCTAGTACTACTTTCTCTATTGTAATGTGTTCTTAAGAAAATTGTAATGTGTTTTTAATGTTGATTCTCTGTCATTAATGCGTAATCGTACTCCGTTTAGTTCTCTAGAAAATTGTAATGCGTAATATTCCTTAATGTTGATTCTCTCTAATGCGTACTATGCCGTTCCAGTAGAAATTATTTTCTTTCAGAGTTTTTGGCAGGTTGATTTAAGGCCGTCGATTGGATTTTGATCCAACGGCGGACATGTAGGCTAGGGAAAACACCTCATCGTATAATATTTCCTTTGGATAATGACAAGAATGTAAGGGTTGTTTAAAAAATAGAGAGTTAAATTAGTAATTGAAGCCAAACAGAAACATGAAAAAGTCATGATTAAAGAATCACAGAGAGACGTGGAAGAAAGGAAGTACTATTATAGCTGAATTTGTGCACTATACGTGGCTTGTAAAAGTTATTTGTGGCACACGTGGCAACTCACGTAGGATTACCACTTTACCCTTAAAAGTTTATGAAATCCCCAAGGTATCCCTATTCGTACCCCAAACTCCCGTTTCTAATATTTTCTAAAACAAAAACCAGTTGCATAGTATAATGCCAATCACATTTTGAGAAGAATCTAACAAAAACAACATAAATTGCCTTTTTTCAGGTGAAGAATAAAATACTAGTATGACTTTAGCACGATAACTTTTTGTCTTGGAGCACTTATCGGGCTATGCTGGGATTGGGTAAATAGGTTGAGAGCTCTCATGGAAAAGTTGGGCCATATTGCATATGGCCCGAAGATTTAGTGCTAAGCCCAATACCAATAGTTAGATGATTTACAAAAATAGCCTTAGAGATATGTGGTTTTAAACTTTTAGTCCGGGCTCCCTCATGACAAAACTTCAAGTTTTGATTTTACGAGGTATCAAAAGCTCAAGATCACCCACCTTCAAAGTCATTGGGTGTAATTCTTGTACCTACTACAAATGTTTTGAGCATTTAGGGTGGACTTCTTTTGACCTGTCACCTCGTTGGGACTATTCTATCCAGATGTCCTTTTGAGGTCACTATTTAGATTTTATCCCTATTTCTACGAATTATGTAAATATAACTCTGAAAAAATTACCAACACAACCAAGACTGACTCTTGCGCATATAGCTGAAGCTTATAAACACAAGACATTAGACTATTGTCTAACATTGCAATAACTTAAAAAAAATTAGATCTGTCGTCTATCTTTTTTCGTAAGATTCAATTTCCTCAAAAGAGACCGTGATCTAAAAGATCCATCAATTAAAAAAAAAAAAGCCATTTACTAAACAATTGTCACACAAAAGGAAAAACAACTAAAAATTACAGCCCAGTTGCCTGACACGTTAGCAAAATGAAATTACAAGCCCGCAAATATTGGGCCAGGCACAATCCATTTGTGAAAAATTCATGAAAATCATAAACTGATCAGCTTATGCTTGGCATGATAAATTACTTCGTAATGTCTTGTAAATCTACTTCATAAATGTCACTAAAGGCTACTCTTAGTACAATTCCACTCTAACACAAGCAATTACCACAAAATTTGCTATTACAAGATCAAAATTTAGTACGACTCTCGGTTCGCTCATATGTCCATTTCAAAGTCAGGCGCATACTCTGAGAAACAAACTAGCATCTCTTCGCGTAACATTTGTGTTTCCAACCGAATTTGTTTTACTGTACCACTTAAAAGCAAGCATTCTGATAATTGTCCAAGCTCTCATTGTACTGCTGTCTGTCTTGCACCGGTATCATCATGCTCAACCTAGGAGATAAAAACAAAAACAAAAGTGATTTTTTTTAAACAAAGACAGACTTAAGTGTGTAAAGCAATACGCATTAGGAAACAGATTATGCATTATTAATGTTTACCTCCACGAGCACTTTCGCCTTTTTCTTTGCTTTGGCACTCGGATCATCTTTCTCGGCTCTTCTTCTAGCTAAAGCAGAATCTTTTCTACCGCTCTTCCGATGAACTGCAACAGCCTCTTCTTCGTCATCATCATCATCTTCGTCGTCCATTCCTGGTGGAGTGATTCAGACATCAAACAAAGTATATATAAAGCATAAACAAGGATTAACATTATAGTTAAAAGACACAAGAATCTAATTGATAACCAGTTCACAACTATGGATTTAATCCATTGGGACATGAATAAATGCTTCAACCGAGATAAAAATGTGTATCAGCCACAATACACCGGAAGGATGTGACTGATACAGATTTGCAACTTCTACTTCAAAAGCTGAAAACTTCATTCCGGTGCAAGCTAGTACTCTTTTTCATCTTCAAATACTTTTTTCGACTTCAACGCCTACATACATGATGACAGTGTGTCCCATGCCTGTTGAGATTGCCAATGGAATAGATGCCTTGAGAAGAAACTATTTCTGCCAAGAAAAGTCTGACAAAGGAAATTCCATTTGGTGAAATTGGACATTCTGTTGAATAGCAAGAAAGATGGAGGGCTAGGCATATGCAATCTTAAAGCTCAGAACCAGAGCCTGCTCAGCAAGTGGAATTGGAGAATGGCATCAGGACAGAGATCCCTATGGAAAGAGGTGATCAAAGGAAATTATGGAGAGGAAAACAGTTGGACTACAAACATGGTGACCAGCCCCTATGGTCAGTGTGTGGAGAACCATCAACCTTTGGCCAATCACTCATAGCAGATCAAACTATCAAGCTGGAAATGAAAAGAAAATCTCTTTCTGGAATGACTGGTGGGTTGGACAATCTTCTTTGAAACAGTCCTTCCCAGACATTTGTGCTCTCTGTCAGCAGCAACAACAACCTTAGAAGAAATGTGGTCAGAGCAAGGATGGAATTTTAGCTTCAGAAGACTCTTAAATGACTGGGATATTGGTAGAACGGCAGAATTTCTGAACATCGTAGAGCAATTCAGGGCTGTCTACTAGTGAAGATTGTATGGTGTGGCAAAAGGATAGCAACGGCTTATTTTCTGTCAAGTCAGCGTATAAAGTTCTCAATAGATCAAATTTTGTGATAGAGGTTGGCCCTGGAAACTGATATGGAAAGTCAAGATTCCTCACAACGTGGCTTGCTTTGTTTGGTTACTGGCAAAAAACAGAGTCCTTACTCAGGACAATTTAGCAAAGAAGGGTTATCATTTATGCTCAAGATGTCTCGTATGTGGTGAGAAAGCAGAGACAATCAATCATCTCTTTTTACATTGTAAATGGGCAGACCAACTTGGAGAATTTCCATCAACCTGAGGGGGATTAGTTGGGTGATGCCACCAGTCTTAACTGATGTTTTAATTAGTTGGAACAGAGAAGGAAGGCTATCCAATCAGAAAGAGAGGTGGAGAATTGTCCCTGCATGTATCTGGTGGACTTTATGGAAGGAAAGGAATCAAAGATGCTTTGAAGACAAAGAAAACTCTATCCAGAAGATAAAGATGGTGCCTAGATTACATTTAGTAAGCTTCTTGGTCTTCCTATTGTAATCCCTTTTGTGTTCTGGACACAAACACAACTTCTGTAAGTATCCTTTATTATAAATATATACTGTTTACCATTGTAAAAAAAAATGTATTGTCCAAATGCGTACTAAACATCACAAGAATACAAATGCATATTCTTTTACTTCCTGATGTTTAGGTAAACTATGAGAACTGTTAATTCTGAGTTAATTATGTGCATTGCGTCATCACTCAAAAGGATGATGTGTCCTTAATATATTACACTAATGAAACAGTGGGAAGGGGGGATGGGATGAGCAAAGGAGAGCACATCCATCTAGAAGTTTACCAGTATCATCATCCAAGCCATTGTCTCTAATTCCAAGACCATCAAAATCTTCCATATCATCTTCCTCTTCAAGATCTTCATAGCCTTCAACATATTCCACTTCAGGTTCCTGCTTATTTCAGACATTAACAGAAGAATGAATAAATTGACTCATCTTACTGTATCAACTAAAGTTAACCAATTTCCTTAGATAGGTTTCGCCAGAGAGGGTAGTTACAACACCCCACCCCAAAACCCCAAAAAACAACAGGGAGGGGGTTAGCAATCAAGAGAGGATGGAAAAACTAGGAAAAGACAAGGAAAATTTAGGAGAAAACATCACAAGGATTTTTAACCAAGACCTCCTCATCTTCTTCTTCGCTAGCCACTTGCAATGCTTCCCTGTCAAGAATCTCTTGATACTTCTGCTCGGGATAATTGTATATATCACCATACACTCCTTTTGAAAGGCGTTCTAGCAGTTCCTTCTCAATACTCTGCAGAATACAAATGGCATTACTTGTAAAGGAAATAGCCAGATGATCTAAAAAATAGAAGGAAGACAGCAAAACTACCATGAACAAAAAAGAAAGAATTATAAGCATAAACTCACTTTATCGAGAAGAGCCGCTTTTTCAGCCTTTTCCTGTCGACGAGATTCTCTTTTTGTTTCTTTTCTTGGTGTGGTCATTATCTTCTCCCTGAACACACAACAAATTAAAAGATATACTAGCTAGTACAGGAAAATGTGTTCAGTCAAACATTCATAAGCAAAAATCTATTTCCTAAGGTGGAGGTACCAAAAAATGGAAGTAAACAAGTCCCTTCTAGATAAAGTTGGGAGGAGAATTTATGACAGTTCTTGAGCTCAAAACACAAGTGGTACCGTTAATATTTTGGGTTTAAAGCAAGCTTTTCTGTAAGTACTGGTTTGAATTCGGAGGAAAATGAATGTTCTCCTACCAACACCTAATTGCACGGGAGATTTCGCCCCCTAAACAAGTCTCACACTACGCAGCTGTTAAAAGGTTCATTATCATATCAAATACTGAAAGGAAGAACATAGTGCTATTACAGCTATGGCGATTATGTAGTACATAAATCTGGATGGCAAGGAATAAAAGAATGCTCATGTCCTTGTCAGAAGCAATGACCAATTGACCAGTTAATTTGAACTATCTAAATGATGTCAATAGCAATAACTATGCAATTCAAAGAAACTTATCAGAGCAGATTCTTCCACGGATGATTAGCTGCATAAACGCACCATGGGTAAAAATTGCAGCTAAACTTTTCTAACTTGATAAGCTGGGATAGTTATGATTCCGCATACACTGGGTATGTCCTTATCCCATATCGCAGGCCATTGGTATAGACGTGTAGTAATACGAAGATGTAATAAATAAAGGTTCTTTGATGAAGCAGCACATCCCCGCCCTTTTTTATCAAAGCAGCACACTGTCTTTCTCTCCTGGCTTGTTAGATGAACATCTAACTACAAGTTCATTCCAGCTTTTGCTCATTAACAAGCCAGAACATTACTTGTTTTATATTCATTCTTCTGGAAAAAGGGTGAGAGAATGTGAAACGGAATGAAGGGACAGATTGATAAAACAAACGAGAATCTATAACTTTCAAGCATGCACCTTTAATCTCCTCTATAGTAATGCTCAAGGCCGTAAAAAAAGGTAAACTTAAGACAATAAATCACCAATAATATACACATTTTAAGAGTGTAGGAGAAAAGTTTAACTTTAGACCAGATTTCTTAGAAGGGAGGTCGAACCTTGTTTTCAAAGCAAGCTTCCTCATTCTTATTCGCATCTGAGTCATTTTTGTTAATCGTTGTTTTGCCTTGTGCACAAGAAACTTTGGCCAGTACATCTGTGGTAGTTGAGAGAGAGAGAGAGAGAGAGAGAGAGAGAACGAGGAAGGCAGAGAAGTTATTGCTTTGAAGAACAATAGGTATACAATGGTAAGTGAAAAACAAGTTAATTTCATTACCAAATGTTTATCAATGATTTCAAGAGCCTTTTCATAATTTCTTGGCAATTTAACTCTTTCCCAAAGTTTGTTTGGCATGTGAGCCCTTTCTATTGTTTTCATGTACAGATAGAACACTCCTGCATAGCGTGGATAAAAATATCAGGTAATAAGCAAAGCACACCAACTAGAGTTCATCAGAGGATCCAAACGAAAGTTCTAGTTCCTCCGATAGAGTCACTCTACCAAAGTGCATGATTAGAAATTTTCAATCCTTAAGATAAGCAGAGTACCGGTTTCCACTAAAAATATAGTAATTGAGAAAACTACCAAACCAGAAAGAAGCAGTCTTGGAGAACCTTCTGACAAACTAGACTAGATTCTTTAGACAGCTTCCTATAAATATCAGAACACTTAAGACGACCATATTAGCTTAATATCCCATCAACAAAAAGTTCAAGTTAACCTCATGATTTATAACTCAAAAGCCAGAAGAAAATGTTAAACCAATATAATCCAAGTATATAGTAATTCCTGTTTCTTTTTGAGATAAAGTATATGGTAATTCCTGTAGCAGCCAAGTTATTCATTAATGAGACTACATAAACACGTTTCCTATTACAACCAGCCGGACCTTTAACTCATACATCCTGAATGCCCTAGCATAGTAGCATTCCGATGAAAACTATTTTCTTAATTTTCACTAGCCTTTTCTTATTCCTTTTTTCCCTGAAACTTGAAAAAGCAGCTACCTTCTTGTGTGTGTTCTTTATTTAAAGAAAAACTGCAGCATCTTTATATCATTTCAACAGTGACAAGAAAATAAGCTGCAAATCAGTACCATCATGATCCCGAATGGTGGCGTACCGGCTATTAGCCAGAGGGCAAGAGCTACGGTTGCAAATCCCAGTTACATTATATGGGTTTCGACAAAATATCCCAGTCTCAATCCTGTGAATATTGCAACAAAAAGAAATCAAATAAAGACCTACAGTCAAACAAATGGTATACGAAATGAAACTCAAATTAAAAAGAACTCACTTGGCCATGAAGCTGCAATGCTTGTGTCTGATAACTTGCCATATAACCTCATCGTGCTGCATCTTTTCTCACTTTTAAACCTAGTTAGAGACAAATTTAAACTCAGGATAATAACAGCGGACAAATTCAAACCTAATTTCTTTAAGTAATATACAACATACACACTGTTTGAACATACAATTTCAGCAATGCTTAAGTATTCCTTCATTGGAATTACGTCAGTGATGCTATAACAGTACAATTTCGGATGTAAAATAAATACAGAAGCTAACTCAATTGGTACTTTACTAACAAAGTGATAATAACTCAATGCATTGATATGGATAGCAGAAGTGGTCACTTAGAGCCTGTTTGGATGGGCTTAAAATAAGCAGCTTATAAGCTGCTTTAGATAAGCTAAGCCAAATGGGCCCAATTATTTTTTTGAGCTTATTTTATGCACAAAATGACTTTAAGCTGGCCAACCAAACACTCAAAAAAGCTAAAAACAGCTTATAAGTAACTTATAAGCCAATCCAAACGGGCTCTTAACATAACTACTGTTAGAACTAGGGGTGAGCACCTGTTGGTTTGGTTATTAAGAAATTCAGTTCAGTTTTTGGTTTTTCATTTGGTGCACCAATAACCGAACCGAAATTACTTCGATTTTTTGCTAATTTGGTTAGGTTTGGTCGATTTGGGCCTGCCATATTGGGCTATTAATTTGGACTTTTTCCCCCACATAATAAGGTCTAGAAATTGATTGCACCCATATCAAACCTCGGTCAATATGTCACCTAATTATCTGGAGATAGTTACTCGCCTTATTTTAAATTTTCCCTACACCAAGGAACAAACATCTGAGTGCGTCAGGTCACAAATCTATTTGGAAACAACCTTAAAAATGGACCCGTTGCCCTTAACATAGTGCTGGTTTCCTGATTGCACATGTGTTCGCTGAAGCTGAGCAATGGGGTAAAATATCTACTCTATACCTTTCCTGCTAAGCTGCATATTACCTTCCTGTGCAACAATAAAGCTATATAGCAGCTGTGCAAAATTCAGCTGTAGCAGCCACGAAGTACATAGCAGCTATGCGAAATTCCTGGGTAAAAATAGAGCTGTAGCAGCCACGAAATACATAGCAGCTATGCGAAATTCCTGGGTAAAAATAGAGCTGTAGCAGCTAAAGCTAGCATTTGGCCATAGATTTTGGATCAGATTTTGAAAACTTACCTTCAAATATCTGTTTGGCCATGAAATTTAATGATATTTTGAAAATTTATCTTCAATTTTCAAGTTCCAAAAACTGGAACAGACCAGTTTTCGAGAGAAATTTCACTTCCACTCACAAAACTTTGAATTTTTCCCAAGTAGTATGCATGTCCAAACACAACTTCAAAAACTCAAATTTGCAAGTATCAAATTCCAACTTCAAATCTAAAGCCGAACGGGAGCTAAGGCATGGATGCTTATAGCCATGAAGTCTATAGTGATGAACTTTAAGATATTATTTCTACCTCATTTCCTTAAAAGCATTGTTCTTTACAGATCAAAATTTTCAGAAAACGTGATCAATTTCTTATATGGAACAATAAACATACATACGCTCAATCCTATAGGAGATAACATCACACTGTCAGTAAATAATAACTCTTAAATCATTACTCGAGAACAAAACAGAGCTACAGATAATACTTTTCTGCAATTTTTATTAAAGATAATTACTAACGAGGAATTTTCATAAAGCACTACAGTTTGCCTAATTATCATTCGGTAGTTAATGTTCAATTATTACCAGCTTATATCACTTGTATTCATTCGCTCTAAATGGCTGTATCAACGCATGTCACAGACGCCAATCTAGGATTTCTAGATAATGGGTGCACCACTAAAAAACAAAAACAAAAAAAAAGGAAAAAATGTATTTATCAGGAATTGATCCCTCGTGCCCTATAAATAACTCAACATCAGTGTTTTGGACGGCGCGTGGCGACAAGGGCTCGCCTTTTTGAAGTGTGGCGCCAATAAATACCAAAAAATTAAAATATATAATTGCATATGTAAATAATCAAAATCTCACTAGTAATAACATATTAGCAAATATTTCAATTCAAAAATTAAAAGTAGATAGTAGATACTAAAAGTCTAGAACTTGAATGAGTCAACAAAAGTTTATAACAAAAGTTAAACAATTATTGAACAGAAAAAACAGGAGCAAAACAGCCACTGCCTCACTGGTGCTGTTGAGAAAAAGAAAAACAGAGGAGAAAAAAAAAGAAAAAGAGAATAGAAGAAGGAAAAAAAAAAAAGCAGAGGTGGCCGGAAATAGAGGTACCTGAAAACCTTGAAGGAGAAGAGAGGAGGAGGCAAAAAAAAACCCTAGCTGCTGTTTTTCTTTTGAAAATAAGTTTCATTTAAGCCCTCTACTTCTTTTAATTGTTTTTTTTTTTTTAAAAGGACTGTCGCCTCGCCACAGCCATAAAAGGCAGTAGAGCCTCGCCACGCCTCTAGCCTTTGGCGAGCGAGATGGCGCTCGCCTTTCACAACACTGCTCAACATTCAACCCAAGTGCACCGTTTAGTTTTCTTGTTTCATGGGTGCCAGCAGATACTATCAATTTTAAAAAACCTATATACCAAAAATATCTAATTTTGCGGAGTGACTATGGGTTCATGTGCCCTAAAATTCACCTATAAAATATCATTTAACTAATAATACAACCATCAGCTGATTGAGCATGGGGTTTTCATTCTTAGGTTCGAAACCCCCTGCCTATAACAGCAAGACAGCAAGGGATTTGTCTTCTGGGTCAAGCTCGTGGCACGGGATAGTGCGGATTAACTCTTCAATGTGATTTGCGAGTTATTGCACAGGAGCTGAGTTTACTTGTGCGCATCCGAAGGGTAGCGGCTGCGGCTTCTCATGTCATAAAAAAAAAAAAAAAAAAAAGAGCTAGGCTTTGCACTTTCTGTAACCTTTGATTTAAAGTTATATACGCATTTGAACAACAACAAAAAAAAAAAAAAAACTATGAAGTTTACCTGAGTTACGACGAGGAAGATGAACTATTTGGAACCCTAGAAATATGAGTTATACTAATTGACTGAAAGTGAATAGAGAAAGTGTAAAGACTACAGAACTTGGCTTGGAAAAATAATAGACTTTGGGCTGTGGGTATTTTAATTGGGTTGGGCCAGAAGAAATTGCACGGTTTGGCCTTCAAATGGACTGATCTTTAATTTTGGGAAGAGAATGCGTGTGTCCCCACAAATCAAAATAATTACTCGCCTATATTTCCATTACTTTCGTACCCCCAGTAGGGACGGAACTAAGTGGAGTTATCTGAACCCCCTTCGATGAAAAATTATACTATATATATAAGGTGAAAAATATTTAATATGTATTTATAATAGATGTTGAACCTCTTGGCTTCTTCGTGTGTTTAGTTCTTTATATTTTTTAACCCCCTTAGTAAAAAAAAATTGGCTCCGTCAAATCAAAAGTATTTACCTGAGATGCCCCTAATTATGATACTGATATGGTATATAAATATACTGAGATGGTATTATGGATGATCATGTTCAGTTATTCAAAAAGACACACTTTTCTCGAAAAAAACCTCTATGATATCATCGTCTTATATACATATACTATGGTGCTAACATGGAGGACTGCTTCAGTCCTTCTATGAGACACTCCTCAGGAATATAGTACCATCGTGGTATATAAATATATTAATCTCGTATCATAGAGGATTGCTTTAGTCCTTCTCTTAGTCCTCCATGATACCATCATGATATATAAATATACTGCAATGGTATCACGGAGGATGGGGTACGGTCGAGGGGGTACGTCGGGTAAATATTTTCGGCTTGCTGGGGTAGAAGCAAATTTACTGTAGGAGGGGCATAGTGCGGGTAATATTTTTTAAATTAGGGGTGTTTGGTGTTGTTTTTCCCTTTAATTTTTGCCCTTCAAATGGGCTGATCTTTAATCAAACTTATGTCAAGCAGGGCATAAGTTCTGACGCGGGACATAATTTATGAAATATTATAATATGGAGGTATAAACTTATTGTTACATCCTGTATTTTTGTACGTTGGATTATTCGTAAGTTAACCGACGTAGGTTCAAGGACAAGATTAAATTCGAGGTTATAAGTATTGATGTAATTCTGAACAAGTGATAAGAAAGTGTGTGAAGGATAATTCCTTATTTAAGTGAGTTGAGATCAAGAAATTAATTATATGGGTAAGTAATTAAATGTTGGATTGTAGTGGAAAGGAAAAAGGAACTAATTAAAGATTAAGTGGATAACTATTATATTTAACATGGACACGTGGGTCCATTTCAAGTAAGAATTAGATGACTAATGCCATGTATAGAATCTGTTGGCATAGCTTTTGGGATGAGATTATTTGTATTAAAATGTGTAGTGGCATCTTATGATAGTGGGTGGGCCAAATAAAACTTACCTGTAAAACACAAGGGGAAAAAAAACGTGTGACTAATAATGTATGAGTTGGTGGTGGCATTATAGATTAATTAGCATGTGGTTCCCACAGTCCACTAGGTGGATGAAAACATATCCATCTTTTGGTGTATAATTCATCATTCTGTTGGATAGAGAAAGACAAAAGGGATTAACTAGATTATTAGTGGACAAATCCATGAATTTCCACGTGGCACGTTTATGCAAGGGGAATAAATGACTCTTTTATATACAATTTGGTGGCTGTGTGTTGCAATTATATTAAATGCTAAATTGGCCCACTTTCCATTTATATAGAGTAAAAGAAAGGGAGGAGAAGATAATTATCCCATTACTTTATTCGTGTAAGACAATTATGTGTCTAAGTTTCCCTACACGTGATTGTCCACTAATTGAATGATGAACATGTTTCTTTACACTAAATTGGACGATATATATATCTTTTACATAGTAGGAAAAAAACAAAAAAAATTCTCAATCTTTCCCAAGTTATATAAAACGATTAGATATGCACTTTTCTGTTCCTCCACGGATATAACATTCTGATCAAAAGTAGCTCACTCAATTGAGCAACTCTTTTCCAATACGACTTGGATTTCATTCCGCTTGTCCAAGAGCTTCATAGGTAAGGATTCTTTTATTCTTGAGATATTTAAATTCATCCCAGTCATAGCTAAATTGTGAAATGGGAAATACGAAATTAATTGCGGGAAATCGGATAAACTGTTATTGTCATCATGTGGACTGTTTGGTGGGTGTTATAAATTGTTTGGCGTGCTGGAATATCGTGGGATTGGCTGTAGTTGTTGTTATTGTGTTTGTTGTTATATTATGGATATACAGAAATAAAGAAGTGTACACAAGTATTGGAATTCGAATGTATATTGGGCTGTTTTGGGAGTAATTTAAGAATGGATTTAATTCTAGTTTGATATGAAATTGTTGGTATTGTTGTTGTTGATATTTTTATTGATGTTTGGCTAAGTTGGAATTTCGAGGATTGTCAAGTTTACAGGGGAAATGCTGCCCAAATTTTGTTAAGTTTCATTCGTACTTGGATTGGTTAGTAAGTGATGTGGATAATCTAAATGTGGCCTATGTTATCTTAATTTTAGACCGGCGAGCTCGAGAAGTAGACGTTGGACATTAGATAGAGTTCAAGGTATGTGAGGCTAGTCCTTTCTTTCTATGACATGAATCTTATAGCTTGACTCTCTTTTATCCATGAGTTTCCTTAAATTCCGAAAAATATGAGTCTATGTCCATAATTAGCCACACAAGGTAATGAGTAAAGTATAGAAATCCCAATACTCATGTTGTGATGATCCTATGATGTTAATGATGTTATTTATTACTTACACTCACCTTATATGCTAATTCCTTCAAGGTGAGGCAGGATGTCAATGAATGTTCCATAATGACGTCGGAAGCCACCGACCTTACGTCGCTCCGATATAGTTATGACTTTTGATTGGGCTCTTGTGCATGCTTTATATATATATATATATATATATGTATGTATTTTCTCACACCGCGTCGCGCTATAGTCGGCCGAGCAGGCACGTAGATGTGCACACCACTATAGTGGGCAGCTTATACCCCGGACGCGGGAGGCCTGGACGCAGGCTATGATTATCACACCGCTCCTATATGGACGGGCAGCTTATACATTACCACACCGTACCTATATGGACGGGCAGCTTATATATGTATAGATACATGACATGATAATGATTATAAGTAAGTCAGCATGCATTATTTCAGTTATACTTGATAGCCAGTACAGATTGCTCTTTCTTGAGGCCTCCTTATCTCATTGATGCCTTCATATTTCATTGATATATTGTTGTTGTTTATGCCTCTCATACTCAGTACAATATTCGTACTGACGTCCGTTTTCTTCGGACGCTGTGTTCATGCCCACAGGTAAACAGGGAGGTGAGCTTGATCCAGATTCTTAGTAGCTGTCAGCTGATTGAGAGCACTCCATTGTTCGGAGGTGCTTATGTTTATTCTTTTGGTTCCTTTATGTATTTCGCGCACGACGGAGTCCTGTTCCGTCTATATGTAAAATATGTCAGTAGAGGCTCGTAGACACGCAGTGCGGGTTAGATGGTCTCACAAGATTACTATATTATATTTGTATATGTTATTTTGATGGCCTAATGGGCACATGCATATAAAATCATTTGTGTTGTCAAATGAAAAATGGTTGTCTTATGATTATGAGGTTATGAATGATAAAGAAGTGTAAAATGGTTATGACAAGTGAGGAAACGAGCGGTGCTCGGTGGTTAGCCCCGGGTACCCGTCGCGGCCCTAGTCGGGTCGTGACACTTATGCCCCGCGAAAAAATTATTTGCCTTGAGGCGTAAAAATTAAATACCAACACAAAATAGGGGGAAAGTGCAAATGACCATTTGCCCCTTCAAATTTATTTTTTTTGCGCGATTTGTCCTTCCTACGAACTGGTCTTTAATTTTTGTCCCTGCCTCTCTTTTAATGAAAATCAGTGGCCAACGTACCCTCATTCGTTCGTCTATAAAACCAGAGATTCTAGGTTCGATCCCCAGCAGAGGCGATGAATTTGTTGTTTTCTTATAAATAATAATTAAAAAAAAAACTCGCAAGGCCTAAGTTGAGAGAACCTTTTACTTATCCTGCATAAGTTCTGTAGGAACTAAATTATTCGACATAAGTTATGTATTAACTAATTTGCGAGGCATGAGTTTATAGAAACTTTTCCACGTCCATGATATTCCTAGTATGAAAATGTATGTTAATAATTATATCAGTAATATTATAAGTATAATCATATATATTACGAAGTATACTAATAATATTATGAGTATAATTATAATAATGTATATTACTAATTAATCAGTAATATTTATAAGTACAATAATATATATTACTCCCTCCATCCCAATTTATGTGAAATTATTTGGAGAGTCGGACAGTTTTTCTTTACTATAATTTTTTCAAGCGTTTTTAAAATATTTCAAACTATTAGCTATGTTGATTTGTATTACTTTTCGTGTAGTTTTTAAATATGTAAGTTTTATTTTAAAATATTTGAAGAATATACACCCGAATTTATGGTCAAAATTAAGTGTTTTGACTCTCTTTACCAAATTACTTCACATAAATTGGGACAAAGAGAATACTAATTGTACCGGTAATATTATGATTTTTTTTTTGGTAATAAAGAATTTCTTGACCAAAATGGAGTAGTTATGTACAGAGATTAAAATTTAAACTGGATCTTGGACATAGTCCCATGCTTCCAGAGAGAAACCAAACCTTTAAAATTAAGAACAAGCTAAGGGCACATTCAGGGGTAGAATGAAGTTCAGATATCCTATTAGCTGGCCTTGACTTCAAACTGCTTGTAAACTTATGGGCCCCTTTGCTTTGCCTAAAATACTCTATTGTTCCTTTCCTGTCAAATTAAATAGTATATACACAGTGTCAACTACCACAATTCTAAACATTTCAGCTTGTGCATTTCTACCATTGAGATGAGTCACTCTAAACTACCTTCTCCAGTCCATTTCATTGCTCTTCTGGTGTAGTTTTGCAAAGACATCAACTTATTCCTTACAGAAGTAGAAAAAGAGCAATTGAAAATAAGTGATCAACATAATCTTCATCAATAGTGGACATACATTGTGATTAATCATATTCCAGTACTTCTTGAGCCTATCCCTTCATAACTTCGTATGGAGAGCCAGAAACACAATGAAGATCCATTTAGGTGCCCCATCATTGTTGCATATAAGCCTTCTCCAGGGAACTTGTTGATAGCATCCGTGAAGCTTGAGCAGGCAAGCAATTCCAAAGAGGTTGTCCTTTTATATAGTATGAATGAACCCTCTTAATATTCAATTACATCAGAAAATGACTTGTAAACTTTATTATGACCGTCCCTCATTGGTTGTCCCCGGTCATAACTTATACTCTTTTCTGCATAAATTTTATAGCATCAAAATATTAAGTCCTCCAACAGGGATTTTGGCATACAGGGCTGCTCCCAAGAGATCATAGCCTTGTTGGAAGCCACATCACTCTTTGTCCAACGAAAGGTTCTGCATATGGATTCAATAGCTTTCAAGACATTGTTTGGCAAAACAAAATTCTGGGTCCAAAAGGTCTGAATGGCAAATATATTGTGAGTATAATAACAATAATAATGAAAAAAAGAAGAGAAAGAAAGATAACATTATTCGCCGGGAAAGAATCTTAGTAGCTCAGTTGGTTGACTACCTGAACTTTCACCTTGTTGGCGAGGGTTCGATTCCCACCCTGTCATCCCCTCCCTATTTCCCTTTCCTACCCCCTATGTAATTAAAAAGTTTTTTTAAAAAAAAAAAAAAAAAATCGTGGATCGGTGATGAGGATACGGGGTAACTTAGAATCTAGTTTGAAATGCATGTATATATATGTTAAAGAATTTAAATTACGTAACTCTACTAAGAAATCGTAAATATTTTTAAAATATTATACAGTTATATTTTTTACATTTGAAAATATGGCAAGACCTACCAACGCAAGCCAATAATTAGCGCATTTTATACCATTAATTATTTAAACGTTTATTTGTGGTTTAATTTTTGTTGAACCTTTTGATGTAATGGGAAGTTAAGTAATAGATGTTGGTGACAAAGTACTTGTACGTCATTTATTTAATATCTTAAAAGATAATGAAGGCACACGGTTATACAAACTGATTGATATTACAACATAAATATAGGGATATGCTGATTTGGGAAAAGTAATTATCCGGTTTAGCCCATTTTTCACCCGCGTTAGCCTTCGGAGAGGCCGTCTCCTTCATCCTCTCCGCTGAGAGTACGACAACCAAATCACAATTTGAGCTCCATCCTTTGCCTTTCTTTCTCACCACCAATAAAGCACCATCTGAGAAGCTTGTTTTTCAGCTTCATCGTTGAGCTATCCAGATCCATTGTTACACCATCAAACCACCCCTATACCGCCGGATCTCCACCCATAAACCTCTAATCTTCATCTTCACTTAGATTTATCCCGTCACTGATTTGATCCGATCCGGATAAAATATGTATAAACACCTCTTATACAATTTTATACAGTGTAGAAGAGTGTATAAACAACTCTTGTATAAGTTTGTATAATATTGCTTACCACTTTTCCCCTTCCCCTCACTTGCTTCTCCAATCACCATTTCCTTCTTAAATACTGTTACGAGGTTCCTGTCAACATTTCTCATCCTCGGATCTAGCTAGTCCTTATTGCCCCTCTCATGTTAAGGTGTTGGACCGGAGGATGATTCAGAAAGGGAACAAAGCAGTAGTTTAATTTCTTATGCAATGGATCAACTCAGTGAAGCTCATGCTACTCGGGAAGATGTCAATGCTCTCAAAGTGAGGTTTCCTGCATTTATTCCTTGAGGTCAAGGAATATTTTGAGGGGGGAGTACTTACATGACCTGTTTTATTCTGCTGCTTCAGAGGGTTGTACGTTTGCTTGAGTGGTTGTACATGCTCGGGTGGTTAAGTTAGTTATCATGTTTTGGTATTTACATTTCAATCCTTTTATTTCCATCTGGAAAGGGATATATGTAGCTCATATGCTCGTTGAGCAGTTTTATCGGTTAAGAAATACCAATTAGTTTTCTCTAGTTCTTAGCTTATTTCCTTTCAATTTCTACAATTCAATAGTGTTTACATCACACAACTTGCTCCAGTACCTCTGTCACTGGACGGAGCTACCCTTGCCCGAGGGGTGTCAAGCGACACCCCTTCGCCAGAAAATTACATTATATAGATTGGTGAAATTTTAGCTTTATAGGTATATATAACAGTGCTGACACCCCTTGACACAAGCAATGTTTAACTCAGTGGTTAAGGGGTTGCGAAAATTCCCTAAGGTCCCGTGTTTGAACCTGGGTTGTGACATATCTATAATTTTTGACACCCCTTAATATGAATCCTGGCTCCGCTATTGTGTCAGTCTGGTCCAGGTCCTCCCACCTGGAATCTATATATAATATAAAACTAGGCATAGACAAGGTGATGTGGCACCTCTCTATGGCTAGCAATTGTATTTATCTTTTTTCTCCTTTTTTTCCTTCTTTTTATGATTTAAAAGCGACACTAAAGAAGAAGATAAAAGGAAGAAAACAGACCTTTAATTTGCAGTTATGACATTTTTAATTGCTGGAGTTATAACATTGTAATTGATTGAGAATTAAAAGGGAAAGAAAAAACTGCTTGAACGTGTATGTGAGGAGAGCAAGAGTTATCTCTTCTGTATATACATACAAGATCAATCTGACGGGCAATGATATTTAAAATCAAGTAAAGAATCACAAAGCACTCCAAAAAATATTAGTAGCTAAAAGTTATACATGGTCTATTGTGGATGTGTTCATTCTCTTCGAACGGGTGGAGTAGAAAGGAACGTTACCAAGTGGCTAATAAGCAAGAAATTTGCACCAAGTCACCATTCGAGATAGATGAACAATACAAACTATGTATGTTGCCTTTCAAAATTATGTCTTTTTCGTTCTTCGCTTTTTTTTCTTTTCTTTTTTATATAGAGAGAATGTATGCAGTGGCCATTCTAAAATGGTAAGAAAACTAATAAACGAAAAAAAATATATGGAACTTTATAGGAAATTAGGGAACAAACAGACATAAAAGGACAAAAGTATAGATAGGAATATTTTACAGAAAGAAGAAGAGCAAAGAAAGTATACGGAATAGGAGTAAGCCAGATGCGACAAATTAATTTCGTCATTGACGTGTTTTGCTATTTGGAATTCAAAATTTACTTTCCTTTCATTTTGGGTCTTCTTTCACTTTTATTTATTTTTCTTTTCTGTGAATAATGTAAATGGAATTCTTAGACAATAAAAATTATAATACTTGCCATTCTCTTGCCATCTGATGTTAATTATTTCATAATTAGTATTAAGTTCATGAAATATAGAAAAATGTTTTGTAGTATTACTTCTCGGTTTTATTGTTTAAAAATGATCTACAAAAGAAAGGAAAGAAATAAATGGAATTAAAAAAAAAAAAAAAGGAAACCGTGTAAGTACTAGAAATTAGGGAATTTGATTCCATCGAACACGGAACACTTATACTAATTGTTTATTTTTTTTTATTTTTTTTTTTACTTTTTTCAGGTCTTTTTTTTTTCTTTGTCCTTCTCTTATAAATTTTATTTGAGGGAATGTAAATGATGTTAATATTAACTTAATTGTGCGTAGTTCACGTAAAAAAAACAAAATACTAAAAAGAACGCTTTAGAGGAAGAAAAATAAAAAAGTGGGTGACATCTTAGGTTTGCGTTCTTAATATTCTTCATTAGTTTTTTCTATAAATCTTTTTGATAATTTTTTTTTGTCTTACATATTCAAAAATAAATGGAGTTTATGATTTTAAGAGTTGTTTCATATTTACCTGGATGTTTCAATCTATAGTTTTTTAATATGATAAGAATTTTATAATGGAAGTTCTTTTCATAGATCCTTCTAACTAGAAAGGTATTGCACGGAAGCCTTCTCAAAGTCATTTCAGTATTTTAGTAATGTTGTTTCTTCCTCCATTGCTCCGTATTTTTGTTGTGTAATTTTTCTCTCTTTCTAATTCTAAGGATTAAGTCTTCCGCTATTACAACAAAAGATATATCTTCTTTCTTCAAAGAATTTTATATAGATTATTAAAGGAACTATGAAAAGATATATAGTAGAATCAATATGACATTAATATCCAATCAAAAAGCTGATATCAATAAGTGATCATAGTTTATAGGCCAAGATAAAGTACTTATCTTTTTTTCTCATTGATCTTAGTTTTTTCTTCATTTTTGGGTCATCTCCCCTCCTCCAAATAATTTATTTATAATGGTAATAGAGGTAATAAAGAGTTGTGAAGGACAATGACGAGTCATATTGAATGAGGGTAACAAAGAGTCATATTATTTTTCAGAAGGTTTAAAGAGAATACCTAATGTATGTACTCCATAGCATGGTTACAGCATGGAGAACACATAGTCTTGCCAACATTCCGAGCTAACTTTTTTTTTCCTCCCCGTCCTATATTGATTTATCATGTTCTTTTTCTCAATGAAATCACATTATAGTTAACAATTCTATTATAATTGTTCAAACTTCTTTTCAATTTTTAGAAATTAAAAAAATTGCTTAATATGTACAAAATAACTTTCAATTGATTAACTCATTTATAGAAGTTTGAAATACTACAGCTTATAACATATACAGTACTACTTGAAGTATGTAAATTGCACCATAAAAATTGAAAATCACTTACAATATTTACATTCGTTATTGATCAACTTATAGAATTACTTTTGTAAGTAGATATATAAAATCTTTTTTATCATAATTAAATTTATAAAATTATTATTTCTTAAATTTAGCAAAGTGTCTTACGATCGCACAAAGCGCGGGCTAATTCACTAGTAAGATATATACTGAAATTTCGTATAATACATGGAACAATAATCATCTCCTTGAAGATCTTTTGACTTCAAAACTGCTGAAGCTTGTGGTCGCAAGAGTTGATCCATTTGAAACTTTCTACAACTGAATGTCGCTCTCTAATGCACACAATGAATATCTTCCCTTTTTAACTTTATGTATGTAATCATTTGAAGCACTCACTTTTTTTTTTTTATTAACTAGATGATTATCATACTAAGTATGCAAAATTACAGATTAGCAAGAGCAATTTGTAAGAGCTTTGAATTATAACCGCATTCAAAGCTCTTACAAATTACACAAAAAGTTATCACCTTTACTGAAAATTAAAGTACTATGTATGTTAATCAACACACACAAAATGGTAATATAAAAATGGCCGGAGTGTTCGTTAAAAAAAAAAAAAAAAAAAAATCCTCAAAGCTCTGACAAACTATACAAGCAAGTTATCACCTCTAAGAAAATCAAAGAATTAAACTACAAAAAAGAAAATCAAATTGCAGAAATATTTAGCTTGAGATTTTACCAGTTAGCACAAGTCTACTACAATCTAACTAGTAAGTGCTAAAACTTAGTGGGCGTTTGGCCATAAAAATTATTCACTTTTTTCCAAAAAAAAATTCACTTTTTTTACTTTTAGCGTTTGGTCATAAAAATTATTCACTTTTTTCCGGAGTTGTATTTCGGAATACTAAAAACAAGAAAAACTTATTTTTTTAAAAAAATTCACTTTTTTACACTACATTTTACCAAAAACTATGACCAAACACAACTCCAACTCTAAGTCCAACTTCAAAATTTTTTTAAAAAGTGAAAAAGTTTTTGATATTTATAGTCAAACGGGCCCTTAGGAATTGATACCTAGACTTAAGGGGTATTGGGCTTTGGACTAACTTAACGAGAAAATTAGGTAGTATGGCCCGTCAATTAAAGTCCAGCCATTGTTCTAAGGGAAATCTACATGGCTTGACAAACTTCTACTAAGTAATTATATTTAGTAGCTATAGTTTAAATTAATTACATCTTATAGCTAAGAGTAATTTATTAAATACAATTAATAGCTACATATATATATTTTTATAATAGAATGCTTTATTTTTATTATTTATAAATCTATTTTATCTTCACTGCTTTGGCTCCGGAGCTCCTGTGAAAGCCCGTTCACTGCCGGTGGCTCCGTCTCCGGCAAACCGCCACAACAACAACAACACAACACCTCCAGATCTGTTAACTGCTCTTCTCCGCCGGTGACTCCATCTTCGGCGAACCACCACAACAACAACAACGCAACACCTGCAGATCTGTCACGCCACCACCGGAGATGGCACAACAACCACCACGCCTGTGAGAAGGAAGACGACGGTGTTATCGCAGAAACAAAGGCAAATTCCGGTGAAAATGAAGCCATCTCCGATGGTAGCCTTAAAGAGAGCCTCCAGATCTGGACCCCGACCACCACAACTACTTCCACTGAATCCGACTCCGCCCTTGTATTCACTTTTTTGAGTTTTTTTTGTTAAATTTGTAGATTGTATTCATTTTTTTAGGGTGTATTTGTTAGCATAAGGGCTGTTATTGTTGTGAAATTTCCGGCAGATCTGGCCGGAAATCATCAGTAGATCTGGCTGGAACTAGTGGTTGGTGGTGTTGTATCCATGAATACGGCGATTGTATTAACATTTTTGAGTTATTTTTTGTTAAATTTTTAGATTGTATTCAATTTTTTAGTGGTATATTTGTTAATTTTTGGTGTATCTATGTTTTTATGTATTCAGTTTTACTCGTTATATTCATTAATACAGCGAGTCCGTTTATGAATACAGATAGTCATTTCATAAATACAGTGAAAAAAAACCATTGTATTCATGAATACAGCGAAAGTAAAAATTGAATACAGCGAACAAAAAAGTAGCTACGAGCTGCAACTAAGCAAAATGTAGCTATGCCAAATTTTTAACCCTTAAAATGTAGTCATTTATGAAATTTCCCCTTGTTTTAAATGTAATTAGAAAGTAGTAATTTTAAAATGTGAAAATAACATCTGGAACAACAATACTTCTAGCTAAATACAAAAACAACCTCACAAAACGATGTTGGAAGTCAAAAAGTTCCTGAAGTTTGAAACTCGAAAAACTATTTATGGAGTATGAACTTATAAAGGTTCAAACTCCAATTTTTTTTCATGGAATTTGAAATATATACCAATAATGAAATAGTGAAAAAGTTTTGAAATACGTGGCATGAGTAAAATAATGATAAAATTATGCAAGTTATTAAAAGAAATATCATAAGTGAACTAAGTAGGCCCAAAATCCTCCCTCAAATGGTTCGCAAATATTTTTTATTTCGTAAAATACATCACAAAATAACACATTTATGTTTATAGTCTTCTAATGATATTCTCATAGAATGATTTAAACCAAGTGTCAAAAAAGAATCTTTTAATGTGCTATCTAAGCATTTTATATAAATCTTTCAATTGAGTGGTAATTTGGTAGTAAAGTTGTCACCTTATATTTAAGAGGAATGGATAAAACAAGCTTTCATTTAACAAATTTATTTCCAATTCAGTTGTGACTTAAGTTAACAAATACACCTGTAAGAAACTAAATACATATGAGGGGCAGATTAGATTAAAAAATGCAATTCAGGTAAAAAAAAAAAAAAAGTTTTTCACAAAAATTTCACTTTTTTACACTACATTTCATCAAAAACTACAATTTCAAAAACTATGGCCAAACACAACTCCAACTCTAACTCCAACTTCAAAAATTCCAAAAAAAAGTGAAAAAGTTTTTGATATTTATAGCCAAACGGGCCCTTAGGAATTGATACCTGGACTTAAGGGGTATTGGGCTTTGGACTAACTTAACGAGAAAATTAGGTAGTATGACCTTGTCAATTAAAGTCCAGCCATTGTTCTAAGGGAAATCTACATGACTTGACAAACTTCTACTAAGTAATTATATTTAGTAGCTATAGTTTAAATTAATTACATCTTATAGCTAAGAGTAATATATTAAATACAATTAATAGCTATATATATATATTTATAATAGAATGCTTTATTTTTATTATTTATAAATCTATTTTATCTTCACTACTTTGGCTCCGGAGCTCCTGTGAACGCCTGTTCACTGCCGGTGGCTCCGTCTCCGGCGAACCACCACAACAACAACAACACCTCCAGATATGTTAACTGCTCTTCACCGCCGGTGACTCCGTCTTCGGCGAACCACAACAACAACGCAACACCTGCAGATCCCCACGCTGAGGGCTGAACCTCGCCCTTTCTTTCCAAAATCAACAAAGAGCGCTAACGAGCAAGAAAAGGGATGCGCTGGCCCATATTTCTAATATTAGCCGACATGACACCTTTATACATCATTATACACTTTTATACATTGTCTACAGTATGGATAATGTTGTATATCGTTTGTATAAACACTGCTGCAAAAAAAAAAAAAATGGCTATGAAGATTTAAATAAAAAATATGGCTATGTGGATGAAATATTTTATGATGGATTGTATCTTATTGAAGTTATCCATTATTTTGGCCGAAATTAAAAGAAGAGATTGCACAGTTTGTCGTTCAAATAGGCAGGTCTTTAATTTTTGTCATTCAAAATCAAACTTATATCTAGCGAGGTTGTGGTTCTGTGAATAAAATGATGCGAAAATATAAACTTATGCCCCGCCGGAGGCAAAAATTAAAGACCAACTCAAAATATAAGTAAAGCAAATGACCCGAAATTAAATGGTAAAATCGATTTTTTTAAAAACGAAAATAAAAAATCGACCTAAAAATTTGAAGAACTAAATTAATTTGTTCGGTATGGTGTTTTATTTTTTCGGTTTTATGCCTACCCTCGACGAAAAAAAATTCCCTTTTGATTCTGCTTTTAAAAATCAAACACTTCCTCCAAATTTGAATAATATATGTTTGTCCCTTTATCTCAACTAGTATTCGTACCCGCGCTATACGCGGAAACTATTAAAAAATGTATTTATGACAAATTGTAATCTGGCCTTTTTAATAACATTGGATCATATAATACTTCAAGAAAATTCAATTCTCACCTTATTTTTTAATGCAACGAACTTAATAACAAAATATTTAAATAATAATATTTTTATTTAATTTCGATCAAAATTATATCACCATTTTTATGGATAAAAATCATTCTTCCCTCTAATTTAGCTTTAAAAGTCAAACACCTTCAACCGAAGTTGGACCCCCCTCCCCCACACACCACAAATCTCAATTAAACTTTTACCTTCTTACCCTCTAAATTATTAATCTGTTCTTGTTTAGTTTTAAAATATTATGATTTATTTTCTCGTTTAACAGCCCCCACGTTCAACCCCCCCCCCCCCCCCCCCCACCGCACAACACCTTTTTTCCCATAAGGAACAATTGTCCCAAATACAGTATCCGAAAGTACCAAATATATATTATGGACCTAACTTATTTATAGAATAAACTAAGTAAAAAATATGAAAAATAATTTTTCAACTTATGTATTTTTGATAATTGAGCAGAATGACATTTTAATTAGAAAATTTGTTCATATAAGTATTTTTAATAATAGTAACCAAAACTTAAAATTCCATTTACTTAATTGAGAATGAAAGGGAACAAAAACCTTTTAAGCATATATTAATGCTTGTAATATAAAAGAATAATTATGAAAAAATATATATTTTATAACAATTCTGTAATGATTTTATATTATACTTTAAATGAATTTCAAAAAATGATATAGTTTGAAAATATATTATTCATGGTATCCAAACCTCTAGCGATTTTCTATCACCATTATTACTTTTAATTATTTACCCATTTTAATATGTATGAATATTCTGTAAAAAAATTATATAAATATCAATATTCAAGTCATTACAAATTATTACTTCTGTATCATTTCTTCTTTATACTAAAATGAATTTTTTGTCGTTTAATTAAATGAAAAACCAAATACGCTCAATTAAAATGTTTATATTTCAAATCAAATTTAATATATTAATACATTATAAAAAATTAACTACCCCCACGTCATCGCATTGCAGTCCATAAATATAACCAAAACTTAACATGTGATTATGGAAATTAATTTATCACGTGACTTAATATCATTTTATGTGTTTGAAACCTTATTAGGTCTCTTTTTAAGCTTTTATAACTTGGCTTAATATCATTTTATGTGATTGAAACATTATTAGATCTCCTTATAATTAATCAATATAACTGCCACATATTCCCTGACATAGCAATGCAACAAAAAGATTTAAATTTCATTGAATAATAAAAAATATTCTTAAGCAATTGACAAATGAATGAACTTGCAGTGAGAAAAGTATGAACAGATATATATTATCATATATTCATTATCAAATCTTAATTTCTTTCCTTATATTTACACTGCGCTTAACTTCTATTCGTATAATGTTTAATATTCAATACTTGTTTTTCCATTCTTTGCCTATATATCTTTCAGAGAAAATATATGTTCCATTTTTTAAATAGTATCATCATTTCTTGCCCAAAACTTCAAAATTTACCTTCTTTTTTTTCAAACTCTTTTTCGTTGCCTCCTTCTTATTTCTAGCATTGAGTGTATGAAGAACACTGAAGATGATAACACGTCGATACTTGAACCTCAAGAATCTACCTTAGTAGTTAGTGAATATCAAAAACGTTTTTTGAATTATATGTATCCAATAGTTCCTTGGAGATAACGACGAAAAAAGAAAAGTTGAAAACTAAAATTTATTTTACCTTTTATTCAATGTTTCAGAATTGATTTAATTGGCTTGGTTAGTTTACTGTGAAGAGTATCAATAAGGCTTGTTTGCATTTAAATTAATGCGTAAAATAAACTTTTGAGATAAATAAATAGCAAAAACAAATATACCACATCCAAGTCATAAGAAAAGAGTTCACTAAAATAAACTAAAACAAAGAAGATAATTGGGTAAGATAATAAATACACACACATTAATAAAGAAAGTAGTTGACGGCATATGCTCCTAAGATAACTTTAATTGTTATCTTTTAAAGTTGTGCCAGCTTTTAGAGGATTTATTTGTATTGTTATATAATAACTTTTGCAAGTTGTGAATGCTTAGGAAAATCTATCAAATATTGTTAGCCAAGAATGATCAAGTCTCATTTTAGACCTGAAAGTAACCAAAAACTAAATTCCTTTTTTGCTAACTTAATAGCCCATTTTTAAGGAATTTTACACTGTACACCCTCCCATCAAAATAATAGCCAGAAAATGTATATTTTTGTATAATAATTATAAAGTATGACTATAATAGACAAAAATATACATACTTTTTACATAATGAAAGTACATTTTTTATATATTAGCTAGCGACTATACTTATTTTTTTGCCAAACTGTTAAATGTGTGAACAAATCTTTTTTATATGTATCGTTTAATGAGGTCATATGGATCTGAATTTTTTATTGGTAACTAAAACTTTTTTTTTCCTTGCATAATATCTCAAAGGTGCACAATCTTATAACGAAATTAAAGTGATATCTAAATAAAGACAGTCCCAATAAATTTATAAACGAATTGAACAAAGATCAAGAAGACAAAATTAAAAGAAGTAAAAGCGGGAAAAAAAAAAAAAACATGGCTGGACGACATATATGATCAGAAACTAAATTCCTTAAAATGATAGTATTATTAATAAGAAAAAAAGATCAAAAGCTAAATGTAATGAACCTAACATGAAAGTTCAGAGAAAATGTGAATGTTTCTACTTAATTCTATTTTACGGTCTCTAAAGATTTAAGAACTCTATTCCTTGATTTCTCCTTTTCTCATTAAAAATCATTGAAAACTTTACAAAGGTATAAATAATTAATTCCTTCATGGTAATTTAATTTTTCCTAAAAGGATAAACAAACTCCAATTTTGTAATCCAACATTTTAAAAATGTGTGATGTTTGCATGTCTGCAAGAAGGTCCATGGTTGTTATTTGTATTATTAAGAACGCTGATTGAAAAATGAAGAGAAGGACATCTTTAACTCAAATACAGCTCAATCAACGTCAGTAATAAGTAAATAACTATTAAAGCATTGGAACCGAACAAATTATATAAATTTACCAATTGTATGCATTACCGCCTAAATTTCTTGATTCAAAAGTCACAATTCATAAGCTTCATAAATCTGCAATAGGATGAAGATATAACAGTCAGTACTGATAGTCTCATGAACTATAAGCAGAACAAATTACAACTGAAAGGCAATGGAGTTATTGATCAATTGTCAAATTATAAGTCATAGCATATACACATATTTATAACTTGTTGTAGAACTGCAGACCAAGCAAACAACTAATTGTTACAATTTTTCGAGCAAGTAAAATGTACAATTTACCAATAACCTACAAATAAAACACAATAATAAAAAAATTGACATTTTAACAATTCAAAAGAACACCAATAGAGGGACGACTTTTGCATTTGTAAGCCAAAGTAATTCAAATGGCGAAACTAAATTTCTCATTTTCAGAACTTTTTTCATAAAATTTCTAATTGAGAAATGTATTCCTATCTTCAAATATATAGTCCTTAAGCAAAGAAGAATTAATCTTCTTCATAAAATTTCTAATTGAGAAATGTATTCCTATCTTCAAATATATAGTCCTTAAGCAAAGAAGAATTAATCTCTCCATTAATAGCATTTTTGTCATTCCCTTGCCCTCTTTGTATAGCACTCACTTGGGTGTTATTTTCAATTCAATTTTTGTAACCACACGGTTAAAACTTGATGATTGGATAAGATTTGAATAGCTTTATTTTTTAATTCTAAAGTTTTAACCAACAGGAACTTGCGGATAATATCTCCATATTTATCTTATGATTAGTTAATAGTAATATAAAGGGCAGCCCGATGCACTAAGCTCCCGTAATGCGCGGGGTCCGGGGAAGGGCCGAACCACAAGTGTCTATTGTACGCAGCCTTACCTTGCATTTCTGCAAGAGGCTGTTTCCACGGCTTGAACCCGTGACCTCCTGGTCACATGGTAGTAACTTTACCAGTTACGCCAAGGCTCCCCTTCAAGTTAATAGTAGTATATGCGGATAATGCCTCCATCCTTATCTTTACAATTAAATTTTATAAATTATTTTCCCTATTTCTTCCGTCAATCAACAAAGCAAAAATAATAAAAATGCAAATGTCCTGTGCTGGCGTTTGTTTCGATTTTTATTAATAACAAACTCATTAAGTTTTAACTTTATATATATATATATATATAAAGTTTCTAGTTTTATCCTAAGATTAAAGTAAAATTTATCTTTTAAGTTTAATTTCAATTTCTTAATATCTCAAGTGTCTTGAAATATTACCTATAATATAGAAGATAACCTCTTAAATAACCTATAATATCATTTTGAGAGAGCTATTAGTAATAATTATCAATTTATTTTATCACTAAGCCAAAAAGATAATGACTTTCTGCTAAAAGAATCCCTCTTCGCTTTCGTATAGGAGCAGGAGTAGTTGGTGTTTGTTCAAAATTCAATAGTTTGCTTCTTGTCGTTCAAAAATAGTTATACTCCAATTCATATTCAGAAAATTTTATCTTGCAATTTAACTTCAAAAAATGTTATCAATGGATTCAAAAAATTTATCTTCCAAATCAAATTCAATGTTATTACATAGCCAAATAAATTTTGTCTTAAAATTTCCAAGTGGCTTGTTATTAGCTTGCCACTTGGCTTAACCACATTGCTTGTACCTCTCCTATTTTATATATATATATAGATAGATATAGATTCAACATTTTAAATACCTAGTGAGATTGAACATTGTAAATACCTATACCTCTAAATTCTTACCTCTGTCTCCTTTTATCAAAGATCAGCTTTTCGCTTACTCTTTCGGAATCGTGATTTGACCTTTTGTGTTCGCGGTGAGTTTAAAATTACGTTAAATATTCACAAATATTTGACTATAAATCTAGTTGTTATTGTATAACATTAATTTGATATCATCTAGAAACTCATAAAATTAAAATTCTGAATCCGTTTCAGTATAAATCTAATACTATAATGTTTTGACTTTCCATCGTTCAAAATAGTATAAAAAGGTCCCAAAAAAAAAAAAAAAAAAGACAACCCTAAGTCAACGACTTACAAAGGGGGAATATACCAGCAAATAATCTATTGCGTTATTTGCAACTTGTGAAAAAACGTATCCTCCATCGTAAACTAATTCTAATTAATAGTGAGGTTCTATTTATTTATTTAATTGTTAGTCCAATAAATAAATGAATAATGCAATATTGGAATTCACATGGACAAGTTGCTAATCAACAACCCCTAATCTTTATCCATTCCTAGTAATCTAGTGTATTAGCTTACGTTTTTTTTTTATTTTGACTATGTTTTTATATCTTTATAGGCTGAGAGTTCATAATTTGTTGTTTTAGTAGAATTGCATGGTGGCTAGACTTGTTTAATAAAGGTCCTTTTCTTTTACTTGCACGTACATATTGAAGTTTTATATGTGCGACACAAATAGTCCGCCCAAAGTTTGGTCTTTTCCAATCCTGAAAAGAAGGTCTACTTTCCTTCATTTCCCAACAAACAAAAACACTACGAAGAATAGGATTAGAATTTTACATATGGCTTTTGTTGGAATAAAGTCTGAATTCACAGGATACCTTTCTGTCTTCCTCCCGATGACATTCTCAAAGCAATCATTTTTTTTTCCTAGCTTTCTTTTTATCTTGAATTTTTATAGAAAAACTTTAAATAATTGCCTAAATTAATACACATAATTTCTGCAAGTTACCTCATCATAAAGAAAAAGGTTGAAATATGTAACTTACTAAAAAAATTAATGACCTTGGTTCGAGCCCTGTCTTTGGTAGGAAGCGCTTTAGGTTCTCCAAAGTTAAATTTTTTGACGCGAATCGAACTTAGTCGAACTTCAAAGCGGATACCAAAAATCAAGTAAAAAAACAAAAAAGAAAAGAGATTAGTATGTATGGGTGCTCATCCTTTTTCTTGTATGTTTTCCCACTTTTTCTTTGCATTTTCTGTAGATGGACATTTTCAAGGACTTGCTTGAAAAGCTCTTGTTTGTTTGCTAGACAAGTCTTTTCTCTTTAAACTCTTCTCTTTGGAATTTGGATCGAAAGGTCAAAGACCCTTTTCAATTTTCAAACCACAACCTTATCTAACTTATGAGGTTTCGTACCAGTTCCCTCTTTGCAAGGAAGAAGTTTACCTTAAAACGTTACGGGTTTGACAGAATTTAGTACCTTTGATCTAATCATATTTTTATAGTAATAAGTTCACGTAGTATGTATAGATGGTTTATCCGGAACTTAGTAAACAAGAAATTGTGATTCATAATTTATAAACCTAAAATACTTGATCCGCCTTTGCTTCTTTGTAACACCCCTTTAATCTCAATTCATGTGATACTATTTGGATATGCACAGGATTAATAAATAAAAAAAAAGAATAAACGCCTTTTGAAATTCGTGATCTAAAACAAGTATTAGATATTTTTGTCAGAATAAACCATCTCTTAAGGATTAAATGAATTTTTTAATTTAAATTGTTTCTAATAGTAGGAGGGTAATCCCTTTTTTCTGGATATACTAAAAAGAAATGTTTGTTTCATAAATAGGCACATAATGCTCATAACTTTTTATATTTTAATGAAGGATCTTGAATTTATCCACTGATAACATAATTATTTTTACGCCATCTGATTACATTAATATTAATTACAAGTGTGTGTAGTAAGTGTTTGATTGCAAATGTGAATAATTAAGACAATTAGCATTGCTATAACATGTTTTGATTTTCACCCGGTGTTCAATATAAGTATTGGGGCAGCGTAAGGTTCGTTAGAGAGGAGCGCTTCCTACCATGATTCACACGTTAAATTACACTTATAGCGTAATTAACTTAATTAATGATCCAACGGGGCCCACGAACCGTCCTCTAAACCTTCGGTTTTCCTAAGGAAGTTAAGAAATGGACGGTAATGCTGATAATTTTAATGGGCCAGGGCCTTGTTGGGAATATCAATTCATGGGCCCACAATCTCTATGGGTCAAATTTGGGCTTTTATACTTACACGGTAATGGGTATGTGGTCCAGCATGGCCCACTTTAACCATGAAAAATGATTTTCAAATCCTCTTTTTTGTACTGACTAAAAAAAGGTTACATTTTTGTTTGACTTATATTTTATTTTTGTTTCCTAAAAGGGAACAAATTTTTGTTGGCTGTTGTAATAATAACGTACTGTAGTAGTAATTCTTTATGCAATGAATTTAAAATATTTTGACCTTAAGAAATGCGTTTGTTGATTTAACTACAAATGCATTTGTAATATATATACATATGTATATTTTTGAAAGGATTAACTATTTTGAAAATGTTTATGCACATATTGAATTGATGAGGCACTGCAAGAAAGTATAGAAATGAAATTTTGGCAGCAACTTAGTTTTATTATTGGCAAATGAAATTTTTTGTTATCAAAGAATTTAATTTTGTTGCCATAGTATTGATTATTGTTGCAAAAAATACTTTTGGCAACAACAAAAAAAGTTGTTGCACGTTGTTGCACTAACAGCCGTCGGGAAAAGTCTATGCAACAATTTTTTTTTTTTTTTGTTGTCAAAAGTACTTTTTGCAACAATAATCAATCTATGGCAATAAAAAAAAAATTTGTTGCTAAATATTTTTTCTTGTAGTGAGGCTTAACAAACATGTTGTGTTAAAAGTGAGAAATAAGACGTGACCTTTTCTTTTGAATAATCTCAATGTACGGGTTAATTTATGTGCATATCGACTAATTTTACAGGGTATTTGTTACCTTTCATCAACACATGTATCGGAGAACTTTGTCCACCAAGTCTTGTACATATGGGAGTAAATCATCTAGTGCTTTTACCTCAACTGAATTTTAATATGGTACTTCATATTTTTCAACCCCCTTTTATATTTTTTTGCAAAACAACACTACATATAACAAGAACTGACATTTCATTCATCTCCAAAAAAGAGGGTAAATGGTAATACATTCTTAACATATATACTTAGTTCTTCACTAGTCCACACTCTTGATGATGATAGACGGTTGATCTGTTTTGAATAATTAAAAATAGAAGAATAAGATGAAACTAAATGAGATAATCTTATTTTGCCTTACCATGTCTAGCACAAAGAAACACGACTTTAAAAAGGGATTTGGCATTCCCATTCCTATAGAAATCACCACCATTCACACAACACGTTCTTTATACATCTCCTTTTTCAACGTCAATATGAGAAGGACTATTAACTCTTTTGAACTAAATAAAATGATCAACTAACAAAATCTCATTTTGTCTTACCATGTTTAGCACAAAGAAACATGAAGAGAAAAAAATAATAAGATCATAGATTTTGTCTTTGAAGAGTTGGTTTAAATTTTGTCATTCTATACAAATTACCACCATTCACACAATACACGTAACATATTTTCCGTGTCTAACATGCATAATTGGGATTTGGGAGCAAAGAAGCAATAAGGAAAAAAAAACCATTTCTTAAGAAGCAGTAGCTTTAAGTAAAATGTGATACGTCGTGAAACACACTAAATGTTCATTTTTTTTTTTTTTTTAATTAAGATGTGGACCTCATGTGTCATGTCACAAAAAATACCATAATGATTTTCCATAACTCTTCTCAAAAGCTCTTTGTTTTTTTTTTGTTTTTGTTTTTTGATATCTTACTCAGTGTCCGAAATTTATTTTGAAGCCGTCTAATCAGAATTCACAACGAGATGGTTTATTTTAATGGGTAAAGCGCTTCTTAGCGAAAATACCTTTAATTTGAAGAGTCGAATTTGAGACTTCTGGTTAATCATGAAAGAATATTTATCATCTTACTACGGCCTTGACCGATTCTCAAAAGATATGGGTGAGTGTGTACGCGTGTAGAGTGCCAAACATAAACATACAAGAAATTTAGTTACACGTTGATGACTTCAAGTCCACGGACTTTCTCTGAAATCCTAATGTTTTACAAGTCCTTCAATGTGACGATGAAAAGATTGTTACAACTTACAAATATGTAATATGTGAATTGAGGAATGCCAAACCCCCTTTTTAGTCAAGATTTGATTCTACATGATAAGACAAGTCTTATTGTATGATCAAGCAATAACCGTTGGAGATTTGAACTAATTTGATTTGTGATTCTGTAAATCATATCATAGTTAATTCTAGTTTGATTAGTAATGGCTTAAGTCATAAGCGAATAAATTTGTCTGCATTTTCACTTTAGCACTAGAAGTCTCTAGAACTTGGACTTATTTTTATTGAACATTATGCCAAAAAAAAAAAATTGGCTATGAAGATGTAAAAACAAAATATGGCTATGTGGATGTATCATTTTATGCTGGATTGTATATTATTGAAATTATCCCTTATTTTGGCCGAAATTAAAAGAAGAGACTGCATGGTTTGTCCTTCAAATAGGCCCGTCTTTAATTTCTGTTCTTCAAAATCAAACTTATGTCTAGTGGGGTTGTGGTCCTGTGGATAAAATGATGCGAAAATATAAACTTATACCCCGCGAAAAAGTTGTTTGCCTTGAGGGACAAAAATTAAAGACCCACTCAAAATAGGGGCAAAAGTAGTGCAAATGACCCGAAATTAAATGGTAAATCGAACTTTTTAAAAACTAAAATAAAAAATCGACCGAAAAAATTTAAGAACTGAATTTAATTTGTTCGGTATGGTGTTTTATTTTTTCGGTTTTATGCCTACCCTCGACTAAAAAAAGTTGCCCTTCTGATTCTGCTTTAAAAATCAAATACTTCCTCCAACTTTGAATAATAAATGTTCGTCCCTTTCATCTCAACTGAACATTTTAAATACCTAGTGAGATGGAACATTTTAAATACCTATATATCTAAATTCTTACCTTTGTCTCCTTTTGATAAAAAATCAGCTCTCCACTTACTCTTTCAGGATTGTGATTTGACATGTCGTGTTCGTGGTGAGATAAAATGTTCACAAATATTTGACAGTGAATCTAGTTGTTATTGTATATATTAACTTGATATGGTGTAGGAACTCATAAACTTCAAATTCTGAATTCGCTTCCGTATAAATCTAATGTAATGTTTTGACTTTCCATCATTCAAAATAGTATAAAAAGGTCCCCAAAAAAAAAAAAAATAGAAGCCAACCCTAAGTCAACGACTTACAAAGGGGGAATATACCAGCAAATAATCTATTGCGTTATTTGCAACTTGTGGAAAAATGTCTCCCTCATCGTAAACTAATTCTAATTAGTACTGAGGTTCTATTTATTTATTTATTGGTCCAATAAATAAATGAATAATGCAATATTGGAATTCACATGGACAAGTTGCTAATCAACAACCCCTAATCTTTATCCATTCCTAGTAATCTAGTGTATTAGCTTACGTTTTTTATTTTGACTAGGTTTGTATATCTTTATAGGCTGAGAGTTCATAATTTGTTGTTTTAGTAGAATTGAAAGGTGGCTGGATTTATTTAATAAAGGTCCTTTTCTTTAAATTTCACTTATATATTGAAGTTTTATATGTGCGACACAAATTTAGATATCCTTTTTCTTATATAATTAATTATGGAAGAAGATAACATAACTTGACAACAAAGATCAAGATGACATTTGATACGAACTCATGATACTATGGTTCAAAATGTGCCTTTAAGTTCCAACACTCAGTTGACTAAAAAAGTCATTTTTATAAAATCGTTGCGTTAGTAAAATCTGACAAAATCGGCCCAAAGTTTGACCTTTTTCATGGGAAAACAACAATGTGTCCATTCAGCCAAACTAATCTCATATTTAATCATTGTTTGGGCTTAATTTCACTAGGTGTCCGTTCGACCCAAAATTAATGCCAAAAAATGGCCGGTCGGTCCAAAATAATGCCAAAGCTGGCCGGTCCAACAACTCAGGCGCTTAAAAAAAAAGACTTTTTGTGGCGACTAAGTCGCCACTAAAGGGCTGCTACAACATATATACATATGTTGGAATTATATATACACTTTATATACAAGAATTATACATTTTATATACATATGCTAGAATTAATCATACATTTATTATAAATAAATTATACGTTAACTATACATTTATTAGACACATATTATACAATAATGATATGATATTTATTTTTAACATATACAATAATAATACATATTATTTACCACAATGATACGGTTTCTATGATACATTTTTTATACGTAGACACACTTTCTATACAAGACTGATATAGTTTATATACACATGCTGGAATTATATATACACTTTCTATACAAAAATGGTACAATTTTCTATTCTATAATACACATTATATACACAAATGATACATATTATATACAAAAATGATACATACCTTAGTGATTCATATTTTATACAGTTTCTATACATTACAAATAGGTACTGATACATATTTTTATACACAAATGATACATATTATATACAAAAATCGCCTCAGAGTTTTTTGGGATATTTCTTACTAAATATACACATATTATACATGTTTTGAGATATTTAACCTTTAGTGGCGACTTTTTTAATTCACTAAAAGCCTGGTTTTTCTGACAGGCCTTTAGTGGCGACTTTTAATCGCCACAAAAAGTATGACCTTTTTTTTTTTTTTTTTTTTTTTTTAAAAGCGCTGAGGCTGTTGGACCACCCAGCTTTTAGTGGCGACTTTTTAAGTCTTTTGTGGCAACTAAAATTTTGACTACCGGATGGGAATAGTTTATGCGCTAATTTTTGGGTTTGGGAATAGAAGAGCCAGCGCATGAGATTATTTATGGCCCAGCGGCCATTTGTGTCCTTTCCCCCTTTTTCAATCCTGAAAAGAAGTGCTACTTTCCTTCATTTCCTAACAAACAAAAACACTACGAGGAATGGAGTCGGGAACTTTTTTAACACAAAAAAAAAAAAAAAATTTGGAACCAAACTAACCCATTAAAAAAAAAAATCAAAGTAGGCTTCACACACAGAATCTGTGCGTGAAATAGGGTTCATTTTTTTTCTTTTCTTTTTTTAAGCTATCAGAATCACGTTTTTTCCATACTTTAGGTAAAGATTAGTCATGTTTCAAAATCCCGAAATATCAATATGTTATTTAGAACTTAATATTTTTTTTGCGTACAATAACGTCGACTCATTACATCAAGTATACCTAAACGTTTGGATCGTTGTTTTAGGGGTTGTAAAGTGCCCCGAAGTAAGTTTTGTTTGCTTGGAAACTTGTCATCTTTGTTCTTTGAAAATCAAACTCAAAATTAAGCTTTTTTAATTAAGCTTTTTCCGTACTTTAACCGAAGATTAGTCACGTTTTAAAACACCGGAATATAAATATTTTATATAAAACTTCATTTTTTTTAGCGTAAAATAATGTCGGCTCATTACATCAAGTATACATATATGTTTGGTTCGTCATTTTAGGGGTTGTAAAGTACCTCGAAGTAAGTTTGGAAATTGTTATCTTTAAGTTTTTTTTCGTACTTTGACCGAAGATTAGTCACGTTTTAAAACTTCGGAATATAAATATTTTATATAAAACTTAATATATTTTTTAGCGTACAATAATATCGGCTCATTACATCAGGTATACATATGCCTCTTTAATGTTTGCTATCGCCGCTTCCTGTTTTGCTTTCTTAGCGAAAGTTTGGGGTGGCATACGCATAAAAGATTTGATTGAATGAATGCCACCTTGGTAGTTTTCAAACAAATCCTTTTAAGAAAGCGGAGCGGGGCCAATTTCTTGTACTTGCTCAGTGTGCCCCCCTTTCTTAGCACGATGGAAGTGTCCGATTATAGCACGACGTGCTGCTTCAATCGCTCGATATGAAAGACGACCAGTTCTACATCCTACCCAGTATCGGAATTGGATTGAATATTTCCTCGGTTTCCGAGAAGGGTTTTAATGGCGACCAGACTCTTATGAGTCACAGAATTTGAAGCCCTGTACTAGAGACGGGAAGAACCAGAGGAAGAGGAAGACTCCATAGCTGATAGAACCAAGGACAAGGTCTGGACTGACGAGAAAGCTGAGTTGGCAGCTCTGGAAGCAATGATAGCCTTTCACTCATTGTATAATAGTTGGTTTTATTACCTTTTTTTTTATTGGCTTCATCCCGAATGTCCCATTACTGATGGGGAAATCTGTTCGGAAAGAGATATTTAAACAATAATAAAAGCGGCATTATCCCTAAACTTTAAAAACACACAAAGAAATCATGCAACACAACTTATTAACATCATAGCCCATCGAATCTTCCTAAGTTATGGAAGTAAATTGTTCACGTAAATAAAAAATAAGGACATGAGCATGGTAGAAAACTAGTTGTAAATTGTTGAAACTTTAAATGGTTATAACTTTGCGCTCGGATGTCCGATTCACGGGATTTTTTTTACCCAGAGTATTTTTTCGAGATCTACGCAGACAAACGGCGGCAAGACAGTTTGGCTAAGCCGATTTTCCAAAAAACGCCCGTTATCCCATTCAATTTGAATTTTGCCCCAAATTTGTGCAAAAATTTCATTCTTCTCTAGTAAAAATCTAATGATAAAAAATCTATTTCGAGATGCTAATCCCGTGGTAATGATGTTTTGAATGTCAATTTCGAGGTTCGAAATTCAATTTATGAAAACGAGTTAGATAGCATTAGTTAACAATATAAAAAATAAAAAGTATCTACTTTGTAACATTCACCAATTTGGCTTGGTGGTTTAGCCTCTCTTTTTTACTCACTTCTTTTTTATGCCAACAACATGGGATCAAACCTTGGTGGGAGCTTTGAATGAGATATATTATACCTTGGTTGAACCTTTTGTATTGGATGGATTATTTTTTAATATAATATTTTTATTTATTTCAAAACACTTAAATCAAAACCCTATAAAATATGACACTTAGATCTAAAGATGACAAGTTTCCAAGCAAACAAAACTTACTTCGGGGCACTTTACAGCCCCTAAAACGACGATCCAAACGTTTAGGTATACTTGATGTAATGAGCCGACGTTATTGTACGCAAAAAAATATATTAAGTTCTATATAACATATTGATATTTCGGGGTTTTGTAACATGACTAATCTTTGCCCAAACTATGAAAAAAATGTGATTTTGATAGCTTAAAATAAGAAAAGAAAAAAAAGGCACCTTGTTTCACGCACAGATTCTATGCGTAAAGCCTACTTTGGTTTTTTTTTTTTTAATGGGTTAGTTTGGTTCCAATTTTTTTTTTTTTGGGGGGGGGGGGGGGGGGGTTAAAAAAGTTCCGGACCTCGAGGAATAGGATTAGAATTTTACATATGGCTTTTGTTGGAATAAAATCTGAATTCACAGGATACACGACTTTGGTCGTAGTCAGTTTAACCCCATAAACCCCATCCACTTGCAGCCATGTTGATCAAAATGACTAAGTTTAATGACTTGACCTTTCTGTCTTCCTCCCGATGACATTCTCAAAGCAATAATTTTTTTTCTTGGTTTCTTTTTATCTTGAATTTTTATAGGAAAACTTTAAATAATTGCCTAAATTAATACAACTAATTTCTGCAAGTAACCTCATCATAGAGAAAAAGGTTGAAATATGTAACTTACTAAAAAAGATTAATGACCTTGGTTCGAGCCCTGTCTTTGGTAGGAAGCGCTTTAGGTTCTCCAAAGTTAAATTTTTTGACGCGAATCGAACTTAGTCAAACTTCAAAGTGGATACCAAAAAAGAAAAGTGATTAGTATGTATGGGTGCTCATCCTTTTCTGGTATGTTTTCCCACTTTTTCTTTGCATTTTCTGTAGATGGACATTTTCAAGGACTTGCTTGACAAGCTCTTGTTTGTTTGCTAGACAAGTCTTTTCTCTTTAAACTCTTCTGTTTGGAATGTGGATCAAAAGGTCAAAGACCCTTTTCAATTTTCAAACCACACCCTTACCTAACTTATAAGGTTTCGTAACAGTTCCCTCTTTGCAGGGAAGAAGTTTACCTTAAAACGCTACGGGTTTGACAGAATTTAGTACCTTTGATCTAATCATATTTTTATAGTAATAAGTTCACGTAGTATGTATAGATGGTTTATCTAGAACTTAGTAAACAAAAAATAAATAAATTGTGATTCATAATTTATAAACCTAAAATACTTGATCCGCCTTTGCCTCTTTGTAACACCCCTTTAATCTCAAATTCATGGGATACCATTTGGATATGAACAACATTAATAATAAAAAAATAAGTAATTTTTGAAATTCGTGATCTAAAATAAGTATTAGACATTTTTGTCACAATAGACCATCTCTTAAGGATTAAATGAATTTTTAAATTTAAATTGTTTCTAATGGTAGTAAGATAACCCCCTTTTTTCTGGATATACTAAAAAGAAATGTTTGTTTCATAAATAGGCACATAATGCTTATAACTTTTTATATTTTAATGAAGGATCTTGAATTTATTCACTTATAACATAATTATTTTTACGCCATCTGATTACATTAAAATTAATTACAAGTAAGTGTTTGATTGAAAATGTGAAAAATCAAGACAATTAGCATGCTATACATGTTTTTATTTTCACCCGGTGTTCAATAATCAATATAAGTATCGGGGCAGCGTAAGGCTCGTTAGAGAGGAGCGTTTCCTACCATGATTCACACGTTAAATTACACTTATAGCATAATTAACTTAATTAATGATCCAACAGGGCCCACGAACCGTCCTCTAAACCGTCGTTTTTTCCTAAAGAAGAGAAGAAATGGACGGTGATGCTGATAATTGTACTGGGCCAGGGCCTTGTTGGGAATAGCAGTTCATGGGCTTTTATACTTTACACGGTAATGGGTATGTGGTCCAACATGGCCCACTTTAACCATGAAAAATGATTTTCAAATCCTTTTTTTGTACTGACTAAAAAAAGTTACATTTTTGTTTGACTTATATTTTATTTTTGTTTCCTAAAAGGGAACAAATTTTTGTTGGCTGTTGTAATAATGAACATGCTGTAGTAGTAATTCTTTATGGCATGAATTTAAAATATTTTGACCTTAAGAAATGCGTTTGTTGATTTAACTACAAATGCATTTGGCTTTTTTTTTTTTTTTTTTTGAAAGGATTAACTATTTTGAAAATGTAGGGTATTTGTTACCTTTTTTACCAACACATGTATCAGAGAATTTTGTCCACCAAGTCTTATACATATGAGAATAAATCATCCAGTGTTTTTACCTTTGCTATTTTATTCATCTCAAAAAAAGAGGGTAAATGGTAATACGTTCTTAACATATATGCTTAGTTTTTCACTAGTCCACACTCTTGATGATGATAGACGATTCACCATTTTTGAATAATTAAAAATAGAAGAACAAGTTCAAACTAAATGAGATAATCTTATTTTATCTTACCATGTCTAGCACAAAGAAACACATGACTTTAGAAAGGGGATTTGGCATTCCCATTTCCTATAGAAATTACCACCATTCACACAACACGTTCTTTATACATCTCCATTTTCAACATCAATATGAGAAAGACTATTAACTCTTTTGAACTAAATAAAATGATCAACTAACAAAATCTCATTTTGTCTTACCACGTATAGCACAAAGAAACATGAAGAGAAAAAAAATCATAAGATCATTGATTTTGTCTTTGAAGAGTTTGTTTAAACTTTGTCATTCTATACAAATTACCACCATTCACACAATATACGTAACATATTTTCCGTGTCAGTTTGAAGGGATTTGTAAAACATGCAGAATTGGGTTTGGGAGCAAAGAAGCAATAACCCAAAAAAATACCATTTCTTAAGAAGCAGTCTTTAATTAAAATGCGACACGTCTGAAGCACGCAAAATGTTTTTTTTCTTTTTCGGTTGGACCTCATGTGTCATGTCACAAAAAAATACCATAACGATTTTTCATAACTCTTCTCAAAAGCTCTTTGTTTTTTTATCTTATGCGGTGTTCGGTAATTGCTTTGGAGCTGATTAATCTGAATTCACACTGAGATACTCGACTTTAAAGGATAAAGTGCTTCTTAGCAAAAAATAACTTTAATTTCAGAAGACGAATTTGAAACTTCTGATTAATCATGAAAGGATACTTACCACATCCAAATGCACTCCTCAAAGAGAAAGTGTACACGGTCGTATGCAATATATTTTACCCAACTATGAGTCGGGGTCGATCCCACATGGAACAATATGCTAGACGATTAAGAAAGTAAGGAACTTTCACCAATTAAGCTAAAGCCAAACGATATATAATATTTTGGTTTTTGGAGAAAATTATAACTAATGCAAAAATGTAAATTAACCTAGAAAGCAAGTAAAATGATCAATGGCCACAAGCATGGATACAAGGGAATTTACTCTCAAGTAACGATCCAATGTAGTTTATGATTTTACAACTAAGAGTGGGGTTATGTTAATAGATAATGATTTCTAAAATCTCATTGCAAGTCTTCCAACCAAATCAATGAATTTCACTCTAAGCTTTTCCAAGCCTTAGAGTGTGATATTAGGCACAATCAATTTAACCTCAAGTAACTATCCTCTTCCGAGCTTAAGTTATTAGATGGGTTTAATGACCCAAATTCTTGTTAATCAATCTTTCCCAACCTAGATTTCCTCTTCCGAGCTCAATCAAAGTAAATGGGTGAGTCCTAGGGTTAACTAATCCCTTTGGAAACATTCAAGAACGAGATTAATTAAAGAAACAATAACCCACTTCACTAGGAATAAAAATCATTCAATACATAAACATAACAAGAGTTTCAAACCAAACTTTAATCAAGAATATTTTCATAAACAAGATTCAAGTAATGGAATAGAAAGCTACACAGTTAGATAATCAATACAAAGCAAGGAATTGAAGAAAGAATTAAGAAATGTCTCATTAAAGTGCTTTCAATCTTCTCCTCCAATGGTGTAGATGAAACCCTAGCCTCCAAGCTTGATGAAAAATGGCCAAAGATGAAAATGTTTTGTTGCCCTAAGCCTCTCTTTTATGCCCAGATTTCAGATTTGCAATTCTGCCCGTTTTTTTGCGAATCTGTCCCGTTTTTGCGAATCTGTCCCGTTTTTGCAAAACTGTCCAGTTTTGACAGTTTTGCAAATCTGTCCAATTTAGCCTCTTTTTGACTTTATGTTCACTTGGTTTCTTCTGATCACTTCTAAATCATATAAAATCAACTTATCAGACTCGCAGGTCACGCTTCTTCTATCTTCGTATGTTTTGCTCTATTTTTGGTCCATTTTGCTCCGTTATGCTCTCTAGGCATCTTATCCTACAAAACAACATAAATACACAAAAAGTAACAACAAAAGTGCTTGAAGAGTCACAAAAGCTTAAGGAATTAGCATCGAATATCCCGTAATTTCACGGCTCATCACCACCTCATTATGACCTTGACCCGTTCTCAAAAGGTATGGGTGAATGTGTATGTGTGTAGAGTGCCAAGCATAAACATCCAAGAACTTTAGTTACACGTTGATGACTTCTAGTCCACAAAGACTTTCTCTGAAATCCTAATGTTTTTACAAGCCCTTCAATGTACATTGAAAAGATTGTTACATCTACTGTGTAAATTGAGGAATGGCACACCCTTTTTTGGTCAAGATTTGATTCTACATGATATGAAAAGTCTTATTGTATGATCAAGTAATAATCATTGGAGATTTGGAACAGTTTGATTTGTGTTTCTGTAAACCATTTCATAATTACTTCTAGCTTGATTATCAGTGGCTAAAGTCATAAGCGACTTTATAAATTTGTCTGCATTTTCACTTTAGCACTAGAAGTTTGGAACTTAGAACTTATTTTTATTGAACACTGCTACTTACTTAGGTGTAAGTTTTGAGTATTGTGAGTGTTTAATTGGAATAAATCAAAGTTTTAGTATCATAGAGAAATACACGGACAAGTTTAGAGGGCCGTTTATGACTTTAGCCATTATTATTGGTGATTAGTTTTATGAAATAGTTATAAGACCGATAATTACGTTATATTGTAGATGTTAGGCCCGAAAAATCCAATATATGAGTATTGCAATGGATATTGAACGTTAAAATGGATATGTATTAAATAAAATAAAAAATGATCACATTTGCCAAAAAAGTACAGAACAACTATGTGTCTCTCAAATACATCTTATAATAATTTTCCAACTGAATATGTCAAATTTAAACGAGTAAGTCTTTACACTGTTTAGTTGATTAACTTAAACCGAGAATAAAACCACTCGTGTTTGCCAAAATTCTGTCACCGACCGGTCTACACGAAATCAAGAATACTCAATTCAATTGAAGACAAAAAGGTGTATCGAAAAATGAAAATTAGTAACTTCTAAAAGTTTGACATAATGCAGCACCGCAACCAAGGTTGTGAGTTGTAACGCTGTTTTGGGTAGTTACAACTTGCTTGGATTTTTTTAAATAACTACTCGGCTCATTTATACACATTTCGATTAATTTTACGAGATATGTTTTACTTCCATGAATATCATATAGTTCTGTTCATCAAGACTTGAATAGAGAGTAAAAATCATATACTTCCTCAACGTTTAGTCTTTCACGTATTGAGAATCAAACTAGTTGATCTTTAATCAATATTTTCATATGTATTATTTAATCACATTGATATGAGAAGAATTGCAAATTTATAGTACGGTATTTTTCATATCGCTTTCTAGTATCTAAATTTTAATTTTAAAATTTTGAGTTCAGTTAATATAATTCAATTTAGCTCTGGAAATTAGTCAAATTAACTCTTGAGAAGCAAAATCCCATGTATTTTTGCCTTCATTGATACTTGAACTTGAAGTTCCATGTATAATCCTTAATCTATTTTATTAATCATTAGGTCACACCCTTAAATACATTGTGAGTTATTATTATTTTATTATTAATAATAGGGAAAACATCACTAATTGCCCCAAAAATACAAAATATTTACCCGCTCATGTCCCTTCCCAAACTATTTTCGCTTCTACCTCCACCGGCTGAAAATATTTACCTGACATACCCCTCGGCCAAACCCCTTCCTCTTTGTGATACCATCGTAGTATATTTGTATATCATGGAGGTCTAAGAGAAGAACTGAAACAGTCTTCCATGATGTCATCTCAGTATATTTATATACCATGATGGTACCATGGTCCTTAGGAGTGTCTCATTGTAGGACTGAAGCAGTCCTTCATGATACCATCACGGTATATGTATATAAGACGATGGTATCATATAGGTTTTTTTCGAGAAAAGTATGTCATTTTTAATAAATGAATATAGATCATTCATAATACCGTCTCAGTATATTTATATACCATGATGGTATCATGGAGGACTAAGAGAAGGATTGAAGCATTTTCCATGATACCATCTCAGTACGAGAAAGACTGAACCATCTTACATGATACCATCTCAGTATATTTATATATCATGTTGATATTATAAATGGGGACATCTTGAGTAAATATTTTTTATTTTTTCTAAGAGGTACGAAAGTATTGAGAGTATGAGCGAGTATTGTTTTGATTTGAGGGGGCATTCGTGATGTTTCTCCTTAATAATAAGACTTAGAAAAAGACCAAGTTGAAGGAGAAAAATCAAAATGAAAAAACAAAGGTCAACAGTCAACACTAAATAAAAAAGTCTCTTAATAATACGAACACAGATGGAAAAAAACGCGCTGACTTATATTTTTTAAGAGTTAGTATATAGTAGTATGTACTGTACTTTGGTACATGTGTAGTTGACTAGTAGTAGTAGTAGTAGTTTGTTAACACTTTATAACAACACGTAACGCGCCATCTGAAAATTCTCAATTCGTTGGCGTTTTATTTTCTTGATTTAGACCGTCGGTGCATGCCATCTGGATATTTAGTGGGCGATTGGACATTAAAATGTGAAATTTGAAGAAAAATTAGCGTTTGAAAAACAAAGGTTAACAAATGATATTGAAAATTGGAGTTGTGTATGGCTATGAATACAACTTAGAGAAATGTTGAATTTTATGAATAATTTGGCGTGAAAAATATGAATATAACGTTTTGGAGTTATTTCAACTTCACGCTGAATTTCGGAAAATTGTAACAATGTTATGTCAAGACATGATTTCGGTATAAAATTCCAAAAAAAAATTATCCATGGCCAAACGGGTTCTTATACTTAACTGTCTCAACTTCGAATTTACTTTGGATAAATATGTTAAGAAAAATGAACGCTTTCCACCGAAAAAATCATACTTTAAATCTCAAATATCTAGTCAAAGTTGTATGTAGTGCTTTAGTTACCGTTCATTCGAACCGAGTAACTTCTATTAAGACACTTTATATGTGTTAAAATATTTATAAATAATAGATTTAGAACTCAATAAATTAAATGAGTTGTGGATTGATCTGAACTCAAGCCTCATAATATTGAATCCGAAATTAGCGTTTGTCTCTAGTTAGGAGTGAAGAACCCCAGTCATTTAGTATATTAATGATAAATAAAGATCCTTTTATTAATACAACATTTTTTAACGGGCTGATTTAACTAAATCCAAATAAGTTGAAGCAATAGTTTTGAAATATTCTTTCTCAAATTGTTTTGAAGTGCTTTACTTGAGCCGAGGGTTTATCGAAAACTTCTTTATCTCCACAAGGTATAAGTAAGGTTTGCGTACACGTTACTCTCTGATAGTCCACCTGTGAAATTACACTGAATCTGTTGTTGTTGTTGTTAGTATTATACTATATTATTGTCTCTCTTTAGAGGGGAGATGTGAAACTATTGAGGAGATTAATTATGTGTGACTGCATCAGAATTTTTCAATTTAATAAAGTCAGAAAGACCCAAGTGACCAGAATAATCAATAGCTTTATCAGCTTAAGAGGAATTATGCAGATTGTGAAGACATCATACCCAAATAAGAGCAACAAGAGATTAAATTAAACCTTTAAAAATAATGACAAGATGATAAGATTTTTTCATTTTTAATCAGAAATATTTGGTTCGAATCTCAAAAATAAAAAAATTAAGAACTATTTTTTTCATTTAATGAATTTTAGGAGATGTTTTTATTGTTGTTGTTGTCTGAGGCAATATGAATTGGAATTTATCATGCTTCAAAATAGTTACCAAATATCGAGCTACAAAAAAGCCAAAAAAAATTGTTGGCAACATTTATTAATAGGGGCTTGTGGTCTCCAGCTAGTGCTCTGCTGGTTACTTTTCTCTTTCCCTCACCCCTTATTTTTAAGTTTGCACAACCTGCCGGCAAACTTCTTTTCGAATTAAATGATTTAAATTAATTTAGTGAACATAATATCTGATAAATTAAAACTATGAATTATCTAGTATGCATTCTTTATCCTTTTTTATATGCCAATATTTGATCGAACACGACTAAGAAAAACCGTTCTGTCATATAAAAATGATCATTATGATTATAGACATGTTACATTTAATATCTGAAAAATTAAAACTATGAATTATCTAGTATGCATTCTTTATCCCTTTTTATATGCCAATAATTGATCGAACACGACTAAAAAAAACCGTTTTGATAAGTAAGTTATTATATAAAAATGATTATGATTTTAGTCATGTTTCATTCTTATAAGAGAGCGTCATTAAGATAATATTTTGTTGATATTGCTATTTTGGCTCAAAATTTGAAAAGAAAAATGAGGATTCAATTTGAACAAAAAAGAGGTAAATGAAAGTAAATAAAAAGAAATAATAGAGTTAATGGTGGAATAAAAAGAAATTATAAATTATCATTCAATGTGTGATAGTCGTTTTAGAACCCCACTCACCCAGATTCGTGTCGCATAAGGTCCATTAAAGGTAAGCGTTTCCTACTAGATTTCTTTTTAATTTTTTAATTCTCACGGCTGGAACCGAAACTTTTAGTTAAGAGTGAAGGAATCATATTCATCTCACGGACAGTTCTCAGTGATGACGGGAAATATACTCGAGCAACACTCTCTTGTCATTACTTGTACTGTACTACCAAGATTTCCTTTATTCTTTTGATAAATTTTACATACTATCCAATTTTACAAAACTGCAATTAATATTCTGTAGCATTTCCAAAAGAATCCAATCTTGATTAGCTAGAGAAAATCATTTTCAAAAATGATTGTGTGCAGCTAATACTTCATCTCTCTGTCATCAATCTACTATCTATGTATTGTAATTGTCAAAGATGAACTATGATCAAATAGAGACATTTTAATTTACTCACCTAACATTTGTGTAGCATCAAAGGCAAACATTGGTAAACAGTAAATCAGATTCCAATATATTGTGTTCCAAATTTGATTCCATTATGAAGATTTTTGTGTCAATTAAAATGCCCAGAAATTGATGTGGCTCAATTAAAACCATTGAAGCAATTAAGGATCTAGAGATTTACAAAAATGATTAAAAAAAAAGCATCTAATTAAATAAAAGACTTGTACCAAAAAAACTGCATGCAAATTAAAGATTTTTTTTATATATCAATTGCCAGCATGGAAGATATGGTTTTCTGTTTGGTTGTGGATATAAGTTCGTCTATTTTGTTTCTAAAAAGTATCATTCTTATTGTAGTAGCTAAAAAGAACTTAATTACTTAATATATATTGAGAGTGTAATACATCGCGTTATGATCTAAAACATAACTACAAGTAAATGCATAAAAAATGGATAAAGATAAAGCGGCAACACGCTACATGTAAAGTTATAATGAACTTGTAAAAAGTTCTTACACAGTCAATATATATTGGTTAAATTATTCAAAAGGGGGAAAAAGAATTTAAGCTATGTTTTAGATGTGGAAAATATGACTGATTAGCCCAACTCATCGAAGTCTTTATTATATATACTATACGACGTGGAGAATAAGCAAGTGTATGCATGCTAAAGAAAATTATTTCAAATAATCAAGATTATTACAATGGCTACATTTTAAACTGTTAACAAATTTAATTACTGTGCTATCCGAATTAATTAGCTTCTTTTCCAACCAGATATTTAACATGTTTAATTAATTAGAATATATTTACTACTTAGTGACCATAATTCTTTTGTCGGTCTTACGTACGAACCCCTAGCTTTATGATTTATAGATAGGTGATCTAATTAAGTGGCAATATATCATTAGTAGCAAGAAAATGTGAGAACATTAATATGATAAGAACCAACAACGTGAATATATCTCATGATGAGATATAGTTGTCTCATCCCACTTCTTGTAAAAAAATTGGTATGCTTGTATTGTGTATAAACTACTAATTCACCCGATCTCAAGTATTAGTCGTTTGGAGTCTTTTGATGCAACATATTTGACCCTTGAATAGAGAAGATTTTTTTACTTATTTTCAATATGAAAATTTGTCAAGAACAAAAAGAACAAATTTCTAGCACACCCAGTGAGTCCAACTTCATCCTTCATATCTTTCTCTTACAAATCAGATCTACAGATTCTGAAGCCAACTATTGTGATGGCATCAAGGAAGAGCAACAACATCCCATGCTATAATATTTACATTGTTGCAACGTTCATTGTACATGAACATACATGCTGATAACATGTATCATGCGCTAAGATCTAGTAAAATCGACAAAGATAATTACTTTATTTTCCTAGATATGCTTGAGATGAGTAAATCTTCAAACAATGAGGGTACATATCTCATATTCTAGATCTATTCGATGTGATTTCTCAATCAGCATCCAAGGTTTACGAGTTCAAGCGCTATTTCCAACTTAACACATGAAAGGACAAGTCATTCTATTATAGTAGGGTCACTCCTAGTAAAGTTTGAGGTAATGTGATCAATTACGCGTATTGATTGTCGCAACCAAGTAGATAGCTTTTTAGGACTCTTACCTCATTCCCCTCTCCTTTTTTTTGCCTTCATGTTGCCACACACAATGAATTAGAATCAAACCTGGACTAGTTTATGAATGAATTAGAATCCAACCTTGATGTATGAATGAATTAGAATCCAACCTTGACGAGTTTATGCACTCTACCCAATTTAGCGCATGGAAGGACAAGCTGCTCTATCAAAGAAGGGGTCACGTCCTAGAAAAGTCTGAGCTAATGAAATCAACAGCTGACAGTCACAACCAAATAAATTGCGTTTTAGAACTCTATCCCATTCCTCTCTCACCTTTTTTTTCACCCCATGTTGCAAACGGGTTAAATTAGACATATAATCTTAGCATTAAGTAAGTATAATTTTTTTTTGAAAGACTTATAATATGAACCAAAAAAAGGTAGTATTATCGAGACAAGACCACGTGGATGAATTTCATGTAGAGACGTGGATGTGTGAGCCAAGACCGGCTCATTGTACGGTACAAAGTACCTATCAAAATGGGGAGAGAATTGTCTACCTAGTTGTACTTAAAAGTACTTCTTTAAATATATATAAAAGTACTTAAATAAAGTGCTATTAATAATAGGAGCAATAGTTAGGTTTGCATGGAGATCTGAAATATGACAGTTGGATATGTCATATAATGTCTGATTTTTCTAATTTTCCTTTTAAGTCAAGTAATAATTTTATATTATGGTGTAAGAATTTATTGTGTTTCTTTGTTTTGTAATGTTATAAGAAAATTGAAAGTTGCAATTGCATTAGTAGGACAAAAAAAGTCTATGCAAAGAGACACTGCATACCTCAGAATTGAGGGTTTTAGGGTTTGACTTCGTGCTTGAGCTCGATTTATGTGAACCTTATGATATATTTGAAGTGATTATTGAAATAAAAAGTTCTTTTTAGCTGTCGAAGGCATATTTTATACTCCAGTTAATTAGCTGTTAAAAAAATGGAGCTCATTATAGTCATATGTAAACGAGAGCGGAAAATAAAACGTAGTAAAGCAGTACAATCGATATGATGTTATTACAATCATATTTAGACACAATACTGGCCACAAAAAAAGTTAAGAGTATCATGATATATATGTTTTGAATTTTCTTCTCATTGCTCATTATGGGAAATATAATTATATATATAGACCTTATTTACGAATTTTTCATTTAGTTTCCAATTTTCAAAAGATACACGGAAAATGAAACATGTCTAACTTTAATTTGATTCCTTTCCTCTCTTTTTTGGCATTTAGTAGAAATACTATGAAAAATATAGTTACAAATAAATATTTAAATCCGTAAATTAGCATAGTGGGAAACACCATATATTGCGTCAAGAACCAAGCCGGATTTATTTTTATTATTTTTGTTGGAACCGTCAAATTCATATAATCGAGTTTGGAACCTTTGGCTTGGTCAAATATCCACTCAAAAGCAAAAAGGCAAAGTTAGATTCTTCTTTTAACCAAAAAAAAAAAAAAAAAAAAAAGTAGCAAATATAAATTCAATTTAAACATCCCTTTGCATCCTCAGCTTTTTTTTTTCTACAAAATTTGGGCTAACAGTAGTTTCAGTTTCCTAATTATCTATACGTTCCAATTTTAGTCCTTATAATATCTACTTACGTATATTTTTATTTTCAATTAATTGAGACATGCACTTTTAATTCTTTTTGCTAGTAAAGACTCACAACCAATTGTTTCACCACCTAACTACCCGCGTGACATATTAAACTTATATTGTTACTCCATATTTAACAATAATATAGTTCTAAAAATAGTTCAAATATGACATATATATTTCCTGTATAAAAGGACCCAAAACACACATTTTAATTAATTGAAAGTTAAATATGCTTTGTTGAATATTAAGAATCAAAATTCATCAATATCTGAGGGCCAAAGGTGCTGTTATCCCACAAAATTTCTTATATTTGTAATCTGAAAAGAAAGATTATTTTCATTGTTATTTTTTTTTATCTCCAAAAAAGAAGTACCAAATATGATTATACATATATAATAAAGTTTTGCTGTTTTCTTTTTGGGCTACGCGTTAGCTATAAAGTATTTTAGTTTTTTTTTATAAGAAACTCCACTTTTTGTCTGATAGATTAATTGTTTGTTTAATGAATAATTGCACATTTTTATGTGAGCGTGCATGTGTACTTGAAGTGTAAAGCTTTGTTAGTGACGCACTGTTCACACTCTAAATTAAGACTTGCTTCTTCTTTTTATTCTTCAATTTTTATTTTTATTTTTTGTGGTTTCTACTAATTCAATATTGCTGTCCTATTACTTTATCCATCGGTCTATCAATATAAATTTAAATAGACTTTTTCAAGAAGATTATTAATCTTCATGTTTAGACAAGACCTCTCTAGGATCTGTGATTTCTTATTGTTTTGGTAACTCTTCAAAGGTAAGCTGTAAGATTTGGTTCAACTCGTTCAAGAGGCGAAGCTGGAATTTGAATTTTAAGAATTTAAATTTTTAAGGTAGGGGCATCAGATATTCTGATTTTTTAATTTTTAATATATCTCCAATAGAAGATAATCTTAGCATATTGTGGATTACTATGTTACAGTAGAGGGAACCTTTCTAGTGCTTTAAATAAAACTACCAATTGAAAAAGAAAGAGGTTCAATATATGGTAGTTTGGTCTAGTATGTAACCAAAAAAAGAAAAAAAGAAAAAAAAAGAGATAAATAAAATTATTTAAAAAGGAAAAAGAAAAGGAGAAAATAATAAAGTGGTGACGATGACTATTCTTGCAACCACAAATTTAATCCATAACCTTCAATTATTTATGTACAAATAAATAAAATACCAAATAGTACATAATGTTTATAATATTTCTTCGACAGGTAGTATGAGTTATAACAAAAATACAAAATGACACCAAAAATGTAAAGGCTTGATTAATGCTTCTTTGCATTGAAGAATATTAAAATAAATATCTGTCCCTTTAGACTTATCTAAAAACTTTTTGTTGGTATTAACTCATCAACCTTTTTTCTTCTTCTTTTATTATGGGATTTTATTAGTCAACTTGTCGGTCATCCAAGAAGTATGCATGGAAGTTTCAATTAGCTTTGAGCTTTCACTTTCCTCTAATTAATACTAATATTATTCCAAAGGCTAAGTATGTTTGTCAATTTCAAATGTTCACCAACTCAAAAAATCAATCCAACCTAAGCAAATACATCATTATGGCTATTCAACACTTAATTAGTACCAGTGTTTTAAAAGGCGGGGTGTAAGGCGGGGCGTTTTACATACGTCTCGACGAGGCGTAAGCCCCATGGGTATTTAATTTTTAGTATTTCTTAAAATAATATAATTACAATAAATATTTTTAAATAGGTAAAATTACATAAAAAAATAAAAGAAAACTGTAAATAAATGAAATATATATAAATATATATATATATATATATATATGTGTGTGTGTGTGAGAGCGCGTGCGCGCTTGATCCTCACAAAAAAAATGATCAAAGCCCATTATACACCGCTTATAACTTATAATTATATATAACATAATTTTACAAGTATAAACAATACAATGAAATAAAAGCTATTATGAAATGCAAAACAATTCTAACATTTTAACTTTCAAACACGGAAAAAAACACAGTTTCTTAAAACACTATTACTATCATACTATTCATTTTATCTCCCTATAAGCAAATAATCAATAAAATTTATCAATATTACAATTAAAACATAACTTCTTCATGAACAAAAAATAAAATTATATGATAATTCTGGTACATAGGACTTATGACCAATGACAAGTGAAAATGTACAATTCCGCTATGTGTTTTTTTTTAAAAAAATAAGTGATATTCACCCTCACGACGTTCTCAAATAGTAAATATCCAATACTACGACTTGTTATATGAGTTACACCCAATCTTCTATTTCTATAGATGAAAAACTATTAAGTATCATTATTTTGTTAAACAATTATGAGGGTGAATGATTTTAATTAAGGAATTTAAAATATAATTTGTGTAAGAACTGTTAGGCGAGCCCTGGGCGTTGAGCGTTAGGCGTGTTTAAGGCGTACGGTTGGGCGCTTAGGGCGTAAGCCTCATAGGAACTAAGCCCCGCACGTTAGCCCCAGGGCGTTTTGTCACTGCCCTGCCCCGAGGCGAGCCCCGGGGCGAGTCCTGACACTGTCTTTTAAAACAATGATTAGTACTAATTGTACCTTCTAGTTTTTTCTACCTAGTGATGCAAGCAAATGCATACAATCCATACACCACGTATGAAATATTTCTAATCTCGCCAAAGATATAAAATACCTTTGAATTCAAAAAGGGTATTGATTGATTCAATCATTCAACATTTTAATCATATGTACTATTCGACCAACAATTTGACAAGGAAATTAGATATATGTCGAAGATAATTTCAACAAAGGAATTTTTTCCACAATTAATCTTTTTATAATTTATAAACAACCAATTGTCAATAAGTAAGAAAAATTAATGTTGACTTCTCGGTTTTTATTCTTTTAACCCTTTGAGTATACTTTGGTTCTTTTATATATTTTTTTTTCCTCGCAATTTTGTACTTGTAGATCAAGAAATTGCATTAATGGTGATCGGTTGTTGTAAGTTTTTCCTTTGATATTTACAAAGCTTGGAGGGTAAGTTATTTGTGCTGTTTGCTTAAGGGAAGCCAGCTAGTAATTACATCATCAATGGCGATTATTCATAACTACTATAGGTCAATGTAATGTCATTGGTATACTAGAATTTCTTGTTGAATAAAGAATATAGTAGAATTTGACTTAGCTTTTTCAAGAAACTGAATTTTTTTCGAAGTATTCCTATTTGTCATTTTTTTTTTCGTTTTCTCACCTAGTGTCAGGTAATCGCATTGGGCCTCAAATAATTCGTATTCACTCCATGTAAAGTCAATTAAAGAGGGAAGCGCTCCTTACTAAGATTTTTTCTATATCGTGGCTCAAATTCAAGACCTCTTGTCGAAGGTGTGGAGGGATTTTGTCCTTCCCATCATAATCTTTGGCGGTCTATTTGTCATCTTTCATCAACCCTCAATGTTTTTAACCAATACGCATCAATAATTTGAAATTTATGAATTCCTCTAGCAATCTCAAATTAATACATAATAACGATCGAATTCACAGTTAAATATTTATAAATATCTAGTATATTCATTTAATACATATTCTGGTCTAGGAAAACATTATTGAATTTACGTATTACATTATATATAGATTAAATGCCTTGCCAGCACATGCATTAATTTTTAATAGATGCAACTAAATGTGAAAATAAAGGATATCAAAATTGAAAATTAAGGAGAAAGGAAAAGTTATATTGAGTCAAGTGGAATTCCAATTTTATGATAAAATGTGAACTTATACAAGTTTTGATAAAAAGAATTTCTCTTTTAATTCTTCTTAGTTTTATTCCGATAAGTTGGGCGGAAATTTTCAAAAAACTATATGAAAGCCATTCGTGCTTAACGAGGTAAAAGAGATTATGATCTAGCATACTTATAAAGTTTGAACTAGATTTTGTTCACATTGAATAAGCAATAAAACAGAAAAAACGGAGGAAGAAATTATAGACCTAACAATTTTGAGAATTTGATTTCGATCTTTTCTTTTCTATCTCCCCATTTTCACTAAATAAAGCATAAAATGATTATGATTTACTAAAAGAAGTGTTGAAGTTGAAAAATAAATAGTAATACTTACTAATTTGCTATACCTGGTTGAAATTGAAGAGGAGTCTTGTAACAATGGTAAAAAGTGTCTTTGTGTGACATATATGTTGGAGTTGTGATATCATCCACTAATGTCCCCATCATAATAAACTGCCTACATTATATCGTGAACCATGCCACTAATGCTCCTCAAGGTAGACTGTCTAAATTACATTGTGAATCTGTGTGAACGCTGAGCGTTTCATGCATCAGCCTACCCTTTTTTTCATATCTGGTTAAATTGCATAAAAAATTTAAAATTCCTTGTATTGTCAATATATATATATATATATATATATATATATATTATGAGACTTCTCGATAATAATCATCTTTTATAACATATTTCACTATAATATTTAAGTTTTTTTCGAGCTATTTTTCATGTCGTATTATGTTATAGTAAAAAATATTCGGACAAACGACGTAGTTATAAAAGAGTTTTAATTGTGATCTAAAATAAAAGAAAAAGATGTTTTCATTTGAAAGAGTAAAAGGGTAGTCTTTTTTAAAATACAATTTTTATTACAGCCTCACTAAAAAGTCCATCCACGTGCCTACCCCAACCTCCCCTTTCTAACTACCCCACACCCTCCTATGTCTCCTCTTCTCCTCCTATATATATAAATCAGCTCCTAGCCATCAGTGTTAAAAGGAGAAACAAAAAGAACCAATCAGTATATTCACATTTCATTCTGTTTATAGCAACACAAAGGAGAAAAAAAAAAAACAGTTCTTTTTGTGAATATCATAGCCAAAAAACAAACAAATACCCATTGTTTATATTCCATTTTGTTCATATTTTATCTCATTTTCAATTCTTGATTCCAAAGATTCTTGCATTGAGGTAAAGTTTGAATCTTTATTGTTTTTCTTGTGTTTTCAAGAAATCTTGTAAAAATGGTCTTTTTTTGGGTTGATTCTTTTTTCCTATGATCTGTCAAATGTGGATTCTTTCATGTTTTTCAATGTGTTTCTTAGGATGTTGAGAGCTGAGTAAATAAGAAATTTTTATGCATATTTGTTTTCAGAGGTGTTTGGGACATTGATTATCCCATTATCAATTCTTGGTTTAAAGATTCTTGCATAGAGGTAAAGTTTGAATCTATGTTGTTTTTTTAATGTGTTTTTGCAACTTGTGTTTTCAAGAAACTTGTGAAAATGGCATTTTTTTTTGGTTTCCTATGATCTGTCAAATTTGGATTCTTTTCTGTTCTGAATGTGTTTCTTGGAATTTGGAGAGATTCAGCTGAGTAAATAAGAAAATGTATGCATTTTTGTTTTCTGAGGTGTTTGTGATATTGAAAATGTCATTGATGAAGTGGCTATTTGAATAGATTCAGTTTTTGAGTTTTTTTTGATCAATGGATTGCAAAGTTTATGCTTTTGCTTCACCTTTTTAGTAGTGTCCATTTTTGAGACTATTGAATCTCCCTTAGAAATGTTCTTTTGTTTGTTGAGAATCTGTAAAATCTTGCTTGACTTGTTCAAATATAAAAATGAAAAATATGAAGTGATTAAAAATTTTCCTTGAAGAATATCTTATCGGTCAAAATTTGTAAAAAGTTGGTTCTGCCAAATGATACTTACTGATTCTCTTCTCTTGGAGATTGAATGTTAGTATTAGTTTATTAATACAGCTCATAATGTGGTATACAAAAGTTTATACTTGTTGATGTGCCTACATTTGGCACTTGATTATAATATTTTGAATGATTCAAATTCTTAAGTATATGTTATTACTATTGGCAGGATTTTAAGGTCTCAATTAACTATTCAAGATTTGATTTCGAAATCGTATGGGGTTATCCTTTTCATGCCCACTAGCCATTAGTACTGATTCAGAAACTGGCCTTGATTCTGTCATTGTGAAATCTATCGATTTTGGAAACGATGAGCGAAAGACGCCAATACGATCAGTTAGCTTCAACAGCCAAGACAAAGAATCAATAATATTGCAATTGGATGGCTCTGGGAAGATGTCGATAGAAAAAACTGTCAGCTTTAGGACAATGGGAAATGCAATGGAGTTCAGGAGAAATTCATCTGAAGTTATCGAGTCTCCAAAATCTCCTCTAGTGTTTACTAGCAGCCCGAAACATGAGGCAGCGTTAAAATTGCAGAAAGTGTACAAGAGCTTTAGGACTAGAAGAAAATTAGCAGACTGTGCAGTACTTATAGAACAAAGCTGGTATGGTTTTCTATTCCAAAAAAAAAAAAAAGAACATATCCTGTCTGAGAATTATACTGATTTGATTTTTCCTGACATGTATTTTTGAAAAACTTTCAGGTGGAAGCTATTAGATTTTGCAGAACTCAAGCATAGTTCTATTTCATTTTTCGATCTTGATAAACACGAGACAGCGGTTTCTCGCTGGTCGAGGGCAAGAACTAGAGCAGCCAAGGTAAATTATGGATCATATAATTTATGCTTTTGAAAGTTATTGTAAAATTCTTGGATTTACTCAGATTTTCTTCTTCTTCTTCTTCTTCATGCAGGTTGGCAAAGGCTTATCTAAGAATGGCAAAGCTCAAAAACTAGCTTTACAGCACTGGCTTGAAGCTGTAAGTAGATATTTTTTATGGTATTGAATTTATGTTTTATGCCAAATTTCTATAGTTTGCTAATGTGGAAAAGGTTTCTTGTGGAACAGATTGACCCAAGACATCGTTATGGACACAACTTGCATTTCTATTATGTCCAGTGGTTGCATTCTCAAAGCAAAGAGCCCTTCTTCTACTGGTAACTGTCTAGATAACCAATGATTGAATTGTAACGATAATACAAAAGTAAAAGTTTCTCATTTGCTAACTGTGTTTCTCTGAATCAGGTTGGATATTGGAGAAGGAAAAGAAGTGAACATTGCCGATAAATGCCCTCGGTGGAAACTTCAGCAGCAATGCATTAAGTACCTCGGTCCGGTAAGTCTTAGCTCTATTTATCAGTTTGTTGCCATGAGTATGGCGTTTGGAAAAGGGATCATTACATTTTCGGACCGTAAAAAAATAAGAGCCAGCCAATGTATTGGTTTTGTATATTAATTATAAATATAATATACATATACTATACATATTGTGTATATATCAGTATATGTTTTGTATATTTTGGCTAGCGTCCATAATTAAAATGAGAAAAGTCCTATGGAAAATTTACTTATCGTCTGTTTCTTCTTCTTTCACAACAGATGGAAAGAAAAGCTTATGAAGTTGAAGTGCAAGACGGGAAGCTGTTCCACAAGGAAACTGGGAAGCTCCTTGAGACGACCGATGAACCAAAAGGCACTAAGTGGATTTTTGTCCTCAGCACCTCTAAAACCTTATACGTTGGCAAGAAAATGAAAGGCACGTTTCAGCACTCTAGTTTCTTGGCTGGAGGAGCTACTTTAGCTGCTGGGAGAATAGTTGCAGAACAAGGAGTATTGAAGGTATGTCAATAAATCTTTGAGCAACTGGCACACTTCCAATTCGACAGCTTATTCGTGATTTCGGTCTAACTCTCTTTTGTCTTGTTAACTGAATTATACAGGCTGTCTGGCCTCATAGTGGACATTACCGACCTACCCCAGAAAACTTCCAGGACTTCATTTCATTCATGAAGGAGAACAACGTCGACCTCAATGATGTTAAGCTTGATTCTGATGAAGACGAGGAAGAATCAGTTGGCAAGAAGAGTGTTGTTTTCCTCAGAGGAGACTCTTCTGAGGACGACTTACAAAAAGACGGTTTGGAGACAGAAGAGAATGATTCAGAAGAGTCAACTTCGGAGAAAAGCGACTTAAAAGTGCAAGAGAATGCTGCAGATGTACAACTTTCCGATTCAAAACCATCTCATAGCTTCAGTAGCAAATTGCCTAATCTTCAAATTCCTCGCAATGATGATCTCATAGAGAAACTAAAGAATGAAAGTGAAGCTGCTAATTCTAATTCCAACTCCTTCTTATTAGAATCACCAACAGACGGATTCGAAACAGCAAGAGAATCTTTTGCTCCCGAACAAGATCAAATGGATGAAAGTAAAGAAGAGATAATTCCAGACGAATCTATCATGCAAAGGATAAATTCGCACAAGGATCTTAAATCGTATCAATTGGGAAAGCAATTGTCTTGCAAATGGAGCACAGGAGCTGGACCTCGGATCGGATGCTTGAGAGATTACCCGTCACAGTTGCAATCCCATGCTTTAGAAGAAGTGAGCTTGTCTCCTAGAAGTGCATGCCGGCTCAAGATGAGTTTCTCTTCGAGGGCATCAACACCAGCGAGCTTGAGCCGGGTAATGCAGCATTCATGTTCCCTTTCTCCTATGGGGAACAAAACTTTATCTTGCCTCAGTAGCAGATATTCCTCTCCACCTTATAAAGGACCCTAACTTTAGTTACTCATGAAACTAGGATTAGCTTTTTTTCTTTTTTTTTTCTTTCATTAGTCTGTTCTTTCACTGTGAATAGACAAAATGACATAGGGATTCTTTACTTATTCTTTTCATAAGAATTCTTTCATAGTTTTTTGATTCAACTGTATACAGTTTTGTTCATCCTAGAGGTAGATTGCAATATGCAAGTTGTAAAATTTTGAGTTCCAATACTTATTTGTAACTGGAAAACAAAGAAATGAGAAATAGAAAAAAAAAGGAAATCATTCATTCTTTATATATGGTATTCTTAGCACAACTTTTGTGCTTGATAAGTTGATTATTGCTGTACTCAGGGCCTCTGGCTGTGATGATAAAAGAAAAAGAAACAAAGGGCTCCCACCTATATTTGTCTGACTCTCAAAAAATGATGTCGCATAGGTGTCGGATCCTCCAAAAACCCACTACTTATGGAGGATCCGATACACAGTCGGTTGCATTTTTGAAGGGTTCGGACAACATAGGCTCCCACTTCGTACATTTACTACCATTATTCCCATAGCCTTTCCTTTTAACTCCCATGGTGTTTGCAAGTCTACATGACTCCAATGAGTATTTTAAGGTCAAGAGCATATGTTAGTTGACAGATTGATACTTACTGATTCATGGAAAACTTTTCCACAGTGCTAATTGTTCTCAGTCCTTAGAACACATGAGAACTATTTAACCATGAGTAAGTTGAAACTAGGTGGATAATGCGCCCGCACCCTGTACCCTTCTCTACCTATATATAGGACCTGGTTTCCAAGTAAGATTCAAGACTTTGACGTGCTGCTTTCTATTTTGCTCCGACTCTCCAAATATACTGCCGCACCTGTGTCAGATCCTCTAAAAATATAGTACTACTTTTGATGGATTAGACACCCACCCGTCGGCATTTTGAAGAGTCCGAGCAACATAGGCTGCTCTAACCACACATCTTGTGTTGTACTACCTTGGCAGTTGTACCAAATCCTTAGGGGCTGTTTGGATTTGTTTTTATACATAAATCTTTATGTTGGTTTTTATTGTCCATGGACTTTTTTAATTTCCTAGTTTATGTTAGATAGGCACTGTTGACATGCTAAACTGTTATAAAACATGCCTCTTTAACAAAGTCAAGTATAATAGACATTATTTATATCTGACAATCTGTTGAAGCAAATAATAGAGGCAGTTTTGATAAGACTGACTCACACAGGTCATTAGCATAATTACTTGTTAGAACTAGTTATTAATTTCTTTAATACTCAATCATTATGATGTGCTTCCAGCTTCTTGGAACTAAATAAGTAGTATTAATAAAATCCCAACATTAAGAAACATGTAAGCAGATGTTGACCTAGATCAAGATGCACAAAACTGAAAATTATATCAATTTTAGTCCTCAGAGCTGTGGATTATGCTGTGACCTAGTGTTCAATGAAGTGGGTAATTTTTTTGGAAATTACGGTTCAAACTCTTGCAGTGACAAAAGTTGTTACTCCCTCCGTTTCAAATGTATCTTCCTTTCCCTTTTTAAGTCAGTTTAAAAAAGAATGTCATTTTCGATAATTAGTAACTATTTAATTTCAACATCTTACGTAACATGTTTAAGACCACGAGCTTGAAAGGGCCTGCATTTTGATACATTATACACATTTTTAGTTTAGGACCACAAGATTAAATTTTTTCTATATTTCTTAAACTTGTGCCCAGTCAAAGTAAGATACATGAAATAAGATGGAGGGGGTAGATATTTCTTAACATTTGCCTTGGCATTGGTGGGTCAAAGTTACTTGATACCTGTTATGGTGAAAGAACAAGTAATCGATGAATAATTTAGGTGCACGCAAGCTTCCCGACACCATTAAAACATCCTTTTGACTATGTAGTTTTTAAGCTCAGAAAAACATTGTGGTGAAAAGTTTGAAACATGAAAAGAAGTGGAACCTAATCTAACATATCTAAGACAATATGATGAGCAGATGTTGGATGAGGAATTGCATTATTTCCAAAGTGCCAATTGTCACTGTCTAGGAGATTCAAAACATGGGATTATTAAAAGTACAGACAAAAACTGGAAGAAGGAAAGAGAAAAAAAAAAAAAAAAAAAAAAACTAAGTCCATATTTTTTCTGCAAAATCTGCAATTATAGACCTTAATGTTTGTTGGATAAGTTCATGAACTTGTCAATAATTAGGGAATATTACTAGTAAATGCTATCCTATTTCCAAAAGGCTGCACTTATCATGCGATCTACACATTTAATACTTGCAAGCATGTAATTTTTTTGTGGGATTGCTTATTGATCCAACACATTAGTGTTTTAAATAGTTGTTATATCATTTTAAGGGTGTCACCAACAAGGGGTGTGATGGAAAGGTAACTACTCCTTCATTCTTAACTAGAAATTTAGAATTTGAGCCCTGCGTATGCATTGTCTTTGTTAAAGGAGTGTTTTATCCCAGGTAGAACTTTTCGGCTGCACGTATCTAGATTTAATTGGATCCCAACACGAGAACCTGACACCAACCAAAAAAAAGTGCATCCTGTTCTTTATTTTAAAAAAATTCCCTTTATTTTGTTCTGTTTTATTTGAGATAAAGAACTTTTAAAGTTTTGCTATCTACTTCCAGCTCATGTGGTTGCTTGGAGTCCAACAATTGGTTTGAGTGTTCTTTGAAAGATTTGTGATCTTAAATTTGAAGATTGCATATCTAGGAAGTTGCTTCAATGATGGATAATTCTTCTTAAATTATTGTTTAAAAGATCTATTGAAGATTGCATTTGGTCTTACATCCAAATATCTTTTATGAGTTTATTGGAAAGTTCATGTAACTTGTAAGAGCCACTCTAGAATTTGTAATACCAATCTTTAATACCAAAAAATTTCACGAAAACACTTTCCGGTTTACTAATATAATCATTAATGTTTACTATTTATTTTTTCTAAATTCGTTTTACTAACTAACCAAACACTAGAAAATAATTTCTAAAAAAATCAATCACTAACAGATCTCTTAACAGTAACTTCATTATATCTAGAAGAAATAGCTTTAGTGCATCCGATTGTTTAAATCTTTTGTTCGTAGATATCCACTCGATCAGAGTGCCAGTAATTGTTCACATTTTATTATATTGTTGCATAATTTTTGGTAGAGCACCACCAACCATTGGAGAGTCATTTGCAATTTATATTTGGATTAAGACGATTAACTTTGAAAATGAAACACGAACCTATTTCCGCTATTTCGAGTTTGACAAACAACATGCTTCCTTTACTCTTACTTGACTAATTTTGCTAAATTTTCATCTAATTTGCTAATTTTGTTTTCTCTTTAATAATTGATTTCCTTGTTTGGAGGAGAGAGTGAAGTTTAAATTCTTACATCTGGCATTAATTAGTTCAACAGACACAACAACCATAATACCAAATCATAATGTGAACATTTCCATTGAACAAAAAGATCGCCTAATTATAATATTTGATTAGCCTAGTTAATTAGAGCTGGCACATCTACTTTAAAAGAATATTATAACCCCGACTTAAACTTGCATTTGAACTTGTACGGACATACTATTTAGATGTACACTTGTACTCCAATAATCCTAATAATAGTCTTGGATCCATGCACTTTGTTGAATGAATTATTGCATAATTTGTATTGTGTGTGGAAGATGTATATTACTACATGTTTCTTTAGTCTTAATTACCTTATTATCTCGTTATTTTTTTTCTTGTTGCTACTGTCTCCTTTTCACCTTACTATATTATCTCGTTGTTTTTTCTACCCGTTATTAATGCCTCTTTTTCATCTTACCTTGAGCTGAGAGTTTTTCGAAAGCAGTCTCCCTACACTCTACCCTCTCTAAGCCCCCACTACAAGTGGGATTAAATTGGGTTTATTGTTGTTGTATTAATCTTTACCTTAAAATATTTAATTTGTACTTTGCGTGCTACTATTGAGTTTAAGCATATACAACGTGACTGCAAGAAATTTCTATACTATTAATTAGATCATTTTTACATGTTATAGATATTCTTTAGGTCATGACCTGATGGCGCAAGCTTTCTTCGAAGTTGGCTCCAAGGGAGGTTAAACTCAATCATATATCCTGTTGTCTCGTCACAGTAAGCTCCATTCAGTGAACAACAATATGTACTTCTATTCCAGAAGAAATAGTGTTTACTATTATTTTTCAGTTCTGTCTTTGAAAAAAAGCTATTGTCATAGAGTTTCAAATTCCACTAATGAATATTTATGACAATCTTCTTGAGTTTCAATTGTAGAATTTGAAACTCTATGACAATGACTATTTTTCTATTATATTGACTAACAAGTGACTATTTGTGTATTTTATCCCTTATTCCGTCAAAGTGTTTTTGGACAACAATAAGAATATTACATATCTGATATTTTCTGATACAATTTTTCGATTCATGGCCAAATAATTAATATTTTTCCCGAAACATTAAAGGATAATAAAGGTCAATTTTGCTGAACTGTGAGCTTGTTTGTTCATTTTAAGCTATAACACCAACGTTCAAGTACCTTTTTTTTTTTTTTTTTTTTTTTTTTTTTTAAACTTCAACTTCAATACAATATTGTCCAAACGTAACATTTAAAGTTAGTAGCTCTTTCCCAGCAACATTTAGAATGATGATATGTGCTAGTAAGTTAATGAGGTTCATTGCTTAAATGCCAATAGTAAATTCAAATATATCTTTTTTGTTACTCTTTTTGAAATAAAATCACAATTTAAAGAAATTACCTTCGTCCCAAAGTAAACGTCACTTTAGCTCATTTCACGTCTATTAATAAATTAATAAATACAATGTATAGTTTACCAAATTAACCATATTTATTAGGAGCATAACTGCAAGTAGCTCCTGTTTTGGTCTTGAATTCCTAAAATGACAGTTATTTTAGGATAATATTTTAAGCTAAAATGACACTTATTTTGGGACCAGGGGAGTAATATAAATTACTACAATTGATTGTTTAATATATAATCATATACTCCCTCCGTTCACTTTTACTTGTCCACTATTCCTAAAATAGATTTTCATTTTTACTTGTCATTTATCACATATCAAGATAAGACAAATTCTTTTTTCCTGTTTTACCCTTAACATTAATTACTCATTCCAAATCATTTTCCAAAACCAATACCATTATATACCAATTAATATGAGCATTATGGTAAAATACACACTTCATTTATTATTTCTTAAATAGCGCGAAAAGTCAAAAGTGGACAAATAAAAATGAACGGAGGGAGTATACGCTTTTAAAATAGTTCCTCATCAATTAAAAGTTACTTCTAGTATTCTAGCTATTAAAAGAGGACAAACTTCACATAAAGAAAAGGTTGGGGACCAATTCAGCTTTTAAATTAAATCATAAACCGTTTACCCCTAACCCGAGTGAATAGTGGAGCCCTAATTGAACCAAATTAGTGGAGCAAAAAGGGATTTTTTTTTAGTTTAAAAAATGCATATTAGAGAAACCCCATTTAATTAAAATTCATCAATTTGCAGCTTAAAGGTAATTTTTTTCCCCCTTTCATTGCTTCATTACCTACTTACAAATGAGCTAACTGTATGTCTTCTTGAATTATTGAATGTGCAAGTGAAAAGGCTGAATCTTTGTACTGAAATACTAGCTCATGTTTTGTTTTCTTGCTAATTTCTGTGGTAAAAAGTTTCAAAGTTTAGAACTTTTTGGTTTGCTGGGGTTTCTGTTTTGACCCTTTTGCATTTGATGAAATTATATGATTTATAGCCTGTTTGACCAAACTTATTTTTCCCCAAAAGTGCTTATATTAAAAAAGTGAAGTGTTTCGCTAAGTTTTTAAGAGAAAATAAGTACTTCTGGGGAGTAGCAAAAACAGTTTTTCAGAAGCTAAAAAAAATACACTTAAAAATACTTTTTAAAAGCTTGGCCAAGCAATATTGCTGCTTAAAAGTGCTTTTTAAATTAATTGGCCAAACACAAACTGTTTTTCGCCAAAAGTGCTTTTTTGAAAAAACACTCTTGGAAAAAGTACTTTTCAAAATAAGTTGTTTTTAGAAGCTTAGCCAAACAGACTATTAGGAATGATTTTGGAATAAGACCTTGCAGCTGATTTTTGCCTAAAATCAATCCAAGACTATGTTTGGACTTGCATTCCTCAACTTGGCCAATGAACTTAATTGTTTTTCCTCGAGTCTAAATATTGAGGGTCTATCGGAAACAACCTCTCTGCCCCCATAAAGGTAGGGGTAAGGTCTACATCCTGCCCTCTCCAGATCCTACTTGCGGGACTGCATTGGGTATGTTGTTGTTATAATTTGTCCTCGAGTCTAAATATCGAGGGTCTATCCGAAACAACCTCTCTACCCCACAAAGGTAGGGATAAGGTCTACGTACATCCTCCCCAGACTCTACTTGTGGGACTACATTGGGTATGTTGTTGTTGTAGTTTGTCCTCGAGTCTAAATATCGAGGGTCTATCGGAAACAACCTCCCTACACCACAAAGGTTGGGGTAAGGTCTACGACTCTGCGTACATTCTACTCTCCCGAGACCCCACTTGTGGGACTACATTGGTTATCTAGTTATTGTTGCTTGTCCTCGGGTCTAAACAATTTAGTGATCGGAAGGAGGATATAGGATGGTATCATCCACATGTAGTCCACTAACATTAGAAGTAATTGGACCAGCTAGGGAATTGACTGAAAGGTATGCGGATTCAAGTTATGTAAAATTTCTCTTTATCAGTCAAATAGGCCTAGAAGATAGTCGCTTGGTTCATAGATTTCTGTAAAATTCACACCAAGTTTGAAACGTAAAAAACTCTTTCAGGTAATATAACCGTGTGTATACATTTTTGATTTATTGGTTTTGTGTATCTTGCCACTTTACTGCCATTTTTTTCCCTTCCTTTTAACCTGTTTTGGTAATGCGTCATTGTGCCGAGGGTCTTGTTACACCCCGAAAATTTTCCGTTAACGTACAATGAGTAGACTAACGAAGGGCATGACGTATACGATGTTTTAAATAAGCTTTCAAAGACATTCGAGGTAGGAGACGAAAGTTGTTAAGGAAAGCAAGGTATATGTTGTGTGCCGGGCAGGATTTACGAGTATCGAATTAATGATGGCTTAATAATGTTTTGGAGAAGATTTATAATGTCCCTTAGATTGTTAACGAGGTGTTAAACAAGTATCAAGAAGGTCCCATAAGGATTTGAGATCAAACGAAGTGACCAGAACCAAAATCAGTGAAGAGGTAGATTATATGACCGATTATACGGTTCGTATAATATTATACGGTCCGTATAATAGTCCGTTGAATCATCACAGTGAAGGTCCCTCACTGATGGGATTATACGGTCACTTATACGGACCGTATAATATGCCGTATTGTCACACCCCATTTTTTACCCGGGAGGTTAAGTAGAAGTATGACGTATTGGAGATTCCTGTTTTTTGTTGGTTTGTTAAGGAGTCGCCACCTAATTATTTATGGTGAATTAGGACACCTAAATTTATTAAAGTTATGTTTAAAGTTAGCTCTGTTTAAGGTCTGCGAAACTTAAGATTCTGGATAAGGGTTCAATTAGTCTAAAAGGAAGGTATTAGGCACCCTTTAAGACCCATTAACAATGGTTAACCGACCGGACTTATAATTAATTAGGCTAAGTGTAAATATAGTATTATAGAAAAAGAAAGTAACTTTGTAAGTATGGCTAAAGTTATAGACAGACATGTAAGAATGCTATTTAAAATAGAACTTATAGAAAATAATAATTTGTATAAAAGAGTACTTTTAATGTTATTTTGAAATACGACTTATAAATATTGTTAAGGTTTCAACTAATGATGTTATTTTAAAAATAAAGCTTGCCAAAGATAGTTTACATATGAGTGGACAAAAATGTGAATTTATGCAGCGTTTTGATAGATATTTGAAACAATTCAAATGGTGAGATATTAACGATTTTTGTATTTTAGGAGTATGGATGAAGTACGAAAATAATTAATGCGAGTTTTATTTTATCTCTTTCATTATTTCTTATAAACTATGCTCAATCAAAGTATGTGCAATTTGGATAAATCTAAAAAAAAGTCATTTACAAACGTGTGCTTTAATTCTTATTGGTCTATTCATTACGTTTGAATTCTTTAAGATAGTGAAAATAAATTATGATTCCCTTAGCTAGAAAAATGTAGTCATACTATTTTTTAAGAATCAATTGTTCGAATATATAAAAATATTATAGATGCCATAAATGACTATAATATAGAAGGAGAATGAAATCTATGGGGCTACTCGTGAGTTTCTCTCTTAAGTTAAGCTACCCATTATGCTAAAGTTAAACCCACTAATTTATTAGAATTCATCTAAGTTAATAAAAATAAGATAAATGTTAGTCATACAAACAAATAAGAATACACAACAATAAAATAAGGAAGAGAGGAAAAGAGTAAATGGGTACGGCCCATTTATTAAGGCCCAATTGATACGAACTGTTTATGCTATTGGGCTTCGGCCCAAATTTTATGTATTGTTGTGGCCCGTTTGCTACCTATTGGGCCTTGGCCCAGATTTTGTTTTCTATTTTTTGGCTGTGGATTGGGCTGCTATGATGGAGATCATGTTGGGCTGTTGGCCCAACGCCAAATGTGGAAGGAGACAAGTCCGAGGGACTCGTATGCGATAGCCATGCATAAAAAATGAAAAGAAAAGGATTAGTATGGGATTAATAAATAAGACTAAAAATGTAGAATATACACTCAAAACAAATCAGTAGATTATGTATATATTGTGCATATTTAGATATATCTCATGTATATGCATTCATAAGTCTAAACAACATCAATGTAAAAACAGTAGCTAAAGCAGGGAAAAGTGCAGCAGCAGGTGCATTATTTTGCACCACCAAAATGCAATCTCTCAATTGCATTTAGAATTCGAAATTCTCAGTTCATGCAAAGTAAGAAAGGGGTAAAGGATGAGTATTTTTTTTTTACACTGAAATATAAAGATAACAAGCTCAAAAGCTATCGAATTCTTTTGTATTTATTATAGTTATACTTCTTAGTTCACTTTTAAGAGAACAAACTGCCAACTGTATTCACTTGATCAGGCTTAACAAAATAACTGGAGACATGAGATGCCACTCACATATATGGACTGAGAAATTCAGAAGGAAGACTATACTATCAACAGATGGGGAGGATTAAACCAAATGCCAAGTATGGCAGTATTCCACTATTGAAACAAATGCTTAAAACAGAACAAACATATATTGCATTTTAATCATTTTAGGCATGTCGGGATACGGGAACGATTTTCAACATCCTCAATATGTTTCAACTCAAACAGAGGTAAATTAGAATGTCTAAGCATATTCCAAGGTAACTTGCTCTTTAACACTTCCCTATGCTAGGCTGATTTGTTTACTTATGTAGCAATTCGTAATCATCCAAAAGGGGTCCCATGGTGTTGTTATTCCGTGAAAAGGGATCTTAGTAGTCCAAAGTAGGTAGTACTTAAGCCTTGAGGGTAGACAGTTGTGAGAGAGCACACATCAAGTCAACTGTTAAAATAACTTCAACTCGGACTGCTTCAAAATCATACAACCAGTTCTCTTTATAAGGTCAAACATAAACAATCCCAAAAAACATTTAAAGATATCAGATTAACACCCAAAGAAGAAGTAAGAGATAATAATGCATCCGAGTTATTCTACATTATAGGCATAGGAATCTTAAGACCACGTGAGACCTATTACTTTATCTTATCAATCTGTTAATCAGCCTACCGGTCCTTCGTCTACCTTCTAAATAAACTAGTTCCGTCATTAGCCCATTATACTACCTTATCTCAGGATAGGACTTTTGTTTCTAATGAACTAGATGCTTAGATATGGACCCTGTTTTCAATCCTTTTATGCAACTGAACTTTTTAATATGGAACCTGTTAAAAGTCTTTTCAACCTATACTAGTCCATTTTTAAATAAACTTATTCCTTTCAGTTGTTAATCTACCTTTAAATGGCCTAACCAGTATATATGATCTAACTCAAGTATGAAGTAAATTGAGAACGGATTTCAGAATCTTTCCGCACCTAGAGTAAACTAGGCTAAACTGATAATATAAACCCAATATTCCTGTTTAAACGAACATGGTCGATTTAAGTTGAATCGCAATTAGTAAATCACTAAAACGTAGACTGGTCATATATATTAGCTAAAGAATGAAGATCAAATGACAAAACCATCAGCCGCAGAGAACTAAAGAAAATTGAACTTAAACTAAGTTAACATATGAACACACAAACACTATTAACTGCTGTTAAACTGCAAAATCTAAACTAAACTAAGACATGAACCTACAAACATTATTAGAACTGAAACTAAACTAACTAAACCTTACATGCATAATATTCTACATTACTGAATTGAGATTCAGCCAAATTGAAACAACAAACACACGAACATATGAGAAACTTCAGATTTGAAAGAAAGCGAACACACTGACACAATCTGCTACCTATACTGATCATAAGTAAGGTAGAAAGTACCTTTTTACAACTAGAAATCATCCACTGAAACCTAGTAACATTCGTTTACGACATATTATGTCCTTAAGGGACGGCTTCGACTAATAGAGGACCCTACTTGAGGAAAACGATTAGTTACATACAAAGTCCACCCCTATGAGGTTATATCAACATAAGATTACTAATTAACTGATTTATAAGTCCATACATACAACTCAAACTAATTCAAGAAACGCAAATATACATGCTCATTGGTATCCTAGCAATTAAACTGAAACAGATCCAACAAACCAATCTTAAGCGTAAGCAATGGGCTCAAGACCTACTGACCAACTAAAAATAGAACAAGGTCTAATACATGCCTGTTGATGTAACTACACTCAGAATTCAGATTTGGAATCAAACAGAATTAAAAAAAAAACAACATCGACATGTTGTATAATCATTTTGTCGTATTTAAATCTAAGCAGATTACATTCGTCGCAGGGTCACTACTTAGAACAAACAGAGTAAAGAGGGATAGTTCAGAACTGTTTTAACCATATACACAGTATACCTAAAATATACACATCAGGGTGTGTATATCGGGTGTATGTCGAATGTATACCTTCTGCTTACCTTGATATCCCTGGTATATCCTATGTATATTCGACTTTTAAATAAGTTCTAAGTCCTGCAAATTCAGTCTAAGCATCCAAACTACAGTGTACATCTTTTAAATTCATTTTAGCAATTATCATCCTATCCTAACAGCTCCCAAACATCAAACAAACAATACAACAACAAAGAAAATATATAACTACTAAAGATGGCAAAATAAATTAAATTTTTTTAACCGAAGCAGAAACTAAAGACTACAAGCGATAAATGTGTCGAGGTTTACCTTTTTGGTGCGCAATGAACCGAGGCGTCGGGGTCTCAAACCTACTCTCGTTGGGAATAGATTAGGACTCGATACAAATGAATCCGAAAATCTCTGTCGCGGCCAAAGTCCACCAATACAGAACGAATGTTTGACGTTCTTAAAGTTAGAACGATAATCGAACGAATGAAAGTCGTAAAATCTAAGGAATTCTGGAAAAATTTGAGGCGGTTAGAACTTGTGTTTTGTAAGGGAATTTTTTGTAGATTCCAGATCTTTTTCTCGATCTGTTCGTCTCTTCCCCAAAATCCCGTCTGATTTTTTGATCTCCCCCCATTCTCTTCCTCTGTTTTCTCTTCTTATAGGTTTTTTTTGTTTTCTTTTTGTGCCGAGGAAAGGGGGAAGGAGGAGCGGGAGAGAGAGGGAACGAGGGAACAAGTGTGGGGAACAAGCGGGGAACAGGGAATAGTGGGTGAGGCGGCCAGGGTTTGGTCACGGAGGAGGGAGAAAAGAGAGTGGAGTGGAGAGGAGAAAGAGAAGGAGCGGCGGCGATGAGGGAAAGAGGGAAAGGGAAAGAGGAAAAGAAGAGAAAGAGGCGGAAAGAATGAGGAGATGAAGGGGAAACCCTTCCTCATTTTGCTGAAAAAAATGAATTGGACCCGGTCCATTTGTGGACCGGGTCAAATTTTAGACTGGGTATTTAAAAGAATGGATTGGTAAACTAAATATGGACTGATCTAAAAATTGAGATAAAAAATATGGTCTAGTCCAAAAATATTAGGAATTAATCGGACTTTGATTTGGGGTCCGGTAAGTCAATATACGGACTAAGTGCAAGAAATAGTTTGGCCTCTAAATTTGAATAAAAGACCCATTTTGATTAACGATGTACTAAGGGTGCCAGAATATCACCTAATACGGAAATAAAAGATCCGGATAATAAAATTATATGATGTTGCAATGACTGTGCAATAATATTAAATAACAAACGCTATCATTAAAATGTGCGAAATAAATGCGATGTGTATGCGCCAGTTGGTAGAACGTTGAGAAATGCAAGTTTCAATAATACTAAATAATAGCAGCAAATAAATAGTGGTAGTAATACTGCTAATAATGATAACAATAATGATAATGGTAATAATGATAATGCTGATGATAATGGTGATAAAAAAAAAATAATAGTAAATATCAAATATTGATAATTAATAACAAATAACAGTAAGGATAATGATAATAATTAATAATAATAATAATAAATATGGTAGTGATTAATAATTAAAAAAAATGACAATTATTGATAATAACAAAAAATGATAATAAATTAATAATAATAACAGTAACAGTGGTAATAATAAAATAATAATGATAATAATAATAAGAAATAATAATGATGATAATAATAATAATAAATAACAGTTATTGATAAAACAATGATAATAATTAATAATGATAAATAACAATTATTGATAAAACAATGATAATAATTAATAATAAAAATAACGATGATAATGATGATTAATAATTAACAACAAAAATAACGCTGATAATAATGATTAGTAATTAATAATAATAATAACAATAATAATAATAATAATGGAAATAACAAGAATAATAATAATTAATGATAATTAGTAATAAATGATAATTTAAGAATAATAATAATAATAATAATAATAATAATAATAATAATAATAATAATAATAATAATAACTGCAGTGGAATAATAAAACGTGGGCGTTAATAAAAGACTAATAATTATAGTAAAACTTAAATGCATATTTTTTAATTTCTCGAAATACCAGAAGTATAAATAGGTATTTCGGAGGAGATGCGTGACAAAATTGGGTGTCAACAGATGCCCCTCTTCGACCGGAGGTGATGTAAGAATCTTCGGGCGAAGAAGTTGACGTAGTAGCCAATTTTGTTTGGACTGACGAGTATGAGTTTGTAAGAAAGTATGATTTAGGAAAATTGATGGGAAATGTTATGAGGGCCGAAGGAATTATGGAAAATTATGGCCGAATCTCAGTTTCGAGTTGCCTACATATCTCGGGTTGCACGAGAATCAGGCCATGTGTAGTTCGAAAGTTTTTGTGGATTCACAATCTTGCAGGGGGTTGTAGACAAGTGACGCGAACGTTCAAGAATGGAACATACGCTTTGTCACACCCCATTTTTTAACCCCGGAGGGTTAAATTAGAAGTATGACGTATTGGAGATTCCTAAATATGCTTGTTTTAAAGGAGTCGCCACCTAATTATTTACGGTGAATTAGGACACCTAAAGTTTATTAAAGTTATTTAAAGTAAACTCTGTTTAAGGTCTGCGAAACTTAAGATTCTAGGTAAGGGTTCAATTAGTCTAAAGGGAAGGTATTAGGCATCCTTTAAGACCCATTAACAATGGTTAACCGACCGGACTTGCGAATAGTTAGGCTAAGTGTAAATATTATAGAAAAAGAAAATAGTTTTATTAGTATTGCTAAAGTTATAGATAGACATATAAGTAGGTTATTTAAAATAAGACTTGTAGAAAAATAATAATTTGTATAAAAGAGCTTAGTTGTAAATAAACTGAAGAAAACGCAAGATGGTGCAATGTTTCATAAATATTTGGAGAAAACAAATTACGCTGACTAACAGATTAAAACAGTTGTTTGTAAGATTAATTTTAGAAAACGTTTAAAAGGTTTTATAGAAAGACAATTAGTTCAATATAAACTGTGCAAAGGTTGTTTTAACAAATACGTGTTTCAAATATTGGAAAGGAGCTAAAGTAAAATGGTTATCCACGAAAACTAGTTCGTTTTTCTTATTTCTCAAAACAAGCTAACGTCAATGTGTAAAGTTATATGATGCTTCGGAAGCATATCTTTCTTTCTAACTAAAAAAAATGCCAAATAGGCTACGAGGAACAGTTAAACTTCGTTTAATTTAAGACCTAAATTTGCTATTGAGACACCCTAATATAAATAGGCTCGGTCAGAAATGAGCAATTAAGTATTTATCACAATCACACAGCTAGATAAAATGTTAGTCACACCGAACACAAACAAGCGTTAGAGAATGAAAATAAGATGACTAAAGCCACATTGGCTCCCATAGAAGAGTAAAGTTTTCAATGGTTTGCCGTTTGGTTAACCACTCTCTTTGTTTTTTTGTTCGGATGAAGGTCGAGGGAATGAGAGCCGAATAGCAAGACGCATGCAAAGTTCAAATGCCGTATAGTCTCAAAATGAGACTGTTCGGATAATAAGTCTTTATGAAGACTCCATTGCGCTCCGAGGTGTACATGTAAAAAGAAAAGATAAAGATTAGCATAAAATTATCATATGATAAACTCAACGGATTTGACTAGAACGCGTACGAAAGAAATTAATCTTGACGATACTATGAAACAACAGCTTATAAATAGGCTAAAGCTCCAACTTAAAGCCAATTCATACCAAACAAAAGGGATGCTGCCGTTAAACAGCAGCTGAAACATACATTTCTTACCAAGCCAAATTCCCAAAATAAGAGTGTATATCAATCATTAGTCTCAAAGTTTAGTGATTAAACTTAACTATTTCAATCGGCATTTTCGACAGAAAAGGATTAAAGGGAGCATACACTACGATTCATGAACAAGAAAAAAATATATCTTGTCACTTAATCTCAGATAAACTTTTCTGTGAACAAAGGCAACTCCATCTTAAGTAGTCATGAACAAATTAGATCTGTCAGGTCAGGACGAATAGAAATACCAACAACTAAAACTAATCCATCCATAATAAAAGAAACTGGATTCTTCGTAGAGCTTCGCCCAACCAAGAGTAGACAGTTCACGCGACAAGGACCAAACTCATTCATGGGAAAATAAAAAAAAATACTGAATAAACAGGAAGGACTCGAAAGAGTTAGCACTCAAAAGTTCTTTAAAATAAAAACATAGAGATGAGGAGGATCTGCTCATCACAATACTCAAAGTTTGGAGGCATGGTTCAGCTATTATAAACTAAGATGAGGCATGAATGCAAGTAAAGGTTCACAAAGCAAAATTCCTCTCGCGAGGGTCCTGTCCAATATTTCGACAGAAGTCATCTAGGCAAGCAAATAGACCAGATCAGCAGACTCCTTTAAAATCGCTATAGACTGTGTTTAAACCAATTCAGGATTCATGCATTTTCCCTTTTTTTTTTTGAACAGTTTCAACATTCAGAACTTAGAGAGGGATGTATGTTGGTTCACCAAACAATTTGATGATTCCTAAACACAAGACAATAACATTTAAGCGCATATGGTTACGACCAGAACTGGGCATACAGTGCAACTATATATATTTAGCCCCTGCATTTTATCACATATGACTGAACATAATTTTAGCAGACACAATTGGATTAAACTTTGGACTGAACAGACTCATGGTTAATTAGTTAATCATATAAATCATATTTCAAACCAAAGAAGATCACAAACTTAACAAGATGACTCAAGATGTTGATTAGGACCCGAAACACAGATTCCATAACCAGCGGATTGTTTATCTAAGCTAATTCGTAACTTAATCAAAGATATGGAAATGACCTATTAGAATCTACAATGCTAATCTTCCAGTACATATAAGGCTAAACAACTACAATGTGATGAAGTTAAACAAAACCAGCCTTATGAAACTAAGAACATCGCAAATAACCACAAACGCCAAACACCAAACACTACCAGCAATCAAAATGTAAATGACTGAAATGTCGAGGCAGTAACTAAGGATCATTTAAAGGGGACATTTCAGTCTGTAGCATTCTTATTATCCTAGATTGAGCTTAAATAATCATGTGTCATTATGTTTCCTCTAAATTGCTAAGAAAAGAGCTGAAACTTAACTAATTATTCATAATAGATCCCTTTGATCCCAACTACTTGGAGTACACACTAGGACAATAATTTATGCCTAAAACTCATGTTTATACTGATATTATTAAAAAAAAATAAATAATGAGGACCAATATTCCACTAAACGGCAGAGGCATACTGAACTTACACCAAACATGAACTAAACCAACAACCAGCATATCGATATAGTAAAACAGGAATTAAAACGTGCATGAATACGCCTAAACTAGCAACTAAAAATAAATAATCTGACTGAAATAGGAAGAGGAGTTAACATAAATATGAATACCAGCAATTCAGTACATATAACCATTTCATCGTATCTAACCCAAGCAGATACATACATATCGGTGTATATTACTTGAACAAATAGAGTAAAAGAGAGGCAGTGCCGACCTGCTTCAATCGTATACACAATATACCCAAAATATACACATTAGGGTTTGTATATCAGGTGTATGTTGAATGTATACCTTCTTCTTGTTTTGGTATCCCCGGTATATCCTATATATAATCGACTTTTAAGTAAGTTCTAAGTCCTGTGAATTCGGTCTGAGCATCCAAACCACAGTGTACATCTTTTAAATTCATTTTAGCGATTGTTATTCTATCCTAACAGCATCCAAACATCAAACAAATAACGCGACGATAAAGAACTTCATAACCACTAAGCATATAGCAGAATAAGCTAAAATCTTAAACAAACAGAAATTAAAGATTACGAGTGATAAATGTATCGAAATTACCTTTTGTGGTACAGTGAAGTGGGGATCGACGAGGTCTCGAATCTACACTCGAACGCGACGAACTCGAAATCGATTAAAGAAACTAAAGTTCTAAACAGAAAATGAAGGAAAATAGAGTAATTGTTCGCTGTCTTTGTTGATTAAACTTGTGTTTTGTGAGGTTTTCGTTTTCAGCCCTTCCACCCTCCCCTCTCCCTGATTCAACTAGGATTATTTATAGGGTTTTGATTCATAGAGAGGAGCGGTGGTGATGATGAAAGGGAAAGAGAGGAGCGTGAGGAGTGGGTTCGTCCGTGAGTGGAGGAACGTAAGGTAGGGTCGGGAGTGGGGAGCGGCGGCGTTGAGTGGGGTAGCGGCGGTGATGAAAAAAAAAGGGAAAGAGAGGAGCGGGGGGAGCGTAGGTAGGGTAGAGAGAGGAGTGAGGTGGGGTAGGGGAGCGTGGTGTGGGGTGCGGCGGCGTTGTGTGGGGAAGGGAGAGTATAGAGAGAGAGGGAGATGAGGCGGAGGAAATGAAGAAAGAAGAGAAAGAGAGAGAGAGGCGGAAAAGAGTAAGAGAAAGAGAGAGGAAGAGATTTAGGGCAAAAAGAATAAGTGGGCTGGACCGGGTCGGATAAAATATGTGGGCTGGTCCGAAAATAATCAAATATGGAGTGGTGGGCTGATTTATTTCGATAGGTAATGGGCTGGGTATTTAAAATGTGGGCTGATTATTTGGGTAGGGGAATAACATTGTATTTTAAGTCATTAATTTGACTGAAAATTGTTGGTCCTTCATCCTCTATTTTATTATTGTTGGGCTTCTAATTTAACAACTAGTACAATATATACTATATGAAGACAATTAATAATTAATATTTTAAAAAAATAAGGATTTAACAACGTGTTGTTCTATAATTAATTTAACGAGTCCAAACCCGAAAAAATGAAATGATGACGAATCATTTAAAATTTGTGGTAAAGTAATACTTATAATGTTGAAAAATAAAAGTAGCGATATTAATAGTAGTGAAAATAAAGTATTTAGCTCGTCAGCAAACTTAGAAAGCTCGAGTAAATTAGATAAAAGAGGGACAAAATTGGGTGTCAACACGCTTATAGCCTCCTAATTATGAATGTGGCGCGCAACCCACTTTCAAGTAGGACTCTACTAGGCACGATGTGAATTCTTCAAAGATGCCCCAGTGTTGAGTTATGGAGACACTGGGGGTGTAGAAAGGAATATGAGATTGTGAAAAGAGTAGATTGAGTAGAGTTTTAGCGGAGGATGTGAAAGAGAATTTAACCTACGTATCACGTGTTTGTGGACATAGGCGGAATCGAGTTCGAGAGTAGATCCGTGACCTTTGCTTGTGAGTTTGGTATTCCTCTTCAGCAAATTTTCCCCAGTTCACTGCGTAAGATAAAGTTCCACGTTGTGTTGCGTCCCTGCAGGTTGTATTTTCTGCCAAAACTGAAATTCATGTCAAAATTAGTAATAACGTTGAGAGTGTAAAATTATAAAGAGTGTAAAATGATAATAAATATGAATGTGGGAATGAAAATGAAGCCGTGTGGCCAATGTTGTCTCTGGTTGTCTTCATGGACTTGAATGAATGCGTGATGCGTATGTTGAGGATGTGATAATATCTCTAGTTGCATTTGAAGGTTTTAATGATAGTAATAAGGCATCCGGCTATCTTCTGGACTTGATGATAAATGATATCTGCGGAATTCAAAGTAAAGTTGTTAAAGTATGTAAAGTGGATGGTAAAGTACAACAATAAAGTAGAGAGTAAAGTAAGTGTATAGCCGTTTGGCTTATGCATGTGAGGTTTTGTATCCGTGTGATGTCTCTGATTGTTGTCGAGACTCAATGATATGCTGATGAGGCCGTACAGCCAAACGATGTCTCCGGTTGTCTTCGGAGGCTCAATGATAATGCCTGTAAAGTTCAGGGTAAAGTTGTTAAAGTTGGTAAAGTAAATGATAAAGTAGAGAGTAACGTCAAAGTGTAGCCGTCTGGCTTATGCGTATGAGGCCGTGTGGCCATGCGATGTCTCTGGTTGTCTTCAGAGATTTGATGATGATTCCCGTAAAGTCCAGGATAAAGTTGTAAAGTGGATGATGTCTTCGGTTGTCTTCGGAGGCTCCAATGATAATTCCTGTAAAGTTCAGGGTAAAGTCGTTAAAGTTGGTAAAGTGAATGATAAAGTAGAGAGTAAAGTCATAGTGTAGCCGTCTGGCTTATGCATATGAGGCTGTATAGCCGAATGACGCCCCCGGTTGTCTTCGGGGACTTGATGCTATGTCTCCGGTTGTCTTCGGGGACTTGATGTTGTGTCTCCGGTTGTCTTCGGGGACTCAATGATAATTCTTGTAAAGTTCAGGGTAAAGTGGTTAAAGTTGGTAGAACAAATGATAAAATAGAGGGTAAAGTCATAGTGTAGCCGTCCGGCTTGTGCGTATGAGGCCGTATAGCCATGTGATGTCTCCGGTTGTCTTCGGAGATTTGATGATAAATCCCTCCGGTTGTCTTCGGAGACTTAATGTTGATTCCTGTAAAGTTCAGGCAAAATGGTTAAAACAGATAAAGAAGGTAATAAAGTATGTAGTAAAGTGATAGCATAGCCGTTTGGCTGATGAAGTCGACGCTATCGCAACAGGCTGAATCAATGACGCGTAATCCTGATTTGATTCGTCTTTAACCTACAAAACAGGTATATTCGTTAATGAAGTCATAAAGTTGTTCTGATAAAATAAAATTAAAGATAGAGTTTAGAAATAAAGCCGTTTGGCTTTTGAGGCGAGGCCATATTGAGCCAGATGATGCTTTTCGGTCGTGATAGACTTGACTGTTGATCTCGCGGTCTTTTAATTCCTGCACTCAAAGAAAAATTCTTAGTTTGGGAGGGGGGAAGTTGATTCGTGTTGACTCGAAGCTTGACGTGGTTGGCGCTCCATTCGTCTTGTTTGTTTGGATCTTGTGATCTCCGTTCAAGCCTCGGTAGGTGAACAGTAGTGAATCAATTGCAAGAAAGTATTTGATTTGAAAGGTAGATATGTAGGTATATGTATAAGGAAATGTGACTATATGTATATAGGTTGTGAAATATGTATATGTAAATGTATGTATGTAAGGAAAGATATATATGTAAACGTATACATATGTAAGTTGTAAAATATTTCTGCCAACTTCAGATTGTGACACTTCCAAAGTAATCGATCTATAATACTTCCTGTCTGGTAGCCTTAATCTTGTCGATGCACAACTGTTCTTTTGTCTATACCCTTTCAAAAATATGCCCCAGTTTTGATTCTGAAGGGCGTACTACATCTATGCTATGGTGTGACCGAACCTTGTATAGGTTGCCTACGTATCCGCCAAGGAATCAGGTCAGAACGTAGTTCGTAAATGTACAGAATGGTCTAAAATCTTCTAATGAAGGGACCGAACCCGATGTGGATTGCCTACGTATCCCACCAAGGGAATCAGGTCAGCGTAGTTCTGTTATATAAATGGTAAAAAGGTTTGTTGGATTTTATCTAGGTGTGACGGATTTGTATGTTGATAGTTTATGAATCCCGCCGAGGGAATCAGGCCCCGTGTGGTTTTCTTGGCGTAAGAATTTTTGGATTTCCTATTATAGCGCAACCGCACCCTATGTGGGCTACCTACATATTCCACCTCGAGAATCAGGTCGGAACGTAGTTCGTATGCATGCAAAATGGAAAATCTAACCTAGTATGACCGAGTCCTTATGTGGGCTGCCTACGTATCCACCGAGGAATCAGGTCAAGCGTAGTTCGTACGCATGCCAATGGGAAAAATTCTAACCTAGTATGACCGAGTCCCTATGTGGGCTGCCTACGTATCCACCGAGGAATCAGGTCAAGCGTAGTTCGCACGCATGCCAATGGGAAAAATTCTAACCTAGTATGACCGAGTCCCTATGTGGGCTGCCTACGTATCCACCGAGGAATCAGGTCAAGCGTAGTTCGCACGCATGCCAATGGGAAAAATTCTAACCTAGTATGACCGAGTCCCTATGTGGGCTGCCTACGTATCCACCGAGGAATCAGGTCAAGCGTAGTTCGCATTGTTGTTAAAGGAAAGGTTGCAAATTGTCTTACCTAATGTCGTCATTTGATTTCTTCTTGGATTGCTAGCTCTCAGGCTTATGTCATCACCTATTGGCTATTCAAGTTCTTTTGAGTGAAATCTCGTCTTGGTCCCTAGTTTCTTTGTATGTCGTCTTATTCGTACATTTTATGTCACAATCGTAGAGTTGGCAGTCTTGATAAATAAAGTAGAAAATAGATGATTAAGGAAAATCAGAAATGCATTCATGGTTTTTGCAATTCAAGTTTCCACAAGATGAAGCAAAACAACAAATTTTGGGTACGGTTCAAACATCAATAAAAGAAAACAAGTTCACTACATGTTCATGCTACCAAGACTCCCGGCGAATCGGGGACGGAGTACAAATCCAATTCTTCAGAATTTCCCTGGTTCGGCACTTCATGCGATAGGTGTCTCGGCGTTGTGAGTAGCTGTAGCAGGAATCTTCATGCGTGTTTGTCTTTGGATTGTTTATGGGAACAACAAAAGTTGGTGTCATGTCTCTTTTCCACCCTCCAATCGACATACTGGATTCATTTAAATCTTGGTATCTTCGTGAGTAGGCAAAGGATTGTTGACCACATTGGGCTTAGCTTCAGCGAGCTGGATTACTCCTTCCTTAATCAGGACTTCGATTTTGTTTTTAAGCCCATAGCAATCTTCAGTGGCGTGCCCAACAACTCCAGAGTGGTATGCACAGCGTTTGGAACCATCAAACCATTTTGGGATGGGCTCGGGAATTTTTCCCTCGATTGGTTGTATTATGCCTGCTGCTTTCATTCTTTCGAACAATTGAGCCAAGGGTTCAGCGATCTGAGTGTAATTACGGGTGTTTTTGGTGTCAGGGTTTGGACGGGCTCTAGGTATAGTATGTGGTCGATTTTGGTAAGCCGGAGCTTGGTTGGGTTTATATGGACGTGGGTTTTGATGTGGAGGTGCTCGGGGTTGGTAGTAGTTAGCTTGGGTGTTGTAGACAGGGTAAGGAGATAGTGGAGCTTGGTAGGGTTCAGGGTAGTGGTAAGGGTAGAAAGGTTGTTGTGGGTGGCTAAAGTATGGAATGGCTTGGCTCGGCTTATGCCCTTGGATGTTCATGACTGCGGCGACATCTTCCTTCTTCTTTTTAACCCCGTTGATAGAACCAGATTGAATAGCTTTGTTTATTGCTTGTAAAGCAATAAGATCCTGAATTTTCCCCGATTTGATTCCTTCTTCTAAGGCTTCTCCCATTCGGACAACTTCCGTGAACTTTTGTCCCATCATACCTATCATTTTCTCGTAAAACATGCCAGCCTGGCATTCAATGAAGGTAGCAGTCATTTCCCTATCATTCATCGGAGGTTGAACTCTGGCCGCTTCTGACCTCCAGCGTAATGCATACTCGCGGAACGTCTCAGCTGATTTCTTGGTTAACTTAGTCATGTAGACTCTATCTGGCGTGATATCGGTGTTAAAACTGAATCTGTCCATAAAGTCTTGCGCCATGTCACTCCAACCACGCCATTTACGGACGTCTTGTTGTGTATACCAAGTAAGTGCTTCGCCAGATAAGCTTCTTATGAAGAGCTTCATCCTTATGTTCTGGTCTCTGCCCACTCCAACCAGTTTGTCACAATAAGCCCTTAAGTGTGTATGAGGGTCGCCTGTTCCATTGAATGTATCAAATTTTGGCGGTTTGTAGCCTACGGGTAAATCGACGTCAGGTTGAACACAGAGATCTTCGTATTCTACACTCTTGGTTCCTCTAGCAACTTGAAGGTTTCTCATTGCTTCTTTGAGACTGTGGATCTCTTTTAGCAATATGTTATCTGCCCCTGCCTTTGCATCCTTTTCCATTTCCTCGTATTGATCTACCTCGGGTTGGAACCTGACCGTTATTGGATTGGTAAAGGCTTGTGTTTCTGTGGCATATACCGGAGGAACGCACTGTGCATTAGGGGTGACAAAGTGTGCCCCGTGTATATGCTGGGTTGGATAAGTTTGGGCGATGGGAGTGTTTTGGACTGGAGGGGTTGTGTTATAAGTGGTGTTCGCAGGTGGTTGGTTTGGTGGGTTTAGAGGAATAGTTGTAGGAATATAGGGAGTGTGAACTAGCGATTGGCTTGGTGGGTTGATGGGTGGTGGATTATGAGTAGCATAGGTAGTGTAAATGGGTGGTTGATTTTGTGGAGGAGCATAGCTAGTGTAAGTGGGAGGTTGACTTTGTGGAGGAGTATAGTTAATGTAAGTGGGTGGTTGACTTTGTGGGGGAGTACAGGTGGATGATGGGTTTGGTGGATTTGCGGGGGTGACCGGAGGTACGTTGTGGTTGGTAGGTGCATTGTTTTGGGGAGGAAAATGCTCAGGAACTGGGGATTCGAGTGATGGGAAACGAGGTGGTTCTGGTGCAGTATTGCTAGGTTCAGAAGGTGAATTTTGGAGGGTGATGGATAAATTGGTCAAATCCCTAACCCGATTTAGTTCTCCACGTAGATTCTCAATTTCTTGAGTCAGGCGGGCGATATGTTCATCCCGTTGAATAGCAGTTCCGTGTTCGGAAATCTCGGGCGGATCGCTTGAGATCACGATGTTTTCTACACCAGTTGGAATAGATGCGGCCGGATCGGGCATAGTAATTTCATTTCCTTGAACAACCCAACTACGTTCAGGTAACGATGATGTCTTTGATCTCGTGACGTAAGGATGATCGGCCATCGAGTGTCAACACGAATCAACTCTCTTTTTGGGGATAAGATAAAAGAAACACAAAGTATAAATGATGTTAGTCTCATGAACACATCTAGGTAAAGTCGAGATCACGTAAAGTCAAGTAAGACCTGTAGCAAATAATTCATCGAATAAAGTCAAACAAGTTGTCAAATAAATGTAAACAATTATATTAAACAATAATAACGCGTCCTAATATGCATGTGACCTCTTTGTGCCAGAGGTAGGCCTAACGTTTGTTTGAAGGATAAAGTGTGCCATAATACGTCATCCCGTTGCTTTAATTAATTAAACAGATTCTATTTCTCAAAATAAAGTACAAGATAATGTAATATTTATTACATGTCAAATGAATACAACATAAAGTGTTTCCTAATCTAAATAAAGTAAATACAATTTTGCTATATCTAAATTTCAGCTCCGTTTTGTGATGTCATTGATCTTTGTCATTTGTTGTACTCCAATGCAAATCCATACCTGTCATAGAAATGTTAATCATTCCCTCCTTCCTAAAGTTTAATTAATTAGAGCAAGTAGTCAATATTTAGGCACAGTTATCCTTCAAACATGCACATAAAGTATGATTGGTGTCACTCGGGGTCGTGAACCCGCTTGGACGTTTGGGTAAAGTCATCTAATGGATTTAATGCACCAAGGGTATTAAACCTCCTAGGTCATGAAATGTATGCTCTTAATAAAGGGTGTTGGTTTAGCTCTATCTTAGGCTGACTAAGAGTTGGCTTCCTATGACACAAGGTTCTCCCAAGCGGACAACTTGGGAGTGGAAAGTCCGTGGCCGTCGACTGCACCGCTGATCGACTAAATCCACAAGATCAATCCAACTAAAGGGGTAATTTAGTAGTGAACGGGCGCGAACCGCGAAGCCGTTTTAAGTGTGTGAACATGTGTGAGTTTTCCAGAAGTGGAGGAAATATGAACGGAATGACAGTTTATCAAAGCAGTAACACATAAACAGTTTATATCAAACAAACAGTTTATATCAAGCAAACAATTAATAGCATGTAAAAACAGTTAACAAACAAATAAAGTAATCAAAATAAGCACACAAAACCTATTTAAACTAAGTCCGTTATGGTTAGAACCTAAGTGATTCCCCAGCGGAGTCGCCAAGCTGTCACACCCCATTTTTTACCCGGGAGGTTAAGTAGAAGTATGACGTATTGGAGATTCCTGTTTTTTGTTGGTTTGTTAAGGAGTCGCCACCTAATTATTTATGGTGAATTAGGACACCTAAATTTATTAAAGTTATGTTTAAAGTTAGCTCTGTTTAAGGTCTGCGAAACTTAAGATTCTGGATAAGGGTTCAATTAGTCTAAAAGGAAGGTATTAGGCACCCTTTAAGACCCATTAACAATGGTTAACTGACCGGACTTATAATTAATTAGGCTAAGTGTAAATATAGTATTATAGAAAAAGAAAGTAGCTTTGTAAGTATGGCTAAAGTTATAGACAGACATGTAAGAATGCTATTTAAAATAGAACTTATAGAAAATAATAATTTGTATAAAAGAGTACTTTTAATGTTATTTTGAAATACGACTTATAAATATTGTTAAGGTTTCAACTAATGATGTTATTTTAAAAATAAAGCTTGCCAAAGATAGTTTACATATGAGTGGACAAAAATGTGAATTTATGCAGCGTTTTGATAGATATTTGAAACAATTCAAATGGTGAGATATTAACGATTTTTGTATTTTAGGAGTATGGATGAAGTACGAAAATAATTAATGCGAGTTTTATTTTATCTCTTTCATTATTTCTTATAAACTATGCTCAATCAAAGTATGTGCAATTTGGATAAATCTAAAAAAAAGTCATTTACAAACGTGTGCTTTAATTCATATTGGTCTATTCATTACGTTTGAATTCTTTAAGATAGTGAAAATAAATTATGATTCCCTTAGCTAGAAAAATGTAGTCATACTATTTTTTAAGAATCAATTGTTCGAATATATAAAAATATTATAGATGCCATAAATGACTATAATATAGAAGGAGAATGAAATCTATGGGGCTACTCGTGAGTTTCTCTCTTAAGTTAAGCTACCCATTATGCTAAAGTTAAACCCACTAATTTATTAGAATTCATCTAAGTTAATAAAAATAAGATAAATGTTAGTCATACAAACAAATAAGAATACACAACAATAAAATAAGGAAGAGAGGAAAAGAGTAAATGGGTACGGCCCATTTATTAAGGCCCAATTGATACGAACTGTTTATGCTATTGGGCTTCGGCCCAAATTTTATGTATTGTTGTGGCCCGTTTGCCACCTATTGGGCCTTGGCCCAGATTTTGTTTTCTATTTTTTGGCTGTGGATTGGGCTGCTATGATGGAGATCATGTTGGGCTGTTGGCCCAACGCCAAATGTGGAAGGAGACAAGTCCGAGGGACTCGTATGCGATAGCCATGCATAAAAAATGAAAAGAAAAGGATTAGTATGGGATTAATAAATAAGACTAAAAATGTAGAATATACACTCAAAACAAATCAGTAGATTATGTATATATTGTGCATATTTAGATATATCTCATGTATATGCATTCATAAGTCTAAACAACATCAATGTAAAAACAGTAGCTAAAGCAGGGAAAAGTGCAGCAGCAGGTGCATTATTTTGCACCACCAAAATGCAATCTCTCAATTGCATTTAGAATTCGAAATTCTCAGTTCATGCAAAGTAAGAAAGGGGTAAAGGATGAGTATTTTTTTTTTACACTGAAATATAAAGATAACAAGCTCAAAAGCTATCGAATTCTTTTGTATTTATTATAGTTATACTTCTTAGTTCACTTTTAAGAGAACAAACTGCCAACTGTATTCACTTGATCAGGCTTAACAAAATAACTGGAGACATGAGATGCCACTCACATATATGGACTGAGAAATTCAGAAGGAAGACTATACTATCAACAGATGGGGAGGATTAAACCAAATGCCAAGTATGGCAGTATTCCACTATTGAAACAAATGCTTAAAACAGAACAAACATATATTGCATTTTAATCATTTTAGGCATGTCGGGATACGGGAACGATTTTCAACATCCTCAATATGTTTCAACTCAAACAGAGGTAAATTAGAATGTCTAAGCATATTCCAAGGTAACTTGCTCTTTAACACTTCCCTATGCTAGGCTGATTTGTTTACTTATGTAGCAATTCGTAATCATCCAAAAGGGGTCCCATGGTGTTGTTATTCCGTGAAAAGGGATCTTAGTAGTCCAAAGTAGGTAGTACTTAAGCCTTGAGGGTAGACAGTTGTGAGAGAGCACACATCAAGTCAACTGTTAAAATAACTTCAACTCGGACTGCTTCAAAATCATACAACCAGTTCTCTTTATAAGGTCAAACATAAACAATCCCAAAAAACATTTAAAGATATCAGATTAACACCCAAAGAAGAAGTAAGAGATAATAATGCATCCGAGTTATTCTACATTATAGGCATAGGAATCTTAAGACCACGTGAGACCTATTACTTTATCTTATCAATCTGTTAATCAGCCTACCGGTCCTTCGTCTACCTTCTAAATAAACTAGTTCCGTCATTAGCCCATTATACTACCTTATCTCAGGATAGGACTTTTGTTTCTAATGAACTAGATGCTTAGATATGGACCCTGTTTTCAATCCTTTTATGCAACTGAACTTTTTAATATGGAACCTGTTAAAAGTCTTTTCAACCTATACTAGTCCATTTTTAAATAAACTTATTCCTTTCAGTTGTTAATCTACCTTTAAATGGCCTAACCAGTATATATGATCTAACTCAAGTATGAAGTAAATTGAGAACGGATTTCAGAATCTTTCCGCACCTAGAGTAAACTAGGCTAAACTGATAATATAAACCCAATATTCCTGTTTAAACGAACATGGTCGATTTAAGTTGAATCGCAATTAGTAAATCACTAAAACGTAGACTGGTCATATATATTAGCTAAAGAATGAAGATCAAATGACAAAACCATCAGCCGCAGAGAACTAAAGAAAATTGAACTTAAACTAAGTTAACATATGAACACACAAACACTATTAACTGCTGTTAAACTGCAAAATCTAAACTAAACTAAGACATGAACCTACAAACATTATTAGAACTGAAACTAAACTAACTAAACCTTACATGCATAATATTCTACATTACTGAATTGAGATTCAGCCAAATTGAAACAACAAACACACGAACATATGAGAAACTTCAGATTTGAAAGAAAGCGAACACACTGACACAATCTGCTACCTATACTGATCATAAGTAAGGTAGAAAGTACCTTTTTACAACTAGAAATCATCCACTGAAACCTAGTAACATTCGTTTACGACATATTATGTCCTTAAGGGACGGCTTCGACTAATAGAGGACCCTACTTGAGGAAAACGATTAGTTACATACAAAGTCCACCCCTATGAGGTTATATCAACATAAGATTACTAATTAACTGATTTATAAGTCCATACATACAACTCAAACTAATTCAAGAAACGCAAATATACATGCTCATTGGTATCCTAGCAATTAAACTGAAACAGATCCAACAAACCAATCTTAAGCGTAAGCAATGGGCTCAAGACCTACTGACCAACTAAAAATAGAACAAGGTCTAATACATGCCTGTTGATGTAACTACACTCAGAATTCAGATTTGGAATCAAACAGAATTAAAAAAAAAACAACATCGACATGTTGTATAATCATTTTGTCGTATTTAAATCTAAGCAGATTACATTCGTCGCAGGGTCACTACTTAGAACAAACAGAGTAAAGAGGGATAGTTCAGAACTGTTTTAACCATATACACAGTATACCTAAAATATACACATCAGGGTGTGTATATCGGGTGTATGTCGAATGTATACCTTCTGCTTACCTTGATATCCCTGGTATATCCTATGTATATTCGACTTTTAAATAAGTTCTAAGTCCTGCAAATTCAGTCTAAGCATCCAAACTACAGTGTACATCTTTTAAATTCATTTTAGCAATTATCATCCTATCCTAACAGCTCCCAAACATCAAACAAACAATACAACAACAAAGAAAATATATAACTACTAAAGATGGCAAAATAAATTAAATTTTTTTAACCGAAGCAGAAACTAAAGACTACAAGCGATAAATGTGTCGAGGTTTACCTTTTTGGTGCGCAATGAACCGAGGCGTCGGGGTCTCAAACCTACTCTCGTTGGGAATAGATTAGGACTCGATACAAATGAATCCGAAAATCTCTGTCGCGGCCAAATTCCACCAATACAGAACGAATGTTTGACGTTCTTAAAGTTAGAACGATAATCGAACGAATGAAAGTCGTAAAATCTAAGGAATTCTGGAAAAATTTGAGGCGGTTAGAACTTGTGTTTTGTAAGGGAATTTTTTGTAGATTCCAGATCTTTTTCTCGATCTGTTCGTCTCTTCCCCAAAATCCCGTCTGATTTTTTGATCTCCCCCCATTCTCTTCCTCTGTTTTCTCTTCTTATAGGTTTTTTTTGTTTTCTTTTTGTGCCGAGGAAAGGGGGAAGGAGGAGCGGGAGAGAGAGGGAACGAGGGAACAAGTGTGGGGAACAAGCGGGGAACAGGGAATAGTGGGTGAGGCGGCCAGGGTTTGGTCACGGAGGAGGGAGAAAAGAGAGTGGAGTGGAGAGGAGAAAGAGAAGGAGCGGCGACGATGAGGGAAAGAGGGAAAGGGAAAGAGGAAAAGAAGAGAAAGAGGCGGAAAGAATGAGGAGATGAAGGGGAAACCCTTCCTCATTTTGCTGAAAAAAATGAATTGGACCCGGTCCATTTGTGGACCGGGTCAAATTTTAGACTGGGTATTTAAAAGAATGGATTGGTAAACTAAATATGGACTGATCTAAAAATTGAGATAAAAAATATGGTCTAGTCCAAAAATATTAGGAATTAATCGGACTTTGATTTGGGGTCCGGTAAGTCAATATACGGACTAAGTGCAAGAAATAGTTTGGCCTCTAAATTTGAATAAAAGACCCATTTTGATTAACGATGTACTAAGGGTGCCAGAATATCACCTAATACGGAAATAAAAGATCCGGATAATAAAATTATATGATGTTGCAATGACCGTGCAATAATATTAAATAACAAACGCTATCATTAAAATGTGCGAAATAAATGCGATGTGTATGCGCCAGTTGGTAGAACGTTGAGAAATGCAAGTTTCAATAATACTAAATAATAGCAGCAAATAAATAGTGGTAGTAATACTGCTAATAATGATAACAATAATGATAATGGTAATAATGATAATGCTGATGATAATGGTGATAAAAAATAAAATAATAGTAAATATCAAATATTGATAATTAATAACAAATAACAGTAAGGATAATGATAATAATTAATAATAATAATAATAAATATGGTAGTGATTAATAATTAAAAAAAATGACAATTATTGATAATAACAAAAAATGATAATAAATTAATAATAATAACAGTAACAGTGGTAATAATAAAATAATAATGATAATAATAATAAGAAATAATAATGATGATAATAATAATAATAAATAACAGTTATTGATAAAACAATGATAATAATTAATAATGATAAATAACAATTATTGATAAAACAATGATAATAATTAATAATAAAAATAACGATGATAATGATGATTAATAATTAACAACAAAAATAACGCTGATAATAATGATTAGTAATTAATAATAATAATAACAATAATAATAATAATAATGGAAATAACAAGAATAATAATAATTAATGATAATTAGTAATAAATGATAATTTAAGAATAATAATAATAATAATAATAATAATAATAATAATAATAATAATAATAATAATAATAACTGCAGTGGAATAATAAAACGTGGGCGTTAATAAAAGACTAATAATTATAGTAAAACTTAAATGCATATTTTTTAATTTCTCGAAATACCAGAAGTATAAATAGGTATTTCGGAGGAGATGCGTGACAAAATTGGGTGTCAACAGATGCCCCTCTTCGACCGGAGGTGATGTAAGAATCTTCGGGCGAAGAAGTTGACGTAGTAGCCAATTTTGTTTGGACTGACGAGTATGAGTTTGTAAGAAAGTATGATTTAGGAAAATTGATGGGAAATGTTATGAGGGCCGAAGGAATTATGGAAAATTATGGCCGAATCTCAGTTTCGAGTTGCCTACATATCTCGGGTTGCACGAGAATCAGGCCATGTGTAGTTCGAAAGTTTTTGTGGATTCACAATCTTGCAGGGGGTTGTAGACAAGTGACGCGAACGTTCAAGAATGGAACATACGCTTATAGCCTCCTAATTATGAATGTGGCGCGCAACCCACTTTCAAGTAGGACTCTACTAGGCACGATGTGAATTCTTCAAAGATGCCACAGTGTTGAGTTATGGAGACACTGGGGGTGTAGAAAGGAATATGAGATTGTGAAAAGAGTAGATTGAGTAGAGTTTTAGCGGAGGATGTGAAAGAGAATTTAACCTACGTATCACGTGTTTGTGGACATAGGCGGAATCGAGTTCGAGAGTAGATCCGTGACCTTTGCTTGTGAGTTTGGTATTCCTCTTCAGCAAATTTTCCCCAGTTCACTGCGTAAGATAAAGTTCCACGTTGTGTTGCGTCCCTGCAGGTTGTATTTTCTGCCAAAACTGAAATTCATGTCAAAATTAGTAATAACGTTGAGAGTGTAAAATTATAAAGAGTGTAAAATGATAATAAATATGAATGTGGGAATGAAAATGAAGCCGTGTGGCCAATGTTGTCTCTGGTTGTCTTCATGGACTTGAATGAATGCGTGATGCGTATGTTGAGGATGTGATAATATCTCTAGTTACATTTGAAGGTTTTAATGATAGTAATAAGGCATCCGGCTATCTTCTGGACTTGATGATAAATGATATCTGCGGAATTCAAAGTAAAGTTGTTAAAGTATGTAAAGTGGATGGTAAAGTACAACAATAAAGTAGAGAGTAAAGTAAGTGTATAGCCGTTTGGCTTATGCATGTGAGGTTTTGTATCCGTGTGATGTCTCTGATTGTTGTCGAGACTCAATGATATGCTGATGAGGCCGTACAGCCAAACGATGTCTCCGGTTGTCTTCGGAGGCTCAATGATAATGCCTGTAAAGTTCAGGGTAAAGTTGTTAAAGTTGGTAAAGTAAATGATAAAGTAGAGAGTAACGTCAAAGTGTAGCCGTCTGGCTTATGCGTATGAGGCCGTGTGGCCATGCGATGTCTCTGGTTGTCTTCAGAGATTTGATGATGATTCCCGTAAAGTCCAGGATAAAGTTGTAAAGTGGATGATGTCTCCGGTTCACAGAATGAGTTGTTGATGGGGTGAATTGACGGTCACTTATACGGACCGTATAAAATTATACGGGCCATATAATGTGCCGTATAATTGACACAGAAAGGGAAGTTGCTGAAGCAATTTCACGGTCACTTATACGGACCGTATAAGTGTCCGTATAATTTCGTCGAGATAGATTTTAAGTTTTTAAATAAGAGACCCCAAGTTCATAATTTTCATTTCATTTTCATTCTCCACGACTCAAGACATTTCTAGAACCTTCCACACACTTCATATACAAGAACCCAAGAGAAATTGATGGTCAAATTCATCAAACCAACAAAATTAAGTGTAAGAAACACCTTAAAGTTCATCCAAGTCAAGAGATCTCATGGAAGGTGGAACTAGGGTTTTGTTCAAGTGAAGTATTTCCACTCAAGGTTTATTCCTACACTATCTAAGGTAAGTTTCATGTTATTTAAGGTGTTGAAAAGTTGAGACACTTGGATTGTGGAAGGGTATAGGAAATGGGTAATGAAAATGGGAATAGTGCCATTCTTGAGTAGTAGTTTGGAATGAATCATGAATATTGATATGTTGTGATTGTAATTATGTTATGAAGGATGTTAAGAGCATGATAGAAACATTAGATGAAAATGAATGTAATGTTGTGCTATGACCATGATTATGGATGACCGTGAGAGGAAATTATGGGGATTGGATAATGATGAATTTGATAAAAGTCATTGCTAATGATATTATGAATGTTGTTATTGACGTTTGGGAGTTGATATATGATATGGAGAAAGTAGTATAAATAAAGGAGACACTGCTCAATTTTCTCTAGCTTCAGTTCAAACACGCTTATGTTATCGATTATCTAATATGAGTGTGAACTCTCTTGAAGGTAGAAACGTGAATATTGGAGAGGAACGTTCAAGTGATAGAATAGCTAAACGAAAGAGGTATGTAAAGCTAATCCTTTCCTTCTAAGGCATGAATCTTCCTAATTTTCCGAAATATTCCTATATACTGGATAGTATGAGTCCCTGATTATACAGAGCTACATACGTACATGATAAAGAAAGGAGATGTGATACGAGCATGTTAATGATGATGATGAACTTAAGTATGAAGAATCCTAGAGTAATATAAGATGTCCATGAAGCTAATGATCCCAAGTATAGTTCCATTGATGATTTTCCTTGTGTACACTCACCTTAAAATGCTAGTCCCTCCAAGGTGAGATATGACGATCATGATTACTCCATAACGTAGTCGGGGGTTCACGACCTTAGGTCACCCCAACATAGCCATGGTAACCTTCAAATTTTAATGTAGGATCAATGATGAATGTATGATGATGTTAAGTTATGATAAGATTATGATTTGTCTATGAGATGTGTAATAATGATGAGTTATGTTGACTATATGACGAAACGATTCCACCGCACCTAGTTGGCCGGGCATGTCACCGCGAAGGCGGGCTGCGTACGATTCCACCACGCCTAGTTGGCCGGGCATGTCACCGCGAAGGCGGGTTGATGATAACGTCCAAATCCACTCCTCAAAGAGGAAGTGTACACGGTCGTATGCAATATAGTTTACCCAACTATGAGTCGGGGTCGATCCCACAGGGAACAATATGCTAGGCGATTAAGAAAGTAAGGAACTTTCACCAACTAAGCTAAAGCCAAACGATGGATAATATTTTGGTTTTTGGAGAATATTATAACTAATGCGGAAATGTAAACTAACCTAGAAAGCGAGTAAAATGATCAATGGCCACAAGTTTGGATATAAAGGAAATTACACTCAAGTAACGATCCAATGTATATCACGATTTTACAACTAAGAACGGGTTTATGTTAATAGATAATGATTTCTAAAATCTCATTGAAAGTCTTCCAACCAAATCAATGAATTTCACTCTAAGCTTTTCCAAGCCTTAGAGTGTGATATTAGGCACAATCAATTTAACCTCAAGTAACTATCCTCTTCCGAGCTCAAGTTATTAGATGGGTTTAATGACCCAAATTCTTGTTAATCAATCTTTCCCAACCTAGATTTCCTCTTCCGAGCTCAATCAAAGTAAATGGGTGAGTCCTAGGGTTAGCTAATCCCTTTGGAAACATTCAAGAACGAGATTAATTAAAGAAACAATAACCCACTTCATTAGGAATAAAAATCATTCAATACATAAGCATAACAAGAGTTTCAAACCAAACTTTAATCAAGAATATTTTCATAAACAAGATTCAAGTCATGGAATAGAAAGCTACACACTTAGATAATCAATACAAAGCAAGGAATTGAAGAAATGAATTAAAGGTTTAAGAAATGCTCAACCAAATCTTCAAATCTTCAACCCCAAAGTGTGGTGTAGAAACCTAGTCTCCAAACTTGATGAAAAACTGCCAAAGATGAAAATGTTTTTGCCCTAAGCCTCTCTTTTATGCCCCAGATTTCAGATTTGCAATTCTGCCCGTTTTTTTGCGAATCTGTCCCATTTTTGCAAAACTGTCAAGTTTTGACAGTTTTGCAAATCTGTCCAATTTAGCCTCTTTTTGACTTTATTTTCACTTGGTTTCTTCTGATCACTTCTAAATTATATAAAATCAACTTATCAGACTCGCAGGTCACGCTTCTTTTATCTTCGTATGTTTTGCTCTATTTTGCTCCATTTTGGTCCATTTTGCTCCGTTATGCTCTCCGGGCATCTTATCCTACAAAACAACATAAATATACAAAAAGTAACAACAAAAGTGCTTGAAGAGTCACAAAAGCTTAAGGAATTAGCATCGAATATCCCGTAATTTCACGGCTCATCAGCTGCGTACGATTTCACTGTGCCTAAATGGCCGGGCATGTCATCGCTAAGGCGGGTTGCTATGTTCACACCGAGCCTAGAGGGCCGGGCATGATCACCACTAGTGGGCGGCGTATGATGGTTACCCGGACGCGGGTTAACGATGATGATCTATATGATACGATGATGTATGCGCTATGATGATACATGTGCTATGGTTATATATATATATGTATGATATATGTATGAAATGTATCCACCCTTAAAAGTTACGCGGGCTATATCTTCATCTTATGACTTATGATTTCTCCATTATTATGTTCATTTCATTCATGCCTTACATGTTATACCCCATTTTAAACGGATCAAAGTAGAGTACAACATATTGGTGATTCCCGAATTATTTAACTTAAGGAGTCGCCACCTAATTATTTTATCGGTGAATTAGGACACCTAAATATTTACTAAGGCAAAGTTAAACTAAACCTCCGTTAATGGTCTGCTTAATTAGTGTGATTCTAGGTAAGGGTTCTTGATTATCCTAAAGGGAAGGGGTTAGGCATCCTTTAGAATCCATTAATTACGGTTACCGACCAAACTTAGGTTAATTAATTAGAGCTAAAGATGCAAATATGACATTTTTTAATTTTTTAAGAAAATAGCTTATAAATGTTGCTAAGGCTTTAAATGAAAATATAAAAATGCTATTTAAAATAAGACTTGTATAAAATATAATAATTTGCATAAAAGAAGACTTTAAATGCTATTTAAAATAAGACTTATAAATAAATAGCTAATGCGAATTTAAAAGAAAATAATTCTATAATCAGATTCTTTTCTATGGTTAAATTAGGGACTTGGCGAAAATAAGGACTTCGAAACATTGAAAACTTATTTTTTTCTTTTTCAAAGACATACCAAAATACTTTCATTATCATATAGAAATAATGCCCGTTTTCTTTCAAAGATATACATAAATAAAAATTGAATTAAAACGTCCCGTTATTATATCAAACTACCATCCTTTTTCCTTTTTGTAGGTATAGTAAAACATTTCGCGAGATGAACCAAAAAGAAAGATTTCCATTATTCTATAAGCTAACGTCCCAAGTAACCCCACTAGATTAATTATTCTAAAGTAGCTAAAATAATCACCTACAAATATAATTAAATTAAACAGATATAAGGTATGCTAAAAAAACGCAGCAGCCTTTCATTTTTCTCCCCTCTCTATATTGCTTCAGACTGGTCATTTTCCGAGGGGAGAACGAGTTGTTCGAAATAGAGAAATTAATCCCAATCGTCACTGGACTTATTTCAGCCGAACTTAGCGAACTAGGAAACACGAGTGGAGCGATGCAATCGCTTGATCTAGCGGCGAAATCGAGTCTCATTTGAGACCCCTCGCAATCCCGGATGTCATGCAAAAGAAAAAAGAAAAGAAAAGAATTAGAGCGACGACATAATTTTGTAATATACACGATCATCATACATGGAAAATTTAAAGACAAATATCACGGGCAAACAAAATGTCCAGCCCAAAAACAAGAGCTTGCAACCGAAACATATGAAAACAGATAAAAAATGGGCAGTAAGGCCCAAATACCAAACAAAGCAGTCAAATAAAAATAGATGCAGGCCCAATTAAAATGATAACAGTCACAAGGATGAGGCAGGCAGTAGGTACTTCTTTAAGTCAAAATCTAACATCTTAGAATCTTAGTTTTTATTATGTGCTTCGAATGAACGAACGAACGAACAAACAAACAAGCAACCACATCTGATGCTCACAGGGAAATGATATATTTCAGAGCAAAAATAGTTCTCCAGTTAACAAACTTGAAAGAGAATAAAGTAAAATGATTGAAACTTATGATTTCTAAAAGATTAGAGACTCTCTGGTCGATCTAGAATTGAGTGAACCAATTAAGCAGGATATTAAATAGTTATGCGGTTTAGACAAAAGTTCCATTGAGGATTCTAAGTGAATGATGGAAAAAGAACCAAAATTTGGAATTGTGGATTCATTATAGTTCATGCATAAAAAAGAGAAGAAAGGAATTAGCAATGTTTAAAGAACCATTATCACGATTAAGTTCGAACAAACTAATTAAATACCAGATGCACATTTGGACCTTTAATGCACAGTGATCATTTTATCATTCGTTACCATTCAACTGAGCAAGGAACCTTTATACAAAGGAGATCATCTGGTGTAATGACGGGAAATTAAGAACAAACAAAGGCCTAATGGGAGATCACAGCCGTTACTGGTTCTTGGACCTCAAAGCCAAAGTGGAATGAAACAGGGGATCAATTTGTTGTTAAAACACTTAAAGCTAGTTCTGAACCAAACCTATTAACCTTTGAAAATAACACATTAGCATCCAATAGGTTCCAAACCATACACTTACATCTAAATGCTCATGTTTGGAAGCAAATTAATCAAGAAAAAAACTACTCCTTAAAAAAAACGCCTGATGCCTTAACACCCAAAAAGAGTGACTAAATATATATCAGAACAAAGACGACTGAGAGAACTCATGAGATAACTATCGTTCTATTCCTTAGACAATCACATGCATTAGTAAAACAAAGGATTTGAACTTTAAGTGATTTTTATATCCATTTGTAATGAAACACTATACTTGATATATAGGATCCTCTTTATACATTAAAATAACTTGACAGAAAAATATTTACTAGTTAACTTCTCAATATCAAATTCCTAAGGTTATGATTCGCTACAGCAACAAAACTAAAAAGATCCTAGCAATTTGAACTAGTGCATAAACTCAACTGTTGAAAGATAAAGGGTATGAACAAAATGCAGTATCTTTATTTAGGCTCTAGTATTCACGATCTTACTTAGACACATTAAAGTAGAGAAGGTGAAACTTATCTGTAAGCAACTGATGAACTCATATAACAGCTAAAACGAAACAAAGGACTGAAAAGGGACTGCTTTCATATTTCACACTCATACCATAGCCAATGTAAAGCTTAAGCATCCATGAAATTTATTTAACTAAACCCATACTAATTTTAAACATTCAACGGGGTATGTTGTTGTTGTGGTTGTTGATACTAATTTTAAAAAAAAAGAAGCAGGAGCTGAAAACTACAAACCAAATACCAAAACATAATAAAACCATAGCTAAAATATAAAAATGAAAAGAGAGGATGGAAAATTACAATTAGCAAACATTTTACTACTGTTTTAAATCTCAGAATGCATAATCGACTATGTTAACACATCACAAAAGCCATCATGATACTCCTACCAATATTAAGCTGAACAAACACATGCTAACACATATTCATTATAATCAGACTAATCTAAAGCATACCTAGAGCACATACTTGCTATTACATAAGGCTAAGCAGACATAATCAGATGTTAATACCTATTAACTATGATTAAACTAATCTAACTAGTACCAAACTAAACACATGATAACACATACTCACTAACTAATACTAAACCAAAAAACAAATACATGCCAACATAGAAAATTACTCATACAAACAGAGAATTAAAGAAACTTGCTAAAAGAAGTAAACAGAAAAAGGGAATTACGGACCTTCTTCGGGTGCAGCGAAATGGGTGCGGTGTCTCCGATATACACTCGAAATAACTACAACCTCCGAGTTTGCATGCACTCGGATTCGAAACCGTAATAGGGGCAAAAATGAGAATAAAAAATGATTTAGTATTTTTTTTTGACTCGATATTAAGAAAAAATTGTGACTGCTGAAAAACGAATATTTTCTTAGGGGAATTTGGGTGGCTGAAAAAGACCTCCTTTTACGGATTAAGAAGCGAATATTTATAGGGGATTTCTAGGGTTTCCTGGGGTTCAAAAATTTGGGCGGGGTTTTTGGTTCAACGTTCGGATTTTTTGTGATCTTTCACCTACCCGACCAGAAAGGAGAGAAATAGACAAAAACTTTAATTTTTGCCCTACGCCTGTTCTGGATTCGAATCCCAGCTCAGTAAAAAAAAAGAAATTTAGCAAGGCAGAGGTTTGGATTCGCAAGGCAGAATTTTGAAGGCAAAATTCTGCTTTAAGCCCAAAACTCTACCTTAAGGTAGAGTTGAAACTCTGCCCGAATCATGCAAAATTCCGCCTTACGAATTTCTTTTAATTTATGACTGAGCGGGGGTTCAAGTCTGAAACCAAGGGGTTCTAACGAAGGGAAAAAATTAAAGACCACCAATTTAATGGACAAAAATTAAAGACCACCCCAAAATAAGGCATTCTTGCAAATTGCCCAATAGATTTCATATGATAAATACGAGATTCAAGAACACATTTTCCAGGAAAATATTTTTCTTCATACCGAACACACCCTATGTAACCACTTGTCACAAAAGAAAAAAGTTGGAAAAAGAGAACTATATCATATCAGAAGAAAAAATACATTAAGCTAACAAATAGCTGAAATGGAATCACCAGCAACAACAATCTCTCCATATCACAAATACTTTGATATGTCTAGAACCTTCAGATCAATACAGATTTTACAAGTATAATCGACGTTTTTCAAGAAGGAAAAATATACACTTTTATAGTAAGTTTCCCTGCTAGGCAATCAATTGTTAACATCAAGAAATGGCGTAAGATCCACTGCTAGTCAATTATCTATCTAGGCCAATTTAGAAAACTCAGCTATACACAACTTCAGCTTTACACTTGCACGTGTGGTACTCCGGGGCGGATCTACTTGGGGGCCAGGGTGTTCACCCGAATACCCTCGATAAAAAATTACAGTGTATATATAGGGTAAACTTTTTGTGTTTATATGCATATATTAACTTTTGAACATCCTCGGCAAAAAATTACAGTGTATATTTAGCTTCTACTTTTTTCCGAATATCATGAATGAAAATCCTGGATCCGTCACTGGACTTGTACTAGGTGAACTATAAGCTGCAACTCCTATCTCGTTCAATCAAGTGAGTTGAAAGGAGATTGACATTTGACAAAGTATATTTTTCGTTTGCGGTGAGGACGAATATTGCAAGTGAAGCTCCCCACTACTAATATGGATGGCTACTCCAAGACACACTGGGATCATGTTATATATTTTTGATCTCTAATTAGCGAACCATTTTTAAAAAAAATTAAGAAATATTCTTCCTCCCACTACAGATCTCCTAGCTCTATCCTCTCTAGTCTTTCCCTCCAGCTACAAAAAGCACATCGAAAACAAGAAAACATATAATCACCATTTCCATCGTCTATTAATAACAAGTGCACTATTTGAAACTAGAAAAGCAAATAAATGATAGATACTGTGCCAAAACACTCAAATATGCTAACTGTCAGAGCAAATAAACTAGACATAATATGTTATCATCTTTAGTGATTAACCGTTAGCTTCTACTTCATACGAGTAGAAAAGATTTCTTTCTCTTGATGCTATCCACTAAATAATTCTCACTAAGCCAATTTCTTTCTTCTCTCGATAAGGAAAAAATACAGGGAAGAAGTTTCCAGGATGAAAAACGTGTTTGTTGAACATTTCTTTATCTCAGTATCTTGACCGTCTAACAACCCTATCACAATCAAATGATTCTTGTGTGCAAGTTTAACCTAACTAAGATTAAACATAGGGTACCCTCCTAATGAATCATACATTATCATCTATTTGTCAATGCTTGAGTTTAAGAATTTAGTGTTTCATAAAAAGTTTTCACACAATTAACAGAGCAAAGATTGTTTTCCCTTTTGCTAATAGCAGCGACAAGTACTTGAACGAATCCAGTGAATAAGCTTTCATTAGCACTATTTTGATATAGAGAGAGCAGAACCCAAAAGTTCTAAGTAAATTAACAAAATATAGATTACTTCTTGACCTAGGTTGTGAAGTACCTTTTGCCAATAAAGGTCTAATAATTGTTCACCATATCTTATGCGACGAGAATGATTAACTCAAATAACCTCACGAACCACTAGCTAGTTGTTCAAGACATTAAAGTTTATGCTTCTAATATGTGTTTATGTTTCCTTTCATCCACTCCATTTTGTTGAGGAGTATAAGGGCAACTGGTTTAATGTATAATTCCCATATTCTGAAACAATGTAGCACACACACTGTTTACACATTCTGTACCATTATCTGATCTAAAGCATTTAACAACAGTGCCAAATTGTGTCTGCACAAAGTTCACAAAGTATTTTAAGACTACACATACATCAGATTTTAATTTTAGCAAAAATAACCATGTCATTCTAGAGAAATCATCCACCACAGTAAAGAAATATCTGTTACCATCATAAGTTGGATACTTGTATGGACCCCATACATCTAAATGTACTAATTGAAATACTGCAGTAGTCTTAATAGAACTAGTAGGAAATTTTGATCTAGCCTGTTTTGCACAAGGACAAACAGTGCATGTATCTAGCTGTTTAGTAATAGAATCAATACTAACTTTGCACATCTTATTTAAGGGAACTGCAGACATATGTCCCATTCTTTTGTGCCCTAGACTAATGTTGTTTGCCTCACTGAGCATATGATTGTTTACAGCTGCACTTCCAGCTGTTAGTGCTACCTTCTTCCCTTGATTTAAAGACTGGTTCACCAGAATGTACAAACCATTTTCAAATCTACCAATCTCCATCACCTTCCCAGTGTAGAGATCCTGGAAAACACACAAAAAAAAAAAAAAAAAAAAGGAAAGAATTTTACTGAACAGTTCAGTTCTCTAGTTATCTGAGATACTGACATTAAGTTAAACTGGAATTGTGGAAGATGAAATACATTTTGTATGACACTTATATCCGAGATAGTACTAGCTCCAGTGTGTGTCACTAATGATTCATCTCCATTAGGAAGAAACGCCTTTTTTGGTTCATCTATCTGTGTTATAGTATTAACATCAAGTAACATTTTGTCTGCTACCATGTGATTTGTAGCACCAGTATCAATTATCCATTCTCTTGGACTTTTACAGCTCATTAGAGCTTTATTTATGTCTTTATATTTTAGTAATGCTTTGCATATACTTGATGCCTCATGCATCTGTTCACTAATGACATGTGATATGTTTGAGTTAGAACTCATACCTCATACAGCTGACAATGTTGTATCATTTTCACCTTTGTTCTTCGGAAGATACACTATCTGCTCATACTGAATCTTTGACAAACCATATGGTCGAACCTGATGACCTCCATCCACATTGCTCAGATTCTGCATTGATCCAGTTGACTTCCCTGCACCTCATTCTCAGCTATGACATTGTATTCTAGCACCAGAATTTCCTTGATAACTACTCCCTCCTTGATGATTATTATTAGTCTGTCTATAGTTTTAATCCTCAGTATTGAATTACTTCTTCTTTGGTCGATAGTCAGTAGGATAGCGAACAATTTTGAAGCACTTCTCAGTTGAGTGATTTTTCATTTTACGCAACTCACACCACAAATTTTGAAACTGACCTTGTCCTTGACTCTGATTAAAGTTCCTCTTATACTTCTGATTTCCTGAATTAGTGTTATTCATAGAATACTTGCCACATCTGCATTTCCCATGGAGATAGGATTAGTAATTAGAGATCCAGATGCTGCTGCTATAGACTTTTGCTCTTCATCACTGGTTACCATACTATAGGCTTGGTTTAAACTAGGCATAGGACACATCAACAAGATTTGGCTCCGTGCTTGATTATAGCTTTCATTTAACCCCATAAGAAACTGAAATAACTTCAGTTTTTGCAGATGAATCACAAATTCTTTAGACTTCTCACAGTTACAACTAGCTATTGGAATTAGTGCCTCAAACTCTTCCCACAAATTCTTCAACCTAGAAAAGTAAGCAGACACAAAAGTTGTACCTTGTGTGAGTGTTGCTATCTCTTTATGTATATTAAAGGTCCTTGATCCATCAATCTTATTGAACCTTTCATACAAATCTTCCCATACTCCTTGTGCATTTGTTGCATACATGATTCCTCCTAACATACTCTTCTCAACTGATCCCATTATCCAAGACAAGACAATAGCATTCACTCTTTCCCACCAATTCCACAATACTTCTGGGAACTTGTCTTTACTGCACGATCCATCAATCAACCCTACCTTGTTTCTTCCAAGAAGAGCAAGGCGCATTGAATTATACCAGATTGAATAGTTCTCAATACCAGTTAGTTGGAAGGATATGATTTGAATTCCACTTTGATCAGTAGGGGATAGAAACAGTGGATGATTATAGTCAATCTCCACTCCTTGATTTCCAACATACTGTGTAGATCCACCACTTTGATCTGGTTGTACATTGTTCTGAGAATTATTATTGTTAACTTGCGAATTGTTCGCATTATTTACAGTCACATTAGGTAGATCTTCGATTGCCATTGATTAACACTATAGAACCTTGAAGTTCTTGACACATTTTTATTTTGCGGAATCTAATTGGTTTTGAATCGAACTTAGTCGTCAACAATCAAGACTATTGCTCTGATATCATGCTGTTTTATGTGAAGTAGTTCATGAGAGATTAAGATCAAGATGAATGAAGAAGAAGGTTAGAAGCTTGAAGAAGAAGAAGAAACATTCATACACAAAGTAGAGAGAGAAATATCTTGTTTATTGATATTACTTCACTGATCTTACAAGTGGTACAATACATGTATATATACACACAATCTAACTAATCATAACTAACTAATTAATCACCTAGCTAATTGATCATTTACTTGCTAATGTGTACGGCTTAACTAACATTTGAATAGTTAGTTACTAAGTTCCAGTATGAACAGTTTAGTCCCTAAGTTTGTATATTTTGTACTCCACCATCATAACTCTTTTAGTCGAGGGATACATCAAATAAAAAGATATTCTCTACAAACAGTAAACATAGGTTTCTACTTTCTTCAAACAACTCTTAAATCACTCTATCACAACTTAAAAAAACTCGTTTCTAAATTTCTGCTTATGGAAGGAAAAATATTTACTAGAGGAAAACATAAAAGCATTCACGAATCGAAAAATAGATGTTTAGACACATCATACATATATAACAGAAGCAAAAATTTAAAAAGCACCAGACTACTAGCAAGGCAGTGACCGACGATTAGCATAACAGAGAACTGAGAAGAACTGGCAAAACAAATGGAGGGAAAGTATTAAAATAATACAGAAAAGGACATAAATTACAATCAATTTTTTTTTCTTTCTGTTTTTACAAATAAATATTATCTATGAAATAAAGCATAAATTTTATGAACTTGAATAAATTATAGTTATGAATGTGTGACTATATTGTTTTGTCAAGGAAAATTATAATTTTCGCCATCTTAACTTGCCTTGAGAATTAGACTCTCACTCCAGATTAAATGTTTTATCTAATAATTCAGACGATGTCATATCGTATTTTAAATTATGATAGATTCATCTAACATATGAATAGAGCAGCTATTTATGAATTAAACAATGACCATTTCTTCGATTATTAATTCACCCTTTGTACTAATTAGAGCAGCTATTTATGAATTAAACAATGACCATTTCTTCGATTATTAATTGACCCTTTGTACTAAGTATATGTTTTTCTTTCAAGAAAAAGAACAAGAACGCAATTTTAGAATTAGAGGTCTTAAATAAGAAAAAATTGATAATGATATATTTGTAAACGTTTAATAACACATTAATTTTTTTGTATAATAATTGCAGTGAACACGAATTAGACATATTATACATGGTTAATGTAATTGGTAAACAATTATTTTGCAAATTCTAACCACGAATATAAGATTCAGTAACATCAATAATATTATAGGTTAATCAAGAGGATGCTTGAAATTAAATTAGAAGATTGTTCAATACTTAAAAATATCACTTATAATATTTCCAAATAAGCATGATCTAAAAACATATCATAATTAAATTACATCAATTTAAATACATGTAAATCTACATATATAAGTGCAGGACATAGGCCCGGTGACGTGGCATGTCTCATTGATCAGGAACACTATTTATCTTTTTCCCTATTTTTTTGCCTTTTTCCGTCATTAATTAATTCATTATTATCTACTCAATTCAACAGTTTTTTGTTACTTGTTCACTAACAGTCACTTCTTTTCTTTTCAACAGTTGCTCTCGCGGGAGAAGAAAGTTTCAATCAGGATTGCACTGACGATGAGACAAACGGAGGCGATCTGCCATCGTATGAATCTGAGAGCAGTATTCAAGAAAAGTTTGGATAAGGATCGCTCCGATTATGATACCTTTTCATATTACTATGAAAATTCTTTTTAATGAGCGAGAATATACCGAGGATAAGTTCGAAGGGATTATATCGATGAAGCGTGGAGATAAGCAACGTGAAGGTATATCTTTTGTACGTTCTGGTTACCTGTGTGTCTCCTGCTCGCATGGATATCAATTTGATGCGGTTGCGTTCATTAATGTTCTTCAAGTTTTTTTCCCTGTTACTGCTTATGAGAATATCAATATTAATATTCATGAAAATTTACTATGTTTCTTCTTAAATTGTAAGTTCCCATGTTTTTTTCTTTCAGAATTCTTCCAATTGATGTCATTTGGTATCAAAGGAATGTAGTTCTCTGGTGTCAATTCACAATACTTATAGTTAATATAGACATTTCTTTGATGATTGATTACTTTAACATTTACACATGATTTAAAGTACATTATGTCAACAAGGTGTACTCGGAGCCCCTGGGTAGCGGAATAGTGACAAAAATCGCAGCTGGATTCCATCATCGAGAATTAGTGCCCGAAATCTGTCCCATTCTTTCCTTCTCTGTGTTATTTTATTTAGTAGAGTTTCAGGTTCTGAATAAAGAATATTTTGTTAAACAAAATGTAACTACCTAAAAACTTCGGAAAGTTTTCCAATAATCCATTTTCCTTTTCTGTTTGTTAATTTTCTCTATATAGTTAAATTTTCTGTTACTGATGCGAAATTAATATGCTCATTATTGATTTAACTTACATTCATCCATGAATTTGACTGATGTCTCATATTTATATTCATCTGTGATTTCAACTGATGTATCATCGGTTTTTTCAAGTTTATTCATGATTTTTGGCCAGTCATATAGGCACAATTATCCTTGCTAACAAATGAAAAAAAAAAAAAAAAAAGTCATGTGCTCTTTTCCTACTTCTACCTATTAACATTTTTTTAAAGGCTTTGCGTTTCAAGTTATCATTGCTTGTTGACAACATTCTTACTTTCTCAAGGAAAAAAGGTTTATTCTTTTGTGCCCTACTGAGTATGCAGGAAAACGAGTTTGGGGTTTATCTTTAGAATCTTTGGCTGCTTTCACTGACAATTAAATTCATGTGTAGTGATTCATGTAATGTATTTTTTATAATCGAAAATATTTGCAAAGTTGATACAATTACATTTCATACGGGCTAACTTCTAATCAGAAGTTGGAAACGTGGACGTGGCCAATTAACTTCCTCAAATTTCCGCTCTTCCACTGTCTTGATGCATTGCTTTTGCAGGTGTATTATATTTTTGGGTATGTTCTTTGGTCTTCCTGATTCTCATTGTTGTTAATGTTTGTGTGTGACTATTATGAGAACAATTTTTTTATACTAATTAAATGCTGAGAAATGTCAGTAGCAGACTAGCAGTGGAATTCATATTTCTCAGCCTCTACAACTGCCTATGTCTACTTGTGCTCAGTATACACAATTGCTTCTTCATGTTGTTTGTAATTAACCATGTCCATTTTGTCATTTAGTTTTAAAGTTGGATTATTGGAATGCAATATGTTTTTAGGGAGGATTTATGGATACATCAAATGTCAACCAATCTTTTGACAAAGAAGACTAGGACCGACACCACCACTCTATTTTCTTGATATCTGGCAATAAGGTGATGAAAAACTTCAAGAACAATGCATCATTGTGGGAGTTCAACCGGTTTAACGATAGTTGTAAATACCTCTGCTTGAATTCTGGTGAGCGCTGGAATTTTTTCCATTCCTGGGCAGTTGGGCTGTAAAAGAAATTTCTTACTTTCCTGTGTAGTTAAATTATAATGAAGAGAGTTCGAATGATTCAAGGCTAGCTTGGTAAGAGTTTCATCTGTCATGTAGTTAAATCTCTCCAATACTCTATGACTCGGACACAGTAAAAACATTAATTGCTACTTTTGTTGATTCTCATGTAATTACGAATTAGGCACATATCAGTTTTGTACATATGAGGTGCCTTGAGAAAATTTGTTGGTGCCATATGCTTGATTCCTGCTATGTGTAGTTTTAAGTTGCTAAAAATGTTGTTACTATAGCTTTATTGTTGATTAGATCTGCAATAGATGTTCATTTCTGTAGTTGGTTCTTATTGAATATCGTCTGGCTGTTTGGTGCTTCAAACTATCCAAAGTCATCTTCATTGAAAAATATTGTTTTTGATGATGGTATTAATTAACAACCAGAACATTTATACTATGCTCAGCATGTTGTTTTCCTCTTTAAACAAATGGTTTATTTCACTAATACCTACATAAAGAGCATACCTCTTATCATACTAATATAACCCATTTACAGTAAGTAAAACAAAACTCTATTGCAGCAAATTCTAATTTGAATGTTAGTAGAAAATCTTTGACATATAAGTAACAGTTACTGGTAACCATGCTCTACATGGAAAACTTACCTTCACAGTATTTATCCAGGACCATTTTTACGACAAATTATTAGTTTGGGCGCTGCGCGCATCAGGGAGATAGCGATAAAATTGATCAATGGTCACTACTCAACAATATTAGTTTTTGCAGAATCTACTTTTTGAGTTATTTTTAATATTTGCAATTAGGAAAAGATCATTTCAGAAATTTAAATGAGGTATTTCAAGACCGCGCGACGCGTGGTTATATGTACTAGTTAAATAATATATGTACTAGAATACACAACTAAAAATGTATTTTTTTCGCTTAATATAGACATATCTATTAAAGGATAAAATTAAACTTCACGTTAAAGATATGTGTAACTGAATATTTTTTTTTATACTCAAATTATTTGAGAATACAATTTAGTATATTTTCTAATGATATTAGCTCAACGTTAATTAGATTGATGATTTTATTAATAATTTTGTCAAAATAGTTGCTTAAACCCCTTCTTTAAAGACCTTATTAGAGGGAAATTATTGCATAATCATCTGACTTAATTGACAAGGAAAGTAAATGTTTAACAATAATATTGATGTCATTGTCATTTTCAACCGCCCTACCTTTCAAGGTGGGGGTTAGGTCTGCGTACACTCTACCCTCCTCAGACCCCACATGGTGGGATTATACTGGGCTTCTTGTTGTTGTTGTATTGTCATTTTCAATATTATCATAGTTTTAATTTCTTAATTATGTTTTGTAAATATTTCATTATTCCTAGATAGATATAATCCAGATCCCACTTGTGGGACTATACCGTACTGTATGTTGTTGTTCCTAGATAGACATAACACTGTGTTAGAATTCTTGAATCGTCCAACATAACATTTGATATGTTTATTAAAATGCTTCTGCGATTGCTCAAGACATCTCTTTTCAACCGAGGAATAAAACTAGATCAATGAACGAGTTTGAGGATGGGAATAAATAAATTAGCTTTGAATGATACATTAAATTCTTTTCTTATATTGCCTTAATTGAACAAGAATTAAACATACAGTACATGGTTAAGTAATCCGTTAAAATCGTTCTCCAATTGTAGCAACGAATACATGATAAAGTTATTTCTGTAAGGTTAAAAGTTAAGCAAAATGGTATTGAAAATATAGAATCTTAAGTATTAATACTAACATTTAAAAATTAATATCACTTAAGTAACATACTATAATTATATTAGATTTATGATATAAGTAACGACAAAATTTTCGCTCGGTAATCCCCATGTAAATTTTCATGAAAAAATACGCAAGTAAATCCGCAACAATTAAATCCCCATGTAATTCCTAGGTAATATAATTCCCAGGTAAATTTCCAAGAAATTAGCCCCAGGTAAAATCGCAACAACGAAATCCCCAAGTAATTCCCTAGATAATATAATCTCCAAGTAAATCCCCATGAAATAATTCTCAAGTAAAACCGCAGCAACTAAATTCCTAGGTAATATAATCCCCAAGTAAATCCCTAAGAAATAATCCCTAGGTAAACCCGCAAGTATCGTTACCTGGGAAATTTCCTATGAATACACAAAGAAAATAAAATTTTCATTTTTTTTATCGGTTACCTGCGGAACTATCTACGAAAGTGATACCTGGGTATTATTTTCCTCAAATAAATCTGCAGGTATATTTGTGGAGCTAAATGCGCCAAAATTACCTGCAAGGCTGCAAATATATCTGGAAAAATCATATTCGCAGGTAAATATTCTATAATTTAGAAAGTTTTAGATTTTCGCATGAAATCCGCAGGAATTATCGGCGGAAAAAATCCCCATGTAAAATCACCAGGTAAAATGAGCTTTTCTAGCAGTGAGGGATCATTTGGTATACTAGACAAACATAAATAATCTTGGGATAAAAATTTAGTATTGTCTTAGACCTTGTTTGGTTACTATTTCTAGAAATAAGTTATACCAGGATTAATACACATAAGAGCAAGGGCTAGGCCACTAAGATTGTTCCCTTAGGCCCCCCAAATTAGAAGGCCCCAATTTTTTTTAATTATTATTATTATTATTTTATTATTATCATCATCATTATTATTATTATTATTATTATTATTATTATTATATAATTTATATAGATAAAAGTGTTACAATAATTTTTTTTGTTATTTGATTGAGGTTATTTATTTTATACCAATAATTTCATAAATTATGATAATTTTTCTTCACTCATTAATTAATATATTTGCTTCACTCTTCATTTTCAATTTTATCCTTTTTATATAGGAATTATGTTATATACATTACATAACATAGACAACATTATGAATTTCTTTTACATTCTTCTTTGAAAGTGCATGAATACAAAAGCATAAACGCACCGGTTTCCTTTTAGAGTAATTCAACATATTATATTAGGTTATTCACAAATTACACCAATGAGTACTACTTAATAGAATGGACTGCAATTGTCGTTTAAATTGATCAAAAGAAGTAAATATATTTGACATTGTCAATGTTCAAAACTTAAACTATTACGTTATGTACGTTCATTTCTTTTTCTTGGGATGATAGCCAAATCAAAATTTTCACTTTGAGTTTCGGCACTCAACATTCAATAATCCACCACTTTATTCTTTGCGCTCTTCTTCCTTGTTTTTTATTTTATTTTTAAATTTGCTATTTTTTGTCTTAAATGATTACTTAGTTGTTTAGAAAACAACTTTTTTCCTTGTTAGTGCACAAATTCTATAAAATAAATTTAAGGGCCTCTCAATATAGTATCGCCTTAGTCCACGAGATTCGTTGAGCCACCCTGCATACAAATCTGAAAAAGGCATAAGAGAGTAAGAGATCTCATTTCCTCCTATTTATCCTAGATAAAATAATAAAAATGACTAAATACCCTGAGATCCCTCAAACCTTTTTTCTATCGGGTATTTTTGTAAACAAATAATTTCATCTTAGACAAATTCTTTTTGTTAGCTGAAAACACAACTTCTAGTGGCTGGTTTTCTCAAATAGCCTTTTTTTTGTCCACTCATAAACCTGAACTATTAAATCAATTCCACCATAGCAATCAAAGCATTGAAGGATAGTGAAAAATGTACTTCGTTTGAAGTTTATAGTTCAAAACATATGCTTCAACTTCTTCAGTATTTTATCAAACACAAAAACAAAATCAAACAAATACATTTCAACACAATGGATCAACACACTTGTTTACAACACTCTCATAAGAGCTTACCTCAACATTTCTCAACCTCAAACAGCCCTTATCCTTTTCACCCACATGCTCTTTCAAGTTTCATCAAGCTTAACCCAATAGTTTCTTATTTTTGGTAGTAGGCTTAAGATAGTCTCTTAAGTATCAACTGAGCAGTTTCGGTCTTTTAAGTTTGTCAAAAGTGAACACTTTCGGTCCCTATCAGATATTTTCCAAACTCTGATGGTTCAATTTAACCAAAACTGTGGGAACTTTTTTTTTCTAACATGAAACACCAGAAGTTTTTCTCAAAATCGCAGAAACCGCAACATCAGAAACTACATGAGACACAAAAAATAGACCCAAAAAAAAAAAAAAAACATAAATTGCACCTGAAAAAGTTGGAGAAAAAGATCAAAATAATACATTATCTTTGAGTTTGGACCTAAAACCATACATGTTCTTTTACATGGAGCATTAATAGTCCATTATGTTTGCATAAGTGGTGCACTTTTAGTCAACTTGCAAATATTCTGTTAAAAATTTAACGGAAAAGGGAAAAAATGCCCCTGAACTATTAGAAAAGGTCTAAAATTACCTTCATCCATCTATTTTGCTAAAAAAAACCCTCAGTTCAACTTTTTGGCTCATTTATGCTCTTTGACTAACGATCAACATTAAATTAAAAAAAATATTTAAATTACACATGACATTTTATTGCTAGTCCGATTTTCTAAATCTGAAAAAATTGGATTTTATAAAATCTCGAACAACTAATTTTTTTTCAAAAATGTGGTAAGCCCCCTTTAAAAAAAAACAAGGATTGGATTTTTATTAACAAATTTGGAATTTTTTAAATCTAGAAAACTGATTTTTTTTTTAATTTATAAAAAAGGTGGACCCCCCCCCCCTCTTTTTTAAAATATGGAAAATTGAATTTTTTTTTATATTAAAATTTGGTTTTTTTAAATCTGAAATTTGTTTTTTAAACACGGATTTGTTCTAGATTTTTTTTTTAAATCTGGATTTGTTTTTTAAACACGGTTTTCCCACATTTATTGTAAAAAAAAATCATTTTTTCCAGATTTTTATAAATATCCAGTTTTTCCTTTTTTTTTTTTTCAAGTTTCCTAAAAATAAAATCATGAAATTTAAATTTTTTAGGACAAACAAAATCCATTTTCCTGATTTAAGGAAAAAAAAACATTTTTCCAAATATTTTAATTTAAAAAATCACATTTTTCAGTTTTTTTTTAAAACAATTTTCCAATAATAAAATGCCATGTGTAATTTTTTTTATTTTTTTTATAATTTAGTGTTGACCGTTAGTCAAATGGCATAAATGAGCCAAAAAAGTTTAATTGAGGGGTATTTTTTACAAAATAAAAGAATGAAGGGTATTTTTAAACCTTTTCTAATAGTTCAGGGGCATTTTTGCCCTTTTCAGTTAAATTTTTTGATAACGTCCAAATTTACTCCTCAGAGAGAAAGTGTACACGATCGTATGCAATATAATTTACCCAACTATGAGTCGGGATCGATCCTACAGGGAACAATATACTAGGCGATTTAAATAACGGAAAAGGGCCAAATATACCCCTGTACTATGAGAAAAGGTTTAAATATACCTCTCGTTATACTTTGGGTCCAAATATACCCCTGCCGTTATACTATGAGATCAAATATACCCCTCCACCGTTAAAGTCGTCCAAGGTGAAAATCCAATCATACGTGACACTCACATTTGATGAGTTAGATGCCAAGTGGCATGCCAACTCGGCGCCCCTAACCCATTCTACCTCTCCTCTCTATTTGTTCTTTCCACCACCAATGTATCCTTCCCCTCCATCACCAATGCCACCATCACCACCACTAAAGTTGGAGATGGAGGTAGGAATGAACCAACTTCTTTTTTAATTAACCAAACACGATATTAGGTGAACGAATGGAAATGATACACATATTACGAAGTTGGTGTAGATGATGACGAAGAAGTAATTCCTGATTGCCACAAAGGACAAAGCTTCCAGAGCTTTCCGTCAGAATTATGTGGCTTGTGGTTGTCGGCGATGGCCATTTGGCCAGAATCTAGTGGAGTTTTATTTTTCCGGTGATGGTTCTAATTTTCCGGTGATAAAATTTAGGGCAGCTTGTAATTGTCCTTTGCGAGGAAACTCTCTTCACGACATTGACTATATGTTTTGAAGGTCAGAAAGAAGTCACGTAATTATATCAGTGAAGTCTTCCTGTTGATTTGTTGCTATCTGTAATTTGTAAATTTTCGTTAATTCAAATAATAAGTTTGTTCATTTCTACCTCCATCTCCAACTTTAGTGGCGGTAATGGCGACATTGAGGATATATTAGTGGTGGAAGAATAAATGAAGGGGAGGGATAAAATGGGTTAGGGGCGCTGAGTTGGCACGCCACGTGACATCAAACTTATCAAATGTCAGTGCCATATAGGATTGAATGTCCACCTTGGACGATTTTAATAGTGGAGGGGTATATTTGATTCCATAGTATAACAGCAGGGGTATATTTGGATCCAAAGTATAACGAGGTGTATATTTAAACCTTTTCTCATAGTACAGGGGCATATTTGGCCCTTTTCCGTTTAAACAAGTAAGGAATTATCACTTTCTACGCTAAGCTAAACACTTGATAATACTTTGATTTTTGAGAAAATTATACCTAATGCGAAAATATAAAATAATCTAGAAAGCAGGTAAAATGATCAATGACCACAAGTATGGATACAAAGGAAATTACGCTCAAGTAACGATCCAATGTATTTCACAATTTTATAACTAAGAGTGAGTTTATGCTAATTAGATAATGATTTCTAGAATCTCATTGAAAGTCTTCCAACCAAATCAATGAATTTCACTCTAAGCTTTTCCGAGCCTTAGAGTGTGATATCAAACACAACCAATTGAATCTCAAGTAACTTTCCTATTCCTAGCTCAAGTTATTAGATGAGGATTATGCCCCAAATTCTTGTTAATTAATTTTTCCCAATCTCAATTTTCCTCTTTCGAGCTCAAATCGAAGTAAATGGGTGGGTCTTAGGGTTAGCTAATCCCCCTTAAGAAACATTAAAGAACAAGATTAATTAAAACAACATAAACTCACTTCATTAGCTATAACAATAATTCAATACATAAGCATAACAAGAGTTTCAATCCAAACTTTAACAAATGAATATTTCCATAAACAAGATTAAAGTATTGAAATGAAAAACTACACACTTAAATAGTCAATACAAAGTAAGGAATTGAAGAAATGAGTAAAAGATTAAGAAATTTCTTATCAAGATCTTCAAATCTTCAATCCACAAGTGTGGATGCAAAAACCCTAGCTCTCCAAGCTTGTAAATATGGCCAAAGATAATGATATTGTCTTCCAAGTGTTCCATTCATAGTTGCAAAATTTCCCAACCCAAAATATATCCACAACAGCTACTGATTTTCGGAATTTGCAAAACTGGCCCGTTTTTGCAAAATTGTCCAGTTTTTGCCATTTCTTCAATTTGGCCTCTTTTTGACTTTTTTTTTTTTTTTTTTTTTTTTTGTTCACTTGATTTCTTCCAAAGCTCTTCTCAATCATATGAACCAACTTATCACAAAACTCTAGGAGAGTATTTATAGGGGGGAGACAAAAAGTGCAAAAGTGACTTTTAATGACGCTATGCGGACCAAGTATGCGGTCGCAAAATGAGTTTGCGGAGCCTCATAGTCTTCGCATCCTAGCGAATTTAGCTCCACTCACTGGTCATTCTGAGACTGAGTATGCGACCGCATACCAGAGTTTGCGGTGCCGCATATTGAACGCATATTCAGCTCTTTTCCGTCTTTTTACGCCATTTTGTCCTTTTTGTACCCTGAACTCAATGCACCTAATATAATAGCAATACACACCAAGAATAGCCTCATATTATAGATTAAGAACACAAAACTCAAAGCAAAGAGACTAAAATAAGTGGTAAAATCACTACTTATCATTTTTAACAAAATATTTGGGAGTTGACTAAAAGTGCACCACTTATGCAAATATAATAGACTATTAATGCTCCATGTAAAAGAACATGTATGGTTTTAGGTCCAAACCCAAAGATAATGTACTATTTTGATCTTTTTCCCCGATCAGGGGACTTAGAGGCCTTAAATTCTTTTACACTTGACACACTGGTAATACTTGAAGCCTTACTCTGCAGACACTGAGCTTGTAACTTAACCTTTGTCAGGTTGTCCATTACATCTCTCAGGTAATGTGGAAGCTTCAGTGACTGCAACTGCTGCTGCTTGATAAAAAAACTATTGGTTCAGTGGCTGCAGCTGCTGCTGCTTGATCAGCTTCTTTAGATTGCCATTTCTGGACAGTCTTCTTAGCAGGGCCACCTCTCTATCTTGGCTTTCCTTGAGCACCATCCCTCTTTTGTTCTAGTGGGTGGACATGGCCTCATGTTTGGCATTTCTCACAAAACAATGGCTAGAGAGATCAAGGAGGTATTTCTTTTTTGTTTTCTGCTCTAGTAATTTTTTTCTTTCCCCTCAAATTTTGAAGTTATGAAGTGGTTTGCTAATTAATTAATCTAAATAATAGTTGATCATGATAAACATCATTTAAGGGAAAGTGGTTGTGCTTGTCTCCTTCCTGAGCGAAGTGTCAGATCCACATGAATATCAATCACTAGCAATTCTATCACTCAATTGTGTGTTCATGTCTACCTCAGTTAAGGTTTTAAACATTACACCCGATTCCAGATTTTGCAGGTGTCTTTATGCAAGTTATTGTTTAAATGGAAACACCGCACTGCTTTTGTAGTAGTCAATCGAAAATAGTGAAATGAAATACCAAGAGTTTCACGTTGTTCAGAAGTCAATGTACAAGTCTTTGTGTAGATTATAGAATTCTCAAATAAAATCTACTAACAAACAAAAGTTTATCACTGCATATTAGTGTTCATGTGAATTTGATTTCATCTGGATCACAACAATGTTTTATGCGCCAATTGTGCCTCAAGTCTCTTCTTCTAATCACAGGATATACTAAAGATAAAACAATAGCACATACGCATTTCAAAGATTAATTAGATAGTATAATTCAGGAAAATAAAGGAGTTAACAGTATTGGTGGCTCTCGCTCTGATTTTGAGAACTCATGAATATTTTGTCATCTTCAATTTGATCTTTCAAGGTCCATTGCTAGGTAATGTTTCTTTTTGCAATTTTTGTTTTTTTGTTTAAAGTATTTGTATTTGTCCATTCTATATACTCCCTCCGTCCCACTTTGTTTGATGGTTGATCAGTTTGGAGAGTCAAACAACTTTTTCGTGATCAAGTGAAAGTGGCAGCCCAAAAAGAGCATATTTAATGTTTTTCTTGTGAACCATTTGAAAGTTATTAAGGATTCAGAAAATACAAAATATAGAGGGACGTGTCTTCAATTCCTTTTACAGGGAAAATTAGCAAAATATAGGCAAGTACAGTTGTCGACTCACATGGAGTGACGATTATTTAGTAATAGAACTATTAATCATCACGATATAATTTTTTCTTTTTGATTTCCGCCAAAGCTGAATTTTGAACGATACCAGAATATATTTTTTCTTTGGAACTGATCCAGCGTATCAATGCCTTCCATTGAGAACTAGCCCCAAATTTAATTCATCAGAAAACTTGAACATTCTTAAGCATAGAGATTTATCAGTCTTGAGCAACTTTCTCGATTACCTCAAGATTTGGGTTAAAGGCTCAAATGTTTTCATGTTTAGAAGTTATATGCTTGGACTTTTTGGACTTTAGAGCAATCTGTATCTATTGAATTAACACCGTAAGAATATTTAAGCAAATTAATCATATCATCAAGGACAGACTTAAATAGATAAGCATTTAGCTTGCTATTGAAATTACTTGACGTCATTAAGAAAAAAGATAAGATAACTTCATAAATTTATTAACTGAACTTTTGTAGTCGAATCCAATTAGCTAACTAATAATTAGGCCGAATATGTAACAAACTATTAATATACGAAAACTCATGTCTTTATTCATAGGGTAATGAATCTGCAATTTTCAAAAATGAAGGATTAAAGTTAAGAGCTTTAAGGATGAAGGAGGTAGCAAATACATCGATATATAAAAAATAATCTCCTGAAAGATAAAGATCGAGTGGAATCATGGATGTTACACACTAATATCTTTTCTTGTGTTTATTTATTCTAGTAATAATTTTGTGTTCCAATTCTTCAACCATCCTCGAAAACCATGCTGAATTTTGGGTTGACAACATTATGTATATTATGGAGAGTACAACAATTAGACCACAACTGTAACCCATGAGAAACGCCTGCCAACTGATTATTGCTAAATCTCCTTCTTCTCCTTGATCTATCTCAACTGGAGTTGTCGCTTGTGGTACCCCATCATCACCGCCACAATATTTTGAGAGTGGATATCCACGTAACCCATCATTCCCTTGGTATGAATTGTTCTCAAATGTATCAAATTTTTTTCCTTTTGGTACGCATCCAACAAGATGATTTTGAGAGAGATTTAAGACTGCAAGAAATGTGAGGGTTGCAAGTGTTTGCGGAATTTCTCCTCCAACTTTGTTGAATGAGAGATCCAATGATTCAAGTACAGATAAATGTTGCAGGGATGTTGGTATAACACCTTCCAAGCCATTGTGAGATAAGTTCAACGTACGAAGCCCAACGAGATCTCCAATAATGCTTGGAATATGACCTTCAAATCTATTCCTTGAGAGATTGATAATTATGTTTGTACTCATCAAAACTCGAACAAAAACAAGATCCAATCCCTTTGTTGTTATTGTCAATGAATTATCATAACTAGAAAAATCAATTCCTATCATGATCTTATCAATTTCTTTCATGGCATGGAAATTCTGAAAAAGATTTACTGGTAAATTCCCACTAAATTCATTGGATGAGAGATCAATAATTCGAAGTTGTGCAAACAAATTTCCTGTCCTAGAAGTTTTAATGGGCCCCTGCAACTTATTGGAAGTCAACTTTAAAATCACCAAACTCGGTAGGGCTCCTAACCATTTTGGGAATGTGTCATTCAACTCATTGTTACTTAAATCAAGAGCTTCCAAAATTTTGCAATTAATCAAAGATCGTGAGATTTTTCCCTCTAGCTTATTCTCATGCAATTTAATGATGTAGAGTAGGTTTCCAATGCTAAAAGTTGTATTAATTGTTCCACTAAGTCTGTTGTTGCTTAAATCCAAAACCAGAAGTTCACTTATCTCACCCAAGCATTGGGGGATTGATCCCTCCAAATTATTACTTCCCAAATCTAGCATTGACAATCTTTTCAAATTGCAGATGGTTGAAGCAATATGTCCACTGAGATTATTTTGAGAAAGTAGAAGATGAGATAGGTTCTGATTGTTTAGGAGCGACTTTGGAATAGGGCCTTCCAACTGATTTTGTTTTAGATCAATGGAAAACAATGATTTGGACTTGAACTCCTGAATTTTTCCACTGAAATAGTTGTTGTTCAAGTCTATGTAATTTAGTGATGGAAGGGAGAATATCCAGGATGGTGTAGTTCCATTCAAGTGGTTTGATGACAAGTAGAGTAATCATAGGTTTTGCAAACCACTTACATTGGAAGGAATTGGACCAGTTAGAGAATTGGATGAAAAATCTAGCCATTCAAGTTGCGTCCAGCTTCTGTTAAAGGAGAAAAACTCAAGTTGTCCATCAAAGTTGTTATATCCAAGTAATAACTTCCTAAGCTTTCCAAATCTCAAGAACTGGGAGATTGGTCCTTCGAGATGGTTATTGGAAAGGAACAAATGCTCTATGTGGGTGAGATTCCATAGAGATCTAGGAATGGGCCTTGAGAGATCACAATAACTCATGTCCAAGTCATACAGTGAAGTTAACTAAATGATTCAAGTATCTTACCGATAAAATTCATGCCATTGAGATATAAATCCATGAGTGATGCACTGCTATTCCATTTGGTCATTGGAAACCTACATGTGAGCTGGGTATTGTACGATAAATGAAGAGATTTCAAGTTGGAAAGGTGGAAAACTCTTTCGGATAGTATCCCATGTAACCGTGTGTCTGAAAGGTCCAAAGTTGTTAAAAAAGAAGAGAAATTTAGAGGAATGGTGGAAGAGATGTTGACAGAGTTAAGGTCAAGCTCTCTTAATTGGGTCAAGTTTTTAAGGAGAAGTTCAAAATTGTAAGGTCCAAGTCTAAGCTCATATGGATAAAGAGTCCAGATACGAAGAACGTATAATTTTGACAAATTAGAGATTTCAGAAGAAATTTGACTTGAAAAACTTGAACTTGATAGATCAAGATGTGTCAAGCTAGAAAATCCACCAAATTTAGGTGAAATGTGAGATCCAGAGAAATCATTATGAGATAAATCAAGCCTTTTTAGATTGGAGAGTCGAAAGAGGCTACTGAATGAAACTTGCCTTGAAGTTGGCTGCAAGTGAGATTAAGCTCAACCACTTGGCCTGTTGTCTTGTCACAATAAACTTCATCCCATGAGCAACAATCTCTGCTCTTGTTCCATGTAACTGTTTTTGGATAACAACCAGAAGAAGAAGAATTTATGGTAAACATGTGCTTGAATTGAAGAAGAGCAAGGGCTTGATCTTTGGGGCACAAATGAGATGAAGATGAGGATACAAGTTGAGAGAGGAAGGCATATAGCAGAAACAATGATAGTTTTCCAATGCCCATTTCTGCACTACAAAGATACAAATCTAATTGAAGTTGGTAGAGAAGAAATCTTTGCTCTATTCAATAATTTTGATGAAGTATACTGCATTGCTTTTGTAGCAGTCAATTCCAAAAGAATGAAGAAATTATTAAAAAAGAAAAAGTTACACATTATTATTTATTCATGTGAAAGCTAAGAGGTTACAACAATTTTCTATTGTTTCACTTTTCTCTCCACTTCTTCTCTTCCTGATGGTGCATAATATATAATTTTCTATTGTTTCACTTTTCTCTCCACTTCTTCTCTTCCTGATGGTGCATAATATATAATTTTCTGTTGTTTCACTTTTCTCTCCACTTCTTCTCTTCCTGATGGTGCATAATATATAATTTCAACTTGCACCATGAATTACACATTTCTTTTGTTAGTTTTGTCTTTATGTGACTGCAAAATCTTCTTTTTGACGCCTTTTTAGCGCACTATCACTACTTTTGTCAATCGAAAATAGTGAAAAGAAATACAAGAGTTTCACGTCGTTCACAAGTCAATGTAAAAGTCTTTGTGTAGATAATAGAATTTTCAAATAAAAGCTACCAACAAACCAAAACTTTATCACTGCACAGTGTTCATATGAATATGATTTTTCACAAAGTCGTACAACTATTGGTCCTGCTCAACATCCTAATAACAAGAAGTTGTTAGCAAGCTGGAAAAAAGTGGGTGCACTTTATTGCATTTTTGTTAAAAAAGTTCTTTAGAGGGAGAAACGGAGAAAAATTATATGCAAACATGTTGGTTTATCAGGATCTTTTTTCCGGTGATGAGCTCCTCTCACATTCATTTCCCTACACAGGACTTCAGAATGGAGCGCTCTCAGAAGTACAAGGGAATAGGGTCGTTCGCTATTGATGTAAGGATCACGGTGCAAATATACCTCTCAACTTTGCTATTTAGAGCAAATATACCATCATTAAAAAAGTGGTGCATATATGTTAATGGGAAGTAGCAGGTACCCGTGGAATTAGTTCAGGTGCGCGCAAACTAAGGTCGACACTAATGCTATCAAAAAAAGAAAAAGAAAAAGAAAAATTGAAGCAGCAACCAAGTTCCTTCTGTCAAAGCTCAGTGACCTTCAATATAAATTAACACCGCTTGATGTAATCGAGTAATATTTAATCTTCAAAAGCAGGACGTGTTGAACCAAAAAAAAAAAAAAAGATTTCCATTGTGCTGAATTTGTTTAGTGATTAGGACTTAAAAAAGAAGAAGAAAGAAACATAAAAGTGGGATCAAGTGAAAGTAGCAGCCACTCCAAAAGCATATGTTGATGTTCTTTTAAAAAAGAAACTTTGGAACTTTATTATAAAATAGGACAAACACAAAGAGCACGGGGGAGTAAATTAATACCTCTGCAAATCAGAGTTTAGAAAAGGTGACATATCTTAGATTCTTTTTACATATAAACATAAAACATTAGCAAAATATAGACAAGTGTGTATATGGGACATGGCATATTCACTATACAGTTCTGCGTACAAAAACATAACTGAACAGACTATTCCTCAAACTGCTCACACCAAAGGCTTTCAATGGATTTGGAAGCTTCGAACTCCTAATTAACAAAATAAAACTCTTCCTTTGGCTTTGTTATCTCCACAACGTTTGAATTGTTGGAATCGAAATAGCAGGGCCTCACACGGAAGCTAACAAAGAAACCTTAAACGATGATAACAAAGGAAAATTATAAAAAGACTCATAATATATTAAACTCATTTGGTCATCAATTGACCTACATATGATTGACCATTCATATATCACATATTATACTAAAAGTGGGAAGCTCCTACCTTCAAAGTTGGATTACCGTTTTGCCCCTGCTGTAAATTAAAATGTAATAAAACATAAAATATCTAATATAATAATAATATTGAATGAAATTCTAATTAAAAAGGATGAGTGAATAAGAAGATCATAAGTCCTATTTTAATGCTCCAGATTCATTTCCTAAACGTTTGAGGACTCTACCCCATTCCCCTCTCACCTTTTTTTCACCCCATATTGCACACGGGATAAATTAGACATATACTCTTAGCACTAAGGAAGTACATCCTTGGGATAAAAAAAAAGTCTACTTATCCTTTTTTTTTTTTTGGATAAAAAAAAGAGTTCGCTTAACAAATCAAGAAAGAATTAATCTTGTTTTTTCATATTTGCCACTATTAAGTGTTATATGATCAAATCTCATTGCCTATTTAATTAGAGGTGGTTTAGTCAAATTATCTATTTTTGTCTAGGAGTTAGTATTTTCTTAAAGGGTGTGCAAATAGCTAAGTAAACTCTTTTTTTTATCCGGAGAAAGTAATATTTAAGTGTGGGTGAAAAAAAAGTTAAACAGTCCTAAAATGTAAATGTTCTTTCTAATAAAGATAATAAAAAATGAAAAATTAATTGAATTTAAGACAAATGTGGGACCCATTCACATGCTTAGCTTTAAGTAAGACTTTTGATTTTCTGGCAATTTTTTACCTAAGTTTGAGGGAAAATCCTCTAAACGCATGACCAGGGGCGAATTTAGATCAGTGGATGGGGTTCAACCCCCATACATTCGCGCGGATACGGTATTTACCTTGGAAAATTCAGTAAAGATATAAGAAATATAAGTTGGGAACCCATTAATAATTGGGTTGTTGGTTTAGTGGCAGAGAATTGACCCTTTTATCTTTGCTCCTCTTGGTCAAAGGTTCCCCTTGGTCACTTGTAGGCTTTTTGTTTTGTCTCTTTTTATTTTTTTAATTTGAGATGGGTGGGAACCCACAAACTTCAAATCCTGAATCCGTCTCTGCGCATGACCATACTAATTAAATACATACAGAAGTAATTGAAATTTATTACAATACTTAAATACACAAATAAATGTCCACGTAAAATTAAAAACTCATACTATCCAAACTTGTGTATCTTAAGAACTTGAAGAGTTGTGCATAATTAATAAATCAATAATTGATTCTTCTTGAATGGGTACATTAACCAAGGTTCTCTTCTTTAATCTTAAACTGAAGAATTTGAAAAGTTGCAATTGATGAATATATATAGATATATATATATATATATATGTATATATAGATATATATACATACATATATATATATATATACATATAATCTTGTAGCTTAGTTGGTTGGCTACCTGAACTCTCACCTTGTTGGTGAGGTTTCGAATCCTCACATTGTAATCCCCTTCCCCAATTCCCCTCCCCCCACCCCTTATGTAATAAAAACAATTTTTTTTTTTTTAAAAGAAGAAGTTTGTGGGTTCGCACCGCTCAGGTGCACAGGCACCTGACCAGTGTCAAGCTTGAGGATTGGACTGTGCGCGCACCAGCGACGCTCAGCACCAGGCGAGGGACTGTCATGTCCGTAGCCAACCCCAGGTGTGTGTGCAGACAAGAGCCAACATATGAAACATGCCATGAGTGCTGGGACTATCATTAGGCTGGCTCGTAGTCCGCCTGGACTACGAGCGTCGTACGGGCCATTAGTGTACCGCTGACACTATGAAGGAGGCGGCCCGTGACAGTTGGTATCAGAGCACAGAGATCATATCATTAGTACATTATTGAAGGTCAGTGCAGAATTCCTTTCAAGGCAGGAAGCGATGTTCTTAATGCCAATCAAGTCAGCGAACCCGATGCCACTGACTAAAGGAGATTGGTTGTATTCAGTTTCAGTTAGAATCAAGTCATCAACCATGAACCATATTTTTCAAAATCAGGTCATGCCACAACCGTTGTTTCCGCCATCGGTTGCATAAGGTGATTTCATGTTGAAGCATCCGAATTTCATCGACGTACCTTCAAGGATGGATTTCACACAATGAGCACTAATTTCAGAGGGATTCCATTCAGACAATTCTGGTCAGCAAGTAGCACCATTAGGTTATGCTGCTGGGGATGCGTCCACATCCGTCATTGTTATAAAAACTCTGTTGGCAGTCGGTTAGCAGCTTTATTCAGCGAATCATGGACTCGCTAAAACATCAGGTAGAGACGGTGAGTGCATGAAAAACTTGCCCAGTCAAGGTGTCTTGTCCATGTACATAACAGCTGCATCTTTTCGAGTGTCCTCGATGAAAGGTGGACCATAAACATTGCCTGAGGGCGCACAGTTGCGGGAATTACAACATTAGACACCTAGCCATCATAAAGGTCGCAAGCAATGGGAGGCGAGTCCCTCAACAACCATGTCAAAATCCAATGGGCTTATACGCCTACAGCAAGGGGCAAACCCCCAGCTTGTGATCGTCAGGGCTGCATGTTACAGGAGGCGAGCTATCGCCAATAACCTATCATCATACCTATCATCATGGAGGGGGAGAAATCTCCAACTTTGAGCTCTAGACATTGGGTGATACCGAGCTACAGCGGGGCGCGCCAAGGAGCCGCGACAACGTAAGGAAGGACCTATCAGCAGGCTTCTTTGCGGGAAGTTCATATGTCATAATTAGCAGGTGGAACCATCCACCACATTTGTAATAGAATGCCAAACCAGTTAAATGGAGAGGCAGAATCAGGAGGAAGCCGAACTACCACGTAGGGAGGCAAGGTCATTAAAGAGTCGAACCACTGAGCGTGGGGAGGCACATGTCGCACATTGTGTTGTTAAACCGACACACGGAACAACACCAAAATTAGGCTGATTGCATGGCGGGAGACATTGCAAACAGTCACCAATGCACGACGCGTAAGTTAGGCATTTCATCATGCTGAATCACCAAAGTGAGGAGGCAAAGATCATTGAACAACATAAGAGTGGGGAATAGCTAAGCTTCAAGTTTGAGAATGTGATCTATCCAAAGGATAACCAAAGGATACCGAACAACCAGGACGGTAACATAGGTACTACACTGGAGAATCGGGCATCAAGCATATGAGGATCAATTTGAGAACAAAGACCTATGGTCACGCTTGTATGAAGCTATCTCCCCTCGAGCAGAGAAAAATTAAGTACTCACCAGGAGTATGCTCCAAGAGTTCTTCTCAGTACCACATGGTACCAAACATATGAGTTGCCGAAGATGCCATGGTGCAGCATGGTCTTTCCAGAGGCCATATTATATGCAGATTGGTTTAGAGTTGAGCTTCAGGCAGCCACCAATGCCAGGACATAAGCACCACCAGGGCATCGGCTCAAATTGCAAGTCACTCCGAGTCATGATATCGGTAGTTGACCTTGCTTATACACCCAACAAGGTGAGTTGCCACAAGAGAAGAGGGTCCCTAACAGCATGGTTGGCGAGAGCGCCACACCAAGGGATGCCCACAATGGCCATCAGGCTATCATCACGATATTGTTGCCATACCAAGGGATGCGCATATGAGTCATCAGATCATTACCAGACATAGGGTCATCAAGTCATCGGCAGACATAGGGTCAACATACATACGCCCTCATCATCGGCTATCAGGCCGCCATCATCATCGGCCAACATGCCGTTCTCACATCATCGACCAGCAGGTCGTCCTCCTATTATCGGCCATCAGGCCGCCATCATCAGCTATTGCCCACCAAGGGCTCACCCATCGCTCTCCTAGAGCGTCATCGCCCGACAAGGGCTCAGCCATCATCCGCCGAGAGCTGCATCGCCCACCAAGGGCTCAGCTATTGCCTGCCAAGGGCTCGGCCATCGCTCTCCTAGAGCGTCATCGCTCGATAAGGGCTCAGTCATCATCCGTCGAGAGCTGTATCGCCCGCCCAGGGCTCAGCTATCGCCCGCCAAGGGCTCGGCCATCGCTCGCCTAGAGCGCCATTGCTCGCCAAGAGCTCCATCGCTAATGTATCACCAAGCTATGAGGACATCTTGGAACATCGACATCAGAATTTCAGTACTACCGCCACCCATGTGGGGGAGTATTCGCCCATTGCGACAGCATTGGGTCCATGCATTTCCAATTGGAGAAAGATCTCCCACAAGCAAAGCAAAGAGACCGCACCAAACATAGTGGGGGTTGCATGTGCCACATCAAGGTGTGCCAATCCTAAACCGGGCTAAAGATACAAAGGAAGCAGTACATCAACTGGCTGTAAACTAAGTACTTCAGTCGGGAAAAGGTCTCAGATGTAAGTTACCAGTCGGAAGCAGACTTCCAAAACGAATTTGCCATTTTGCTACAATCATCATGTGGCTAGCAAGAGTGCCACCACTCAAAGTTAGGCCACCAGAGGATGCATCAGTTGCCGTGAGGATCATGGCGTGGTTGACAACGAGGTCACCACGAAGTTAGCCACCAGAGGGTGCAAGCTAGGAGGCGCTTTCCATGTGAACACCGGGAGATGAAGTGCAGAGGCACGCTTGGGAAAAACTTGGGGGAGCAGTGCACGGGCACGACTCCATTTTCAAAAAGAACACACATGGGTTGCGAACCCACAGGATTTAGGGTCGTGATGTAAACCCCCGAGGGGTCAAACTCCGGGTTGTCGTTGGCGTTATGAGGCATCGGGGACGATGCCTAGCTTGAGTGGGGGAGAATGTTACGGGCTACCTTCATTGTGCCTTGGCGCCCGTAACCCTGCACGCCCCGAGCGGGCCAAACGAGTGTCAGCCGCGCAGGCAGTGCCAGCCGCACAGGCGCGCAGGCAGTGCCAGCCGCGCACAGGCAGTATCAGCCCCGCAGGCAGTGTCAGTCGTGCGGGCGACGTGCACCAACATGGGTTCCGACGGACGGGAGTCCACAATCATCATAGATATGCCCCATTCCATATCCTAAGAGCATCAAGGAAGTTTAGAAAGGATATGAGATGAGCCCACGGGTCGTCAACGCACGAGCGACCCCGTGTGAGCCTGAGTGTCAGTCCCGAGCGTTTCCGAGCCATGGATGGAATCTTGGGATTTCGGGTGAACACACCCTTCCTAGGATGTTATTGAATGTGCTTACCAAGTTTGGCGTTAGTTGAACATCATTTACCTAAGGGCTTGACTTAGCCGAGCAGTGTCAGCGTCAAAGCTCCCTAAGGCCATATCGCGTTCCACGAGCATGGGAATGAGATGAAACTTCATGGAGGAGTGAAGGAAGTCAAGAGAAAGAGTTAGGAATAGACGGCGCCTCATTTGGAGTTCGAATCATCGAGAAAGGCTAAGTGTGATTCTCGGGCAGAATCATGTCTAGTGCTAAAACTTGGGCTTTTATTTTTATAGCATATATAAGGGGGGCACAGGTGTCTCAGCTCAGCCAGCCTCCCCCGTGCGTGCCACCATCAAGCGGCACCAAGTGAGCATCCTTGGGGGCCAACCTCAAGGGCCTGCCTAGGCATCCTCAAGGGCCTGCCTAGGTACCCATACGAGTCACGCGACTCTATGGGCGGCGCTCGGCCACAGGCCAGCGTTAGGCGCCCAATGAGGGCCAGAGGCTTGACGTATGGACCGACCATGCCCTGCGGGCTATCCTTGAGAATGAGAAAGTCCTCCGTGCCGATTGAACACTCGAGGCACCTCTCATACGAACCTCGGGTGTTGACTTGTGAGCTTGGCTCAGGTTCAGCCTAGCGAGCAAGGGTCCGTTGGCCTAGACGTGCAGTCGTGGGGCGACGCTGCACCATGCAAGATGGAAGTATGTCGCGAGGGCCACATTTAGCAAAGCCTCATCATAGGCATACCACAAAGGACACACATGACACAGGCCAAGGATTCAGGAGTTGCCCTACTCAGGCGTCGCACCGCTCAGGTGCACAGGCACCTGACCAGTGTCAAGCTTGAGGATTGGACTGTGCGCGCACCAGCGACGCTCAGCACCAGGCGAGGGACTGTCATGTCCGTAGCCAACCCCAGGTGTGTGTGCAGACAAGACCCAACATATGAAACATGCCACAGGGGTATACTAGCAAGGCAAGGTCAAGGCCTTGACATCGACCCAGCGGCACCGCTGAAGCTAAGCCTCCAAAGCCATGGACACCTGATCGTGCCATGAGTCCTGGGACTATCATTAGGCTGGCTCGTAGTCCGCCTGGACTACGAGCGCCGCACGGGCCATTAGTGTACCGCGGACACTATGAAGGAGGCGGCCCGTGACAGTATGTATGTATACATGTATTACTCTATGTATAATGGATTGTGGTACCAACTGACCAGCCGTTGGTGTTGATGTCTATATTGATATCTGAATTATGAGATTGATCTACATATTTATGATATACTGGTATTCATCCCTCTTGGAATTTCTCTTATTTACGACAAGCTCCATGATAAGTATATGTCTCTATGTGCTCACTGCTCTACTATACTATATACTGGAGTACCTCCATTTTGGGGAAGATTCATCCAACTATCTGTCTACAAATAATAGTTTGTTGTTTAATCACTACGCTTCCTTTCTTGTATATTATTGTTAATATATTTTTTTGACTTTATAATCGATCTCTTTGTTATATGAAAATCTATCATGTTGTTACTTGTGAATAAATATTTTAACTATATAGAACCATGGGTTTGGATCCATGCTTCGTCATCCGTTCCGTTAAAAAAAAAGTGTGGGCCCCATACTAAACACCAACCAATATTAAAAAAAAAAGTGGAACCCACCATCTCCAAACTCACGAAAAAAAAAAGTAGACCCCATATTAACAAAATCAAGCAATATAAAAAAAAAGTGAATCCCATATTAAAAAAATAAACAATGTCAAAAAAAAAATTGCATCCCATATTTAAAAATAAAATAATATTCATGTAATTTCCAAAGTATCTCATTAAATCAATAATGATGGATTCATTGCCACATGCGTATCAACTCATTAGTGGGAGCAAATGAATATATATATATATATATATATATATATATATATATATATATATTATCACTAAACACAACTACATACGCATAGATACACTATAATCCAAATTGTTGGGCCCATGCGCAGCACGAGCATACGCCGTCTAGTCCTAAGAGAGACTGGAGAAGAAAGAAGCATCAAAGAAGAAGAACAACAAGAAAAGAAAAACCCCATTGAGAAAATGTTACTAATGCTCTTCATCTTCATTACATTTTGAAACTTATTTTATTTGTTTTTGTCTAGGAAGAGATGAAGGCAAAACTAAAAACCACATGACTTAAAAAGATGACCCATAAGGCAATCAATCTAAATCAATCCATCGATGATGAAGATAAATACCGGAAAGTTTAATAGCAAGTCAAGTTCATCCCATGCCATTGGGTTAGTTCAATAATTAAGATCAACATTCATTTTCAAAGATTGATATTTTCTTTTGTTTTATAACTGTAACATAATGTTTAATAATATTTTTCCTTATCAAAAAAAAAAAGTTTAGTAATATTTGTGTAATTAAAATTATATAATCAACGATATCGAATCCATGTGTGTGTGAAGGATGATCGAGAGTCTGGAAAACACGTAATTGCTCTTGATATTTAAAGAAGGTGCTGGATAAACTCTCTGCGGTAACATAGTTTCTACCCTCCTCAGACCCCACTTGTGGGATTACACTGGGTATGTTGTATTTTTTTATTTTTTTCGGGCAGATGTGAAAAGTTGGATGATTGTGTTGGATCTTGTTCAAAAGAATGACACCAGAAACTACTTGTCACTATTCAAGTGGGCGTTACTACTAGCAACCGGCAAATTTCTATAGATTTCTCTGAAAAAATTGAAAGACTAATCCACACCCCGCTTATAGCTGAACTGTGCAAGCATTTGTAATGCCCGAAAAAAATGAAGGGCTGCACTGAGTTGGACTATTGAACTTTATAAACTTAGAAGTTGCTAATTCCTTATCAATTGGCTTGTGAAAGAAAAGCTAACGCTAATTTTGTGCAATTTCAGGAGTGGCTTTAGAAGCATGGTCCATTCAATGATGCAGATGTCGGCCTTATCACTCGACGGAATTTTAATTTCTCTCAGCTCAGATCTGTTGTCAATAAATTAAGACAGATGGGTGAATAAAAAATTGTGCAATGGGTGGTCCTGCTTAACATCCTAATAGCAAGAAGTTGTTAGAGAGCTGGAAAAAAATGGGTGTATCTTTGGGCATGGTTCAAATGATGATTGGTTCCTCTTGACCTCCGTATTCTCCTCCTCTACTGTGTTCTTCAGAGAGAGAAACAAAGAAAAAAAAATTGCAAACAGAACTTGAGAATGGATCGGAGTGCTCTGGGAAGTGGATCATCCAGAGTGCAATTGATGTAAACAACGGGGGCGAATCCATATGCTGAAGGTGCAGATAAAGACAAAGGTGTCGATATTGGTGCTGGTGAGAGCATACGATTTTCACCATTAATACTAGTCGTCTGAAATTCAAATTCGTGTGCTTATGTCGGTTGGATTTGTGTGCTTTATGTGGATTGATTGAAGAATCAACACATATACTTAAGAAGTAAGAAGCTCTATAAAATGCAAACCTTGAAGAAAGAACTCCTCTTTGCCTTCTCCTCTTGATCCTTGATTGAAAATGGAGGTTGTTGAAGTTTTCTGCAAAATAAGTTGCAATACACCATAAGACGATACGAGCTAGCAATATCTAGACATATAAGCTTCAAAACTAAAGGCACAACTAGGATAATACTACGAATATCACTCAAATGATCTGAGCTACATAAGATAGTGAAATAAACACATCTATGATAATACTATGAAGTAAAACATGAACTTCGGGACCAAGCTTATACTGCGAACCCTTTTCTTTTGATAACAAAGAGTGATTTTTAGGACGTAACGATTGCAACCATAAGTTGATAATGAACATCGGAAGTTCCTTTAGGAAAATCAACATAGCAACAAAAAATTCCTTTAGTAAAATCAAAGCTTTTCCCTTTAGCCCAAAATTTGTTCAAATCAGAAAGAAACTAATTAAAATTTTACCCACTTCAAGTGAAGGACGCAATATTCTAGTTTGATGAAGACCCACCACAAAAAATTCAAAAATCGGTGCATGCAAAAGCTAGTAGGAGTTTTTTTAAACATAGATTGAAAGATCTAATAACAAGATCCAAAAATTATTCACTTTAGAATACTTACATACGAAATCAGAGACAAATTTGGGCAAGAATTGAAGGACCCAATATGAAGATCCAAAAGTTATTCACTGTAAGTTTTGGTTAATAGAGAAAAACTAAACCTCTTAGTGAAGATGACAACGGAGTCGAAGTGAATGGCTTGTTACTTTGCTGAAATCACCGAGAAATTAACTGAGTCGAAGCTTAGAAGAGTCTAATTTTGGGGAAAGTAAAGCTACTTTGCTGAAATGTAATGGGTCTAATTTTGGGGGAAGCGAAACTATTTTGCTGAAATGTAATGGGGTCAAATTTTGGTGGGAAACTAAAAAGTAGTGAAAATTTTTGGGGCCAAAATTAAAAAGTTGCCTAATTTTGTTGTTGTGAGGGAAACAAATCTATCACAAATTTATATATTTATTATTAATTGTCTTGTTATTATATTTGTAACGGAATATTCAATCCGTCACAATTTTTATCACGGATTTGTGACAAATAATTGTCATTTTTTCTTAGCAGCCTTAATTTGTGAAGAAAATATGTCCGCCACAAAAATCATATTTAAAATTTGTCACAAATTTGTCACAAATCCGTTACCCTCAAATTTTTTATGGGAAAAAAAAGTTTTTTAAATTTTTTTATGTATGAAAGGTTGATCCATCACAATTCCATCACAATTCTGTCACAATTTGTGATAGAACTGCTCCGTCTCAAATATTCCGTCACAATTTTGACATTTTCTTGTAGTGTTAGCCAAATCTTTTTCATTTGTTACATTAGTGACTAGTAGATGTGAGAAGTTTTCTTTCGCTATCCACTAACCTCCTGTTTAGCAGTGCTATACTAGATTGTTAGTGACTAGTCATAGAGATGTGAGAAGTTTTGCTTTCGCTATTCACTGACCTCCTGTTAGCAGTGCTATACTACATTGGTACTGACGTTCGTGTTGTTATGGAGCAATATTCATTAAAAGAAAAGAAAAAAATGATGATTGGTACTTGATCCACTAATTCACCCCTTCACTTTCTTAATTTTTTATTAACAATAATTCACCCCTTTACCTTTTCTTTTCACGTGATTTTCTCTTCGTATGTTATACAAGATCATTTACTTTTTCAGCTTATCTTACATCTCTTGATCACTTTTCCAATAGTAATTTTCCCTTTATTTCCCTTTCCACGTATTCTCTTCTCGTATCATTAAACTTTTGAGATAATCAGCACACCCAGAATTTAAACTTATGGATTCTTAAAACGATCTCAATTTAAGTTATACAACTCATTAGATTTACAATTAAATAGTACAGATATTTAATGAATTTCTTAATGTATATATAAAATCTGGGTAAATGTAACTGAGTTCATGTGAACCGGTAACCAACGTTGTAAATATGATACTCATCCATCTGCCCCTGAGTATTGATTAGTGGTATAAATAATAAATTAATCTACCTTGATGTAAACCTGAACCCAAGTACATTGAACTAGCAGAAATCTTCAAAAAGCAGGCGTGTTCAAGAAAAGAAGAAATGGAGTTATCAGTTTTGGATTTGTTTTGTTATTAGGACAAAAAAAAAAAAAAAAACAAATAGTGAGATCTAGTGAAACTGGCAGCCGAAAAAAGTGTTTTTGATGTTTTTCTTAAACCGTTTGAAATTTATTAAGAAATAGGAAAAATACAAAAAGTAGAGGTGATTTAACCAATATCTCTGCAGATCAAAGTTGAGAAGAGATAACTGTAGACAATAAAATTCGAGTCGAGAAAATAATAATCAAGACAGGAAAATATCGCAACAATCTTTGTATTTGATTTCGGAATATGAATGTTACAATCTCTATGATTCCTCTGATTCGTCTTTTCAACAATAATTTCAAGGGCTTTTGAGCTTATTCTTGAACTTGATGGATTTGATCTTGACTTGTACTTGAATTCAAGGGCTTTTGAGCTTGATCTTGAATCTGGTAGTCTTGATCTTGAACTTGTACTTGGATTCAAGGGCTTGAAGCTTGATCTTGAATCTTCGTCTGGATCTCTAGAACTTCTAGAGAAATACTTGAATGCTTGAATGCTTTTAGCTTGTAGAGAAATCTGTAGCGTTTGATCCACGAGCTCTCTCTTGCTTCTTGTTAGAATTTCCTGTCCTTTTTCTGAATTATGAGACCCCTATTTATAGTTGTAGGATGAAGGAGTTGTGATAAGGGCAGACTTCTTTCGACCAATCAGAATTAAGCTGACATGTCGATATTTGATTGGCCAGAACATGTCACTTGTATACATGGCGCATCTTCATTGGCCTTTGATTTGTCTAGGCATGCTGCATCATGTTGACACGTGGCATGACCCTATAGGCTCCTTTATTTGACTTGACGTGCCACGTCATTTGACATATGGCATCAATTTGGGCCTCTTGAATAAGATGACATCTTGGGCTTGACAAAGTGGACTCATCATTTGTAGCCCAATTAAATGGACTAGTCCAATGAAATTGGACCATTACTTAAATCCATATTTATTGGACTTAAATAATTAACCCAATTATATTAATCTGTAATATTTATTTGGACTAATATATCTTGAATTTACTATAATCCGAATTTCTTAAGGATTTAAATTCAATAAAATTTCGTTATCTACAAATGTCCCCTACTTCAAGACTTGTCAGAGTATAAAATCATTAGATTTTTTGGAGACTAGTTTTGAAGTATCTGTGGAGTATTAAATTGACAACTTCGAATACCCCTGAACAATTGTATCTGAGTTTAATTGCATGCATTTCCCCTTTTGTCCTTTTGCAAATAATTTTCCAGTGAATTGCATGCATTTCAACTTTTTGTATTTTAATTGCATGCATTTTATTTTTTGGGCCTATACTCACGTAAGGCATCTTCACCAAGCAAAAAAAAAAAAAAAAACGCATGCAATTTTGCTGGGTCCCATGTGTTCCTTTTTGACTCAAATTGAAAGACCCATTTTTTTCTTCCCCACATTTGCATTGGACAGGGATTTAGTCATTCACACCTTCTGAGACTCTATATCCGAATTGCCCTTGGATTAGGAGTATTCAGGTCATTCCCCATCTATAATTAGGAGCACTTTTCTCCATTATTTTGACATTTGGCATTCTTGATTCACGATGGGTATAATTTTTTTTTTTTACGTGTTTTCTTTTGTCTTTTTTTTTTTTTTGTTCAAACAATAATGAGTTCTTGTTCAAGAGAATGACTCATGCATGAAGAAGGTAATATTGAGGCGCAAAGGGATGGATTTTCGTCCCCGCCTTAAGAACGGTAAGGTAATCTTACGGCGCAAAGGGATGGTTACTCGTCCCCGCCCTAAGAACGGTAAGGTAATCTTACGGCGCAAAGGGATGGTTACTCGTCCCCGCCCTAAGAACGGTAAGGTAGTCTTACGGCGCAAAGGGATGGATACTCGTCCCCGCCCTAAGAACGGTAAGGTAATCTTACGGCGCACAGGGATGGATACTCGTCCCCGCCCTAAGAATGGTAAGGTAGTCTTACGGTGCAAAGGGATGGTTACTCGTCCCCGCCCTAAGAACGGTAAGGTAATCTTATGGCGCAAAGGGATGGATACTCGTCCCCGCCCTAAGAACGGTAAGGTAATCTTACGGCGCAAAGGGATGGACACTCGTCCCCGCCCTAAGAACGGTAAGGTAATCTTACGGCGCACAGGGATGGATACTCGTCCCCGCCTTAAGAATTTAGGGAGTTCATTTGTCAAGGTCTTTGTACCTATGGATATACGTCCAAGTCTGCTACTAATAACTTCTCTTGTCCTTTGCAACTTGAAGAGATGGTTTACTTCAAACACTAAACTTCCTCATCCACCAAACTAAGGTATCTCGTAGTTGAGACTGAAGATGGCGCGGACCAAACTAGATTCTTGATTCATACCATACTATCTGGGCGATATGCGAGTCCGTGACCTTCTTTGAGGAATCCGCTTCATATAGCAAATTGGACGTCGGAGAAAACCCAAAATTCTAATCGATCATCCAAGATGTGGTCACTCCAAGCACCAAACCATCATCATGCCAACATTGTGTCTGCGCTACCATGCTTAGCTCGTCGTATAATCCCATATAGATCATCCCAGATAAATCCAAGAATTTGGCTCTACATGCTGAAACGCCAATATTTCTGAGATTCAAGCAGTCTCGCCAAAAAAATTCATATCTCGACGTAGGGGCGTTGAAATCTCGAGCCGAAAAATTCCTAAGAAACTAGACTCATAAATCTAGCTTGTGTCCAAAAATAAATGTCAAAAAACATATAGATCATCCCAGATAAATTCAAGAATTTGGCTCTACATGCTGAAACACCAATATTTCTCAGATTCGAGCAGTCTCGCCAAAAAACTTCATATCTCGACGTAGGGGCGTTGAAATCACGAGACGCAAAATTCCTAAGAAACTAGACTCATAAATCTAGCATGTGTCCAAAAATCAATGTCAACAAATATATATATCATCCCAGATAAATCCAAGAATTTAGCTCTACATGCTGAAACGCCAATATTTCTCAGATTCGAGCAGTCTCGCCAAAAAAACTTCATATCTCGACGTAGGGGCGTTGAAATCACGAGCCGCAAAATTCTCAAGAAACTAGACTCATAAATCTAGCATGTATCCAAAAATCAAAGACAAAAACAATCTGAATAGTTCCAGATAAATTCAAGAAGTTGACAATACATGCTAAAACGTCAAAAGTTTCAGATTTGCGTAGTTTCGTCGAGAAAATTCATATCTCGATGTACGAACATCAAAATCATGAGCCGCTAAATTCTCAGGAAACTAGACTTACTAATATAATATGTATCCAAAAATCAAAGTTGAAAACCCTCTGGATCATCCCAGATAAATTCGGGAAATCCACCTTAGATTTTTTATTCCAACTTGAAAACTTGACGGATTTGAAAGATTGAACTTGAAGGCTTGCTGGATTCTAAGACTTCAACTTGCAGATATGGTGAATTTAAAACTTTAGCTTGAAGACTAACATATTTGAAGGCTTCGCCTTGCAATCGCGATGGCTTTGGACTTCAACTCAAAGAGTTGCCGGATTTGAGGCCTTCAATTTGGAGACCAATGGTTTTGCAGACTTTAACTCCTTGATTTAACCACTTGCTAAGAGATTACAATCATTCCATTGGAGAAACCCATTTGTCATGAATATTTGCCTTCGTTGGACTACTAATATTTAGTGAAAGTCCAAACTGAAGCAAAAGAATGCTTGTATGTACGATCTCCATTCGCCTGGTCAGGCGAACTTCATTTTGAACAACGCATAGGGGGGTGCGTTTTTTTTTTTACTCATGCGACTGAACTTAGAATAAAACTCTAAGCGCCTACGTACCTCGGTGAAGAGGATCAAGTCATACCGTAGTTCAGAAAAATGAGTTTTTTTATTTTTTTTTATTTTTGTGTCCTAACTTTTGCCTAAGCCGCCTCTTGCGAGAATTTCAACCTAGCGGACATTTTCTTGGGCCGTGCACAGTTTATACTCTTGCGGGCCAGGAGTTACATGCAGTTTATGCTCGTGCCTTAAGGAGCATCATCTTATTTTAAGGATAGTACTTCTTCAAGAACTTTGCGTTGATAGGACCGATCCTCAGGCCATCCGCATCAACAAGCTTGTAAGCGCCACTTGAATATGCTTCTTGTACGACATATGGTCCATCCCATTTTGAGGTGAATTTTCCCCCAGACTTATGGGAAACGATGATGGGTATTCTTACTGCAAGGACTTGATCTCCCACTTGGAAGGACCTCAAGCGAACCTTTTTGTTGAAGGCACGAGATAGACGGGCTTGATAACATTCAAGATTTTGTTGAACCTTCAACCTTTTCTCATCAAGTGCTTCTAACTCTGCTGGTCGCAACCAAGCATTTTCCTCTTCGGTGAGCTCTTCTTGAATAGCAAGTCGTCAATATGGTATTTGGCGCTCAAGTGGTAGGACTGCTTCAACTCCATAAGCAAGCGAATATGGTGTTGCTTGTGTTGGTGTGCGGTAAGTCGTCTGATATGCCCACAAAGCTTCTTCCATTCGTTCATGCCAATCTCGTTTGGACTTGGAGAAAACCTTCTTCAACAAGTTACACAAAGTTTTATTGAACGCTTCAGCTAGACCATTGGCGGCAGCATGATACATAGAAGATTTACCCTGCTTGAAGCCGAATAGATCACAAATCTTGTTCATCAATTTGTTATCAAATGGCTTGCCATTGTCCGTCATTATATAACGAGGAATGCCGAAACGGTAGATGATGTTTACTCGGATGAAGTTCGCAACATTCTCCTTCTTCACTTCTTTAAGAGCGACAGCTTCGGCCCATTTTGAGAAGTAATCAGTTGCAGCCAAGATGTACAAGTGTCCACCGGAAGATTTCAGCAAAGGACCAACGACATCCAACCCCCAAGCGTCAAATGGCCAAGATGCGACGGTCGGGTGTAACGCTTCGGGAGGCTGATGTATAAAATTCGCATGAAACTGACAAGCCTTGCATCTTCGAGCATAGTCTAAGCAATCTTTCACCATCGTTGGCCAATAATATCCCATCCTTTTTATGTGGAAGTGGAGCTTTGGTCCAGATTGATGTGATCCACATACTCCTGAATGTGCTTCTTGCAAAGCTTGGACTGCTTCATCCTCCCCCAGACATCGCAAGAGTATCCCCCCAAAAGATCTTCTATATAAGGTATCCTTATAGTAAAGGAATCGAGGTGCACGACGACGAGTCTCAGTTCTTCTTCTTGAGTCTTTTGACAGTATCCCATAACTTAAGTAGTCAATGATAGGTTGTCGCCAGTCTTCCTTTGCAGCTTCAGAAACAGCTACGAGATGCTCAAGCTCGCTTTCCACGCCTTCATCCTCATTTGACGGAGGTACTACCCATTTTTGACAGATAGTCATTTGTGTTTGATCTGGAAAAGTAAGCGCTGAAGCTAGAGCAGCTAAAACATCAGCTTTCTTATTTTCCCTCCTAGGAACATAAGAGTCACATCACCAAGCCATCCTATTAATTTCTGAGCATAACCATGATAGGGGAGTAATTCAGGCTTCTTGACTTCGTAGCTTCCCGAGAGTTGATTAATCACCAATTGAGAGTCACCAAAGACTTGCAACTGCAAATGCTTCATGTCGACGGCCATTTCAAGTCCAAGTATTAGTGTTTGATATTCAGCAACATTGTTGGAACAATGTTGTGTCAAAGTAAAGGAGTATGGTAGAACTTCTCCCTGCGGAGTAACAAACACCACACCAGCACCAGCTCCATCACGTTGTGCAGCACTATCAAAGTACATTTTCCATGGAGATTGAATTTCAACGACCATTACATCTTCGTCGGGAAGTTCATCAGTTAGCTCCCAGTCATCAGGTATCGGGTGATCTGCTAGGAAGTCTGCCAATGCCTGTCCTTTTACAGGCTTTTGAGGGATGTATGTAATCTCAAATTGTTGAAACTGGAGGTACCACCTCGCTAGTCGATAACTGAGGACTGGTTTTGACATCACAAACTTGATGGGATTTGCTCTGGAAATGAGGTTAACACTATGAGCCTGAAAGTAGTGCTTTAGCTTTTGAATCGAGAAGACTAGCGCCAAACACAACTTTTCAATTGGCGTGTAATTCAGCTCATTAGGTGTCATCATTCTGCTCAAGTAGTAAAGAGAATTTTCTTTCCCTTCGCTATTCTCTTGGGCCAACAACGCTCCAACCGACCTCTCTTGTGATGAAATGTACAGTATCAATGGTTTTCCAGGTACAAGGGCTACTAGAACTGGAGGCTTCATTAAATATGACTTGATATTCTCGAAGGCATTAGTACATGCTTCGTCCCACTTGAAAGGGGCGCCCTTCTTCATGAGACGACTAAATGGTTGGCACCTCCCAGCTAAATTTGAAATGAATCTCCTAATATACGCTAGCTTCCCTTATAGACTTTTTAACTCATGAATATTTCGAGGCTCGGGCATTTTCAAAATCGCATCAACTTTGGCTTGATCAATTTCGATTCCTCGATGTCGAACAATGAAACCAAGGAATTTTCCAGAAGTAACTCCAAAGTCACATTTCAATGGATTCATTCGAAGTTGATATCTCCGAAGTCGCTCGAACACCATTCTCAGGTCTTGCAAGTGGTCGCTCCTCTTTCTTGATTTTACCACCAAGTCATCCACATAACATTCAACATTTTTGTGGAGCAAATCATCAAAGATATTCTGCATAGCCCTTTGATATGTGGCACCAGCATTTTTCAAACCAAAAGACATCACTTTGTAACAATAAATACCCTTGGGTGTACGAAATGCAGTAAGCTCTTCATCTTTTGGTGCCATGCGAATTTGGTTATAGCCGGATGAACCATCCATGAAAGACATCGCCTCGTAACCAGTGGTAGCATCAATTATCAATTATGGGATGGGAAGCGGGAAATCATCTTTATGGCATGCGTTGTTAAGATCCCTAAAGTCAACGCAAACTCGAATTTGGCCAGTCTTCTTTTTTACGGGAACGATACTCGAAATCCATGTAGGATATTTAACTTCACGAATAAAGCCAACTTCAATGAGTTTGTTGACTTCATTTTCGATTGAAGGAACCAAATCTGGTCTGAAATACCTTTGGGCCTGCTTAACAGGATGAGCACCATTCTTGACCGCCAGATGATGGACTGCTACTTTGGGATCTAATCCAGGCATCTCTTTATAACTCCAAGCAAAAACATCCCTATATTCTTTGAGTATTTCCATGTAAGTGTCTTCTTCATCACCTGTTAGAAAATCACTTAGGTAGGTGGGCCTTGGGTCTTCATCAGTACCAAGATTAACTTCTTTCAAAGAGTCTACTGTGGTCTTCACCCCTTCTTCAAGTTCTGGAGGAGCATCTCTGGCATCTTCATCCTCTCGAGGATCGCCATCATTGAAAGATATGTGGTAACACGAGGAGATGTTCTCCAACTTATCGGCAACCTCTATCTGAAACGAAGTATCTCGATCACTTTGTGCAGTAATATGATATGAAGAACCTACACTCTCCTCATCTTCGTCACGCTCCTTGGTATACACTACAGTGTGAGACTTTTCTTTTAGAACCTCCTCACATGAAACCACAAGCTTTGTTTGTCGTCTCATTCTAGAAGGAATCAAACTTTGTATATCCCTCTGGGTTCCAGGCAAAGCAAGCGTTTTCACGCTTTGATAATCTCTGTGGAACTTGTTCTTCCTTTTCTTCTTCAGTTTTAACGACCCTAATCTCTCAAATACAGAAGCTTTTGTGGCCGACTTTCCAAGATGATCAAACACTGAAGGCCTTTTGTTGGAAGCAACAGACTCATCTTCCACAGTGATGTAGTTGATACTTGCCCTTCTTATGGATATGCGAACTGGCGGAGGTTGTTTGTATCCCAAACCTTCACGTGATTGTATCATGCTAGCTCCTGATGGAAGTTTCCCCAACTTTGACGGCTCGTTAGGGTTGTACCCAGCCTTGACAAATAACTTGTAAGCATTTGGATCAAAGCCTTCATTTGTACGTTTTGTAGGGAGTGCCATATTTTGTGGTGGATTCTGAGCCACGAAGTCTCCAAGTAACTTTGAGGACAAATTTATCGCATCAATTCGTCTGATGGGAAGAGTTAGCCTTCCTAGCGTATTTTCTTGAGCTTCAGATGGTTGACCTTCCTTTTTCTTCAACTTTGGGACATAGCAGAGCACGGGAGTTGTCTTCTTATTTTTCAAAGACACGATGTTCCCTTTATTGGGATTGGAGTGCGACACCTCAGCACCAACTTCAACTTTTCCAATAGTCTCATCAGCTCTTTCAGTTGCGATCTTATCACTCTTGGTCGTTGCGATGTCATCGACTTTTACTTCTCTTACCATGTAGTTTTTCAAGTAGAACTTCGCATCGACGAAGTGTGACTCTGCTTCAGTAAATGGCTTATCATCAGCAACTATCTTCTTTTCGACACTGCCTTCAAGATACTTCAAACACTGATAGTAGGAAGATGGGACAACTTTGTTCTCGTGTATCCATGGCCTGCCAAGCAACATATTATACGAAGCCTTTGCGTCGATGATATGCATCTATGCACTTGATCGCAAATCTTCCATGGTGATATATACTTTGATAGCACCTATGGCTCGTTTCCCCCCTTGATTGAATCCTTGTATCATCAAGCGGCTTTTAGAAAGTTCTTCAGTTGTGATGCCAAGTTCTTTCATTGTACGAATAGGGAGAATGTTAACTCCAGATCCATCATCTATCAATATTCTGTTTATCCTCTTCTCAAGGGCATAACCCACCATGTACAATGGACAATTATGTTGTGTTTCCCCAAGTAGAAGATCGTCATCTGTGAATGTGATTCTTGTATCACATGTGTGTACCTCTTTCGAAGAAGATTCAACAGGCTTTTCAGATGATGACAAAGACAATGTTGATAGGTTTTCATCATTTGCTTCCTCTTTATCAGTATTGAAGCATGATGCTTCAATGTTGTCTCGAGCAGTCTTATTATGGAACCAGCTTGGTAGGAATTCTCCCAAAGTCAAAGGACATCGTGGTTCTTGGTGGTAGTTCTCCTCCACTTTTGCTTTCCTCAGACGCTCAACTGATTTCTGCTTCCTTGGTCTTCTAACCATCCTTTTCCTTGTTGGTTGTTTAGATGATTCTTTTCGTGGACTTGTTTTACAGCGTCTCCGCCTAGTCACCAGAATCCAACCTTCATCATTGGCTTCATCAACTTGGGTTCTATCTTCCTCCAATGGTCCTCCCTCATGTTCTTCAAAGCTGTATATCTGGACCGGATCGAAAGAGCCAAAGGTGATAGAGACTTGATTCGAACTTGCCTTCTCATCATCAAGCAGAATCTTGTTTTCATTAGCCAACTGCATAACTTTGTCTTTACAGACAAAGCACTTCTCAAGAGAGTGACCCACAAGTCGATGATACTTGCAATAGTTCGGGTCGTTTGTTCTTCCAGCTTCGTTGGGCCGCTTCATCTCTGGTAACTCAATGAGCTTCAGCTCAAGTAGTTCATCAAAAATTTCAGGGATATCAGAGTCCAGGAAGGGGTATTCTCTTTCTTGCATCTCCTTCAAGGTAGACTTTCGGCTTTTGTTGTCTTGGAAGGAAGTTGCTTTCATACTCTGCTTCTTGCTCACCTTCGTAGTAAACTTTACAGGCGAGGCGTTGATGTTCATGGATTCTCTATTATCACTCTTGGGGACGAACTTGCTCCATTTCTTGGGTTCCTGCTTGTCCTTTCCTTTGCGAGGGTCATAGACAGGCATTACTTCATTCCCAGTGGAAGACATGCTCAACTCCATGTCATGAGCACGAGTAGCTAGTTCTTCAAAAGACTTTGGCTTAATTCCTTGCAATATGTAGTGAAGCCCACAATGCATTCCTTGGATACACATCTTTATCGCAGAAGCTTCGCTGAGCCTATCTTTGCAGTTTAGACTCGCATTTCTCCATAGGTTGATGAAATCGATAACTGGTTCGCCCTTCCTCTGGCGAGTGCTTGTAAGCTCGACCATGCTCACGGTACGCCTTGTGCTATAAAAGCGATTGAGGAACTCCTGCTCTAGTTGCTCCCAACTATCGATAGAATTAGGCTCGAGATCAGTGTAACAGTCAAAGGCATTCCCCTTGAGAGAGCGGACGAACTGCTTGGCAAGATAGTCTCCATAATTCCCAGCGTTGTTACATGTTTCAACAAAATATGCAACATATTGCTTTGGATTTCCCTTGCCTTCAAATTGTTGTAATTTGGGAGGTTGATAACCGGCGGGCATCTTGAAGCTATCAATTCTTGTAGTGTATGGCTTCCCGCAAGTAAACGAAGACTTGGCAGCAACTTCATACTTATCCTTGATAGTCCCTTCAATGAACTCCTTTAGTCGGTCAAGCGGAATCATCCCTTCAGAAGAAACAGGAATTTCCTTGGTAGGTGGTACTTGTTTTGCACGAGGTTCAGTCTCTTGTACTTCTGGACCCTTCCCAGGTGCGTGGCTGGATTCTCCTTCCATTAATTCATCCATCTTGTCCATCAACTTCTCAATCCGAGCGTCTTGATTTTGCACATGCTTGGCCAAGCCATCAATCACCTTTGCCAAATTTGCCAGTGTCTCCTCTATTGACGAAGCGTTGGTTACCATTGCTTGCATGATTGTTGGGGATGTTGGAGAATAGCATGGATTATTGCATAAGTTGATCTTTGACTGGCCTACTTCATGTGGTGTGAGTGGAGAGAATCCGTCACTTGAAGTATCATCGTCTTCCTTCATAGCAGAGTTCTTGGATCCAGAGAGATCAAGTAGAGCTAGAGTCTTCTTAATCTTTTCAGCAATGCTGCTTCCTTCCTCCGATGCATCAGTAGAGGATCTCGCTCCTTTTGGAGATGAAGATCCAAAAACAGGAGTTGTTACGGATGAGACTTGGAGTGCTTGTTGTCCCAATATGCTTGCTTTGCTCCTCGTAACTGGTCCAATGCTACCAAAGGTAATGTCGAGGATGCTTTCCATATCAGCAGAGAACTTGGAGCTAGCAACCTTGGAGGAAACTGATTTGGAGTTGATCTTCTCTGAAGTCATCTCGATGTTGTTAAACTTTAATGATTGAAAAGTTGAGATGAGAGGTAGAGATTGTCCCACTGGGCGTGCCAGAATTTGTAGACAATAAAATTCGAGCCGAGAAAATAATAATCAAGACAGGAAAATATCGCAACAATCTTTGTATTTGATTTCGGAATATGAGTGTTACAATCTCTATGATTCCTCTGATTCGTCTTTTCAACAATAATTTCAAGGGCTTTTGAGCTTATTCTTGAACTTGATGGATTTGATCTTGACTTGTACTTGAATTCAAGGGCTTTTGAGCTTGATCTTGAATCTGGTAGTCTTGATCTTGAACTTGTACTTGGATTCAAGGGCTTGAAGCTTGATCTTGAATCTGGTAGTCTTGATCTTGAACTTGTACTTGGATTCAAGGGCTTGAAGCTTGATCTTGAATCTTCGTCTGGATCTCTAGAACTTCTAGAGAAATACTTGAATGCTTGAATGCTTTTAGCTTGTAGAGAAATCTGCAGCGTTTGATCCACGAGCTCTCTCTTGCTTCTTGTTAGAATTTCCTGTCCTTTTTCTGAATTATGAGACCCCTATTTATAGTTGTAGGATGAAGGAGTTGTGATAAGGGCAGACTTCTTTTGACCGATCAGAATTAAGCTGACATGTCGATATTTGATTGGCCAGAACATGTCACTTGTATACATGGCGCATCTTCATTGGCCTTTGATTTGTCTAGGCATGCTGCATCATGTTGACACGTGGCATGACCCTATAGGCTCCTTTATTTGACTTGGCGTGCCACGTCATTTGACATGTGGCATCAATTTGGGCCTCTTGAATAAGATGACATCTTGGGCTTAACAAAGTGGACTCATCATTTGTAGCCCAATTAAATGGACTAGCCCAATGAAATTGGACCATTACTTAAATCCATATTTATTGGACTTAAATAATTAACCCAATTATATTAATCCGTAATATTTATTTGGACTAATATATCTTGAATTTACTATAATCCGAATTTCTTACGGATTTAAATTCAATAAAATTTCGTTATCTACAATAACATATCTTCGATTCATTTTACATTTAAACATATGAAATCAGCAAAGTATAGACAAGTGTGATTTTCGACTCATAAGGAGTAGCGATTTTTTAGTAATAGAAGTATTGATCATCATGATACGAATTTTTTCTTTGTTTTCTGCCTGAGCCGAGTTTTGTCAATATTGGAGCACATTTTTATATATCACTACATGAATAAAAATTCGCTACACTTTTCTTGTTCAATTTGTTCATGGCGCTCCTCTGTAAATAAATTGCCTGCTACAGAATTATAAAGATTATGTGAAGTTGAGAAGATATTCAAGTCAATTCCTACTCAAAAGCGGAAAGAAATAAAAGGAAATTTTTTTCTTTGTTGGTTTTCGAATTGTTATTGGGATTTAGATCCTTTCTAGGAAAGGATTAGACCTAGTAGTATACATATATGCTAGCTAGGATTTATTAAGTAGGACAAAACATAGAACCTAAGAGTATTCAATCTTGTAACTTACTTTGATATTAATAAAAGTGTCTGTCGTTCTCCGTGGACTAGGATCACATCGATCCAAACAACGTTAATTACTGTGTTTTTTTTTATCGTTTCCGCGCTAACAATTGATATCAGATACCTACAGGTCGTGAGATCTAGGAGACGAGGAGACTATGGCATCTATGAAGTTTGAGGTAGCGAATTTTGATGGGCGAAGTAATAACTTCAACATCTGGAAGATCAAGATCATGGCGTTGTTACAGAGAGAAGGATTAGTATATGCTTTGAATGACTCGTATCCCGAAAATGCGATAGAGGCCGAGAAGCAAAAGATTGAGACGGATGCGTTTAGCACAATTCAATTATCCTTATCAGACAGCGTGTTATGTGAAGTCAGTACCAAGAAAACAACTGCGAGTTTGTGGAAGAAACTTAAAGATCTCTACCAGAAGAAATCAGTAACAACTAGAATGTTGTTAAGGCAGCGTTAACACACCTTCAAGATGAAGAAAGGTACAACTTTACAAGATCATCTTGATGTTTTAATAAATTGGCTATGGATATTACTCATGTTGATAGTAAAGTGGGAGATGAAGAACTAGCGTGCACTCTACTATTTTCATTATCACCGGCGTACAAAGTCGTAGTTAATTCAATGATGTACAGTAAGGAGGTGGTCACGTTACAGATGGTAAGACATGCATTGAATTCAGATGAATTAAGAAACCATATCAACAATGGTGAGAAAGAGGACCATGGTGAGGATTTGACGGTTAGAGGTCGCTCGAGCCCAAGTGGCAGAGGCAAATCAGTACCTAGGTCAAAGTCTAGGAAAAGGGTGAGTAGGAAGGATGCTGAATGTTAGGGTTGTCATCAAAAGGGTCACATTGAGAGGGATTCCCCGAATAAGAAGATTGATAAAACAACAGCCAGTGCATCTACGGTTCAGGTAGCTCAGACGTCTGGAGAAGATTATGTGCTAACTGCTTCAACAGATGACATTCAGACACGGAAGTGGATTTTAGATTCAGCTTGTACCTTTCACAGGTACTTTAGAAATGATTGGTTTACTAGCTACGAGCAGACGAGTGGGACTATACTTATGGGTAACGATGCAGTCTGTGAAATAGCAGGCATCGGTCCAGCCAGTATAAGGTGTCATGATGGCATCACAAGAACATTTTCTAATGTTCGACATGTTCCTGATATAAAAAACAATCTGATCTCTCTTGGTACTCTTGATAAGCTCGGATATAAGCATGCGGGTGAAGGTGGAATCTGCAAGGTGACCAAGAGTTCTCTGGTCATGTTAAAGGCTAAACTGGAGGGTGGTCTGTCACACCCTAACCCTATTGGGGTGTGATGGGCACTCGTCCCCACATACAGAGCCGAGCGAACCCGCAGACCCTGATTACACACCTAATTTTTATTTTTATTTTGAATTCTGAAAGTCAATTACAATTAAAATACATGTTGAGCTTTCAAAATTTTCTGCTTACTATTTCCAGAATTTAGCAAATCTGTAATTATATAAAATTTACTACATAACACAAAATGACATATCGGCTGATGGAGCCGCTTACAGACTGACTATCATTACCCACGACGCTGTCTGCAAAGTCTCTAATACTGATCAGACATCACAGCATACATACTCTGACTCGGCAGCACTCCTGGAGGAAATGGAGCCCGCCAATCCATTGGATCATCTTCAGCTAATCTCGTCTATCCATTTGTGGGTACCTGCGCGGCATGAAACGCAGCCCCCAAAGAAGAGGGGGTCAGTACGGAATATGTACTGAGTATGTAAGGCATGAGTACAGAAAACGAAACCATGACTGAGACAAATAGAACAACATACAAATAGCCTATCCAGAATACCAAACACTTATTATTTTTCTTTTCCAGACACGAATCATACTTACTCATCTCGTATGCCAGACGGATTACAGAACGTACAAATTACCCAAATGATGTCATATAGCAAACGGAATACAGAATATACGGAAGGTCAGAATGCTTACTCTCCAACACAAGTCAGGCATATCGGAATCGGATATCATATCACATACGCGGTAACCCCGGGGACATATACCACGCCGGGACAAATACCATATCATACATACGGTAACCTCGGGGACAAATATCACGCCGAGGGACCGGTCACGTCCTATCATATACATGGTAACCTCGGGAACAGGTAACACGCCGAGGAACCGGTGAACAATGCCAAGGGATGCGCACGATAACATAGGAACGTGGTCGCCACTCCTACCTTTGGCGCCCCAACACATCATATTTCAGAAAATTTGCTCCGATCTCCGTCACACATCATAACATAACCACGGTACCCGGGGGCGGACAAATAACACGGCACCCCGAGCCCGGACACATCATACTTCATAATATATCCTCGGTAACCGGGGACGGACATATCACACAGTACCCCGGAACCGGACACATCATACTTCGGAATTCATATATGGAACCCGGCCCTCAACAGAGGACTCGGCGAACCATCCGCACGATACATACCGGCCCGGGACTCGGTGAAGGAAACCATAACATATGCACGAGCAGAATGGTGAGAAAACACATGCATAGAAATCAAGACTCGACGAACCAATGTACTTACCGATACCTGGAGGCTCGGAACAGATTTCAGGTCAATCCGGCGTAGTATGAGAAAGTTACGAGCGTTCGAAGTACAGAACGCTTTATAAGCATTTCAGAAGCCTTTTTCGGGAAATCAGAATCATAGTCATATCGGATACCTTCAGATGTCCTTACGAATCAGATCAAATGGAGGTTTTGGAACCATACTTACGTATAAGAAAATTATAGACGTCTTGATACAGAAACCTCTTCGAACATTTCAGAGCAATTCGAGATCGTATACGGAAGTTAGGGACATTAAATCTTACAGAAGTTCTCGAACCAGAATAAACATACCAGAATGCTCTTATCAGGATACTGATTTCGGAATTCTCATATCAGGATACTTATATCGGAATACTCATATCGACACACTTATATCAGAAGATTGATATCAAAATGCTTATATCAAGACACTTATATCAAAACACTTATATCAGAATACTTATATCAAAATACGTATATCAGAATACTTGTACCAAAATACTTATATCAAACACTCATATCAAGGGATGAACTAGGATCACAAACTCAGGTCAAGAAGTGAATTAGAACCATAATCAGACTCAGCATCACAGAACAGAGTTACCCCAAGGCAGCATATCACATTATACCTTACTTGGCTCTAGGACATGCCAAAGAAAGAAAGGGTCAGCCTTACATACCTGTGCCGCGACCCACTAGTTACGCTTGTGCATCCAACTTGTTTGCCTACATGCAAGAGAGTTCATCCATTCATTAGTTCCTTCGTAAAGTACTTGCCTCACCCTTTCAATATATTCATTTATATTTTGCCGAAATTTCGACAGCATCTCCCCTGTAAATGTACCAACCCCGAGAATATGGCTCGGCCCAAATCAACAACAACAATCCGAGAATGGAACTCGGCCAGACCAACAACAATATTAGCAATTCATTTCAATCCGATTCACACGATCTTTCAACGACTTAATCAACATATCACTTTACCCAAAACCTTCCAAATTCACACATTATGTCACAATACATACATTTACAACTTCATTTCATAAATCCAAGAAACCACATCAAAACTACATTTCCCTCCAATTCGTCCCACACAATTGAAATCTCAACTTGGATTATTTAAAACTTCATTTTTCCGTCTTAGAACTCACAATGACGACAACCAAAATGCTAACGACGATTTATTCGTTCTCAACTACACAAAGGGGAACCATGCGGCCAACACCATACCCACACACTACATGCACAATTCCATGAATTTCCATCCTTTTCCATGCATTATAACCATCAACATACATCATAAAATTGACATAATCCTTTCAATTAACATAACATACCCGGCTACATAATACACACGGCTACAATACAACGTATACATAATTTCATATATTCCATCATTTCCTTCACCCTACAACATATACAAACAATACCCACTTCAATTTAAATCCTTAAACCTTCATTTTCATCATAGAGCCCACACAACAACAACAATCAAATTGCTAAATAAAAATAATTCATCATTTCAATCCAACACCTCACATATATTCGGCCAACATGCAACACATCACACGGCCACATTACTACTTGCATGATTTTACGTTTTCCATCCATTTTTCTATACAACAACATATATAAACCATCCACAACACACAAGAGGAGATGAAACCTTACCTTTTCCTTCAACTTCCCACTTGGTTTAGGGTTGGCATATGACATCAACAAGCCTTCTACTTGCTTCAACACTCACTCCATGTTGTAGAGGACCTCCCATTAGGTAGGAAAAGTGGAAGAAATAATTTTTTTGATCACTACTTCAAGGGGCTAAATTTTTGCCCCTTTGGCCGTGACCTCTCTTTCTTCTCTCCCTTTTTTTTTTTTTTTCTAAAAGTCTTTCTCTCCATTTTTCCTTGAATTAAAAGATGAACTCTTATATATATAGAGAGAGAGAGCTACTAGCATGTGAGGGGCACATGCCCTCCTCTACACTTTTCTAGATTTTTCTTTTCTTTTTCTTAAGTTTCTTTTTTTTTTTCAAAATAAAAGATGACTTATTTTGTCATCTTTTCCCCTTATTCTTCTTCACATGGCCAATATGGCCCTTTCATGAATTTTCTTGAACTTTTGTAAAATTCCCATTTTACCCCTCGACTTTCCTCAATATTACCATTTGCCCCTAGCCTTCCACATTATTTCCATGGCCCATTTTGCGAATTCCACTTCTTACCCTTAACCTTTCTCAATATTTCCATACTGATAATAGTCATAAAAAAAATTATAACAACTTGCACATTAAAACCATTTTTTAAAATGGTCTCGCCCTTAACTTTCCACGACGACTTTGGAATTTCCAAACGTACAATATACGGGCTATAACATCCTCCCCCCCTTTAGAACATTCGTCCTCGAATGTTCAACTATCCTTATGGGGTGTCATGATACTTCGGGAGGGTTCGTTTGTAGTCATCCTCTGTCAACTATCCGGTGTGAGTTCTTTTACAAATATAACTGAGCACCGCTTCACGTTGATGATTCATATAACTTCATAGCATATATTCTCATATTCCATACAATTAATGGTCTATGAACTATTATCCGGTGGCCTCTCTTATTTCTTTCTTTCTTTCGAAAATTCCCAGACCACCAATTGTCGCGATTCCCTTTTTAAGTTTAACAAAATATGCTCTCTCCCCCCCCCCCCCCCCCCCCTTTTTAAGGGGTTCCTCATACGTCACAATCTCCGAGTACTCTCGTTTTTTTATTATACTTCATTCCTTGTCTTTCTTTCCAACTCTATACACAGTATATCAAAACTTTTTATCCTACATTCTTCGTTTGCTTTCTGTTTATGTCGTCATTTTGTCCATATTTCCTATACATTTCCATCCACAACTCGTCCTTTTACTTGCTTGGCCCACCTACCCGTGATTCTTCTTTAACTGCGCGTTTGTGCTGTAGCTGTACAGACATTTTTCTTCAGCGTTCCACTACTCTTGTCCTCAGCACAGAATCCTTCTCGTACATTAACATAGCCACATACTTATTCTTTTATAAATCTCTCATCTTAACATTATTACAGACCTACGAATTCTTTTTCTTACTTCGTATCCCCCTATCCCAGTCACTATTCCTTTATCCTCACTTATCGACATTGGTTCTCGAACCTTCTTCCAATATTCCGATCTCTCTGTTTCCTATCTACTCACTCTCTTTCTTCTTCAAACACCATTATACTAGAACTTCCAATCTCAACCTATAGTAAAATAATAACATCTTACTTTGCCACACTTGTACCATTTACTCTTGCCGTCCCTCGAACTTCGGTACCCTTACGCGATCAATGCCTTTCTTTACCATATTTCCGGTTGCTAGGGCACACACGCCATCGATGCCATCATATATGGAATATCCCACACATTCACATATACCTATATATATTTCCTACTTTCAACTAACCCACAAAATATCTCCGAACGCTATTCAAGCCCTTCCTAATTCCCGAGCTGTGACGCACTCTTTGTCTCTTCATTGAGTTAATCTGCCTCGTTCTACGTGTCTTCTTAAGGTTTCCAGTCGTCCCATATAATATAGTTTTACTTAGACTATTCTGGTTTTTCATTTGTCTTTTATGTCAGAATATGTAGAATTTCCTTGTAAACTTCCCAGGGCCACCCATCCTAGGATCGCTCCCATCTGAGCACGCTTAACCTTGAAACTTTGCTGAAATCCGGTGCCTTAATGCTGATATTTTCGCGTCCACTTCCACACATGACCTTTATTACATAATTTGAGACTAGTCAAGGCCTTACAGATCCCGAAGCACCCTTGTGACACGTCTTTCCTTCCACAATTACCATTTTACCCTTTTCGACCCTCAGTGTTTTCTTTTCACTTTCGTGTGTAACTACTTTTCATCCTAGGTTCCCAGATTCCTGATGGTAACAGATACACCTTCGTTGCCTTTACTTCATAAATGTCCAGATATCAGTCCGTTCGAATTTCCTACTCACCACTTTTGCATAACGATTTGTAACAAAATTATTTGTCAATTTTCTGAATCCCCCATCAGACCTCGTTTCTCTTATACCATCCCCCTGTACACAGCAAATATCAATAACGACTCACAGAACATACGGCTATATCACATCTTGGCCATCCGGAACTGCCAATTCCAGGTAACGGGTCAAATACGTCAATACTTACCCTTATGACTTTCCGTGTCGCCACTTACCTTTTCCGTCGTATGTAAGGCTTACATAAGGATTTCAGTTCCTACGGCTTGGCTCTATCGCATGATCTAGGACAGAAGGAAGGTCGACAATCCCTAGATGCCCTGTAGCCTCCTGTTTATAAATGTGGCCGGCTTCACACCATAAACAAGACTCTACTGGACACGACTTTGCAGACATCCCCACGGACAAACCTCGCTCTGATACCACTTTGTCACACCCTAACCCTATTGGGGTGTGATGGGCACTCGTCCCCACATACAGAGCCGAGCGAACCCGCAGACCCTGATTACACACCTAATTTTTATTTTTAGTTTTATTTTGAATTCTGAAAGTCAATTACAATTAAAATACATGTTGAGCTTTCAAAATTTTCTGCTTACTATTTCCAGAATTTAGCAAATTTGTAATTATATAAAATTTACTACATAACACAAAATGACATATCGACTGATGGAGCCGCTTACAGACTGACTATCATTACCCACGACGCTGTCTGCAAAGTCTCTAATACTGATCAGACATCACAGCATACATACTCTGACTCGGCAGCACTCCTGGAGGAAATGGAGCCCGCCAATCCATTGGATCATCTTCAGCTAATCTCGTCTATCCATTTGTGGGTACCTGCGCGGCATGAAACGCAGCCCCCGAAGAAGAGGGGGTCAGTACGGAATATGTACTGAGTATGTAAGGCATGAGTACAGAAAACGAAACCATGACTGAGACAAATAGAACAACATACAAATAGCCTATCCAGAATACCAAACACTTATTATTTTTCTTTTCCATACACGAATCATACTTACTCATCTCGTATGCCAGACGGATTACAGAACGTACAAATTACCCAAATGATGTCATATAGCAAACGGAATACAGAATATACGGAAGGTCAGAATGCTTACTCTCCAACACAAGTCAGGCATATCGGAATCGGATATCATATCACATACGCGGTAACCCCGGGGACATATACCACGCCGGGACAAATACCATATCATACATACGGTAACCTCGGGGACAAATATCACGCCGAGGGACCGGTCACGTCCTATCATATACATGGTAACCTCGGGAACAGGTAACACGCCGAGGAACCGGTGAACAATGCCAAGGGATGCGCACGATAACATAGGAACGTGGTCGCCACTCCTACCTTTGGCGCCCCAACACATCATATTTCAGAAAATTTGCTCCGATCTCCGTCACAAATCATAACATAACCACGGTACCCGGGGGCGGACAAATAACACGGCACCCCGAGCCCGGACACATCATACTTCATAATATATCCTCGGTAACCGGGGACGGACATATCACACAGTACCCCGGAACCGGACACATCATACTTCGGAATTCATATATGGAACCCGGCCCTCAACAGAGGACTCGGCGAACCATCTGCACGATACATACCGGCCCGGGACTCGGTGAAGGAAACCATAACATATGCACGAGCAGAATGGTGAGAAAACACATGCATAGAAATCAAGACTCGACGAACCAATGTACTTACCGAGACCTGGAGGCTCGGAACAGATTTCAGGTCAATCCGGCGTAGTATGAGAAAGTTACGAGCGTTCGAAGTACAGAACGCTTTATAAGCATTTCAGAAGCCTTTTTCGGGAAATCAGAATCATAGTCATATCGGATACCTTCAGATGTCCTTACGAATCAGATCAAATGGAGGTTTTGGAACCATACTTACGTATAAGAAAATTATAGACGTCTTGATACAGAAACCTCTTCGAACATTTCAGAGCAATTCGAGATCGTATACGGAAGTTAGGGACATTAAATCTTACAGAAGTTCTCGAACCAGAATAAACATACCAGAATGCTCTTATCAGGATACTGATTTCAGAATTCTCATATCAGGATACTTATATCGGAATACTCATATCGACACACTTATATCAGAAGATTGATATCAAAATGCTTATATCAAGACACTTATATCAAAACACTTATATCAGAATACTTATATCAAAATATGTATATCAGAATACTTGTACCAAAATACTTATATCAAACACTCATATCAAGGGATGAACTAGGATCACAAACTCAGGTCAAGAAGTGAATTAGAACCATAATCAGACTCAGCATCACAGAACAGAGTTACCCCAAGGCAGCATATCACATTATACCTTACTTGGCTCTAGGACATGCCAAAGAAAGAAAGGGTCAGCCTTACATACCTGTGCCGCGACCCACTAGTTACGCTTGTGCATCCAACTTGTTTGCCTACATGCAAGAGAGTTCATCCATTCATTAGTTCCTTCGTCAAGTACTTGCCTCACCCTTTCAATATATTCATTTATATTCTGCCGAAATTTCGGCAGCATCTCCCCTGTAAATGTACCAACCCCGAGAATATGGCTCGGCCCAAATCAACAACAACAATCCGAGAATGGAACTCGGCCAGACCAACAACAATATTAGCAATTCATTTCAATCCGATTCACACGATCTTTCAACGACTTAATCAACATATCACTTTACCCAAAACCTTCCAAATTCACACATTATGTCACAATACATACATTTACAACTTCATTTCATAAATCCAAGAAACCACATCAAAACTACATTTCCCTCCAATTCGTCCCACACAATTGAAATCTTAACTTGGATTATTTAAAACTTCATTTTTCCGTCTTAGAACTCACAATGACGACAACCAAAATGCTAACGACGATTTATTCGTTCTCAACTACACAAAGGGGAACCATGCGGCCAACACCATACCCACACACTACATGCACAATTCCATGAATTTCCATCCTTTTCCATGCATTATAACCATCAACATACATCATAAAATTGACATAATCCTTTCAATTAACATAACATACCCGGCTACATAATACACACGGCTACAATACAACGTATACATAATTTCATATATTCCATCATTTCCTTCACCCTACAACATATACAAACAATTCCCACTTCAATTTAAATCCTTAAACCTTCATTTTCATCATAGAGCCCACACAACAACAACAATCAAATTGCTAAATAAAAATAATTCATCATTTCAATCCAACACCTCACATATATTCGGCCAACATGCAACACATCACACGGCCACATTACTACTTGCATGATTTTACGTTTTCCATCCATTTTTCTATACAACAACATATATAAACCATCCACAACACACAAGAGGAGATGAAACCTTACCTTTTCCTTCAACTTCCCACTTGGTTTAGGGTTGGCATATGACACCAACAAGCCTTCTACTTGCTTCAACACTCACTCCATGTTGTAGAGGACCTCCCATTAGGTAGGAAAAGTGGAAGAAATAATTTTTTTGATCACTACTTCAAGGGGCTAAATTTTTGCCCCTTTGGCCGTGACCTCTCTTTCTCCTCTCCCTTCTCTTTTTTTTTTTTTTCTCCAAGTCTTTCTCTCCATTTTTCCTTGAATTAAAAGATGAACTCTTATATATATATATAGAGAGAGCTACTAGCATGTGAGGGGCACATGCCCTCCTCTACACTTTTCTAGATTTTTCTTTTCTTTTTCTTAAGTTTCTTTTTTTTTCAAAATAAAAGATGACTTATTTTGTCATCTTTTCCCCTTATTCTTCTTCACATGGCCAATATGGCCCTTTCATGAATTTTCTTGAACTTTTGTAAAATTCCCATTTTACCCCTCGACTTTCCTCAATATTACCATTTGCCCCTAGCCTTCCACATTATTTCCATGGCCCATTTTGCGAATTCCACTTCTTACCCTTAACCTTTCTCAATATTTCCATACTGATAATAGTCATAAAAAAATTATAACAACTTGCACATTAAAACCATTTTTTAAAATGGTCTCGCCCTTAACTTTCCACGACGACTTTGGAATTTCCAAACGTACAATATACGGGCTATAACATGGTCTTTATGTACTTATGGGCAGCACCCATTCTAGGTACTGCGAATGCTGCAAACTCACAGTTATCAGATGATGACAAGGATAAGATGTGGCATATGAGATTAGGTCACATGAGAGAGAAGCGGTTGGCAATAAAGAGTTTGACAATTTCTGTAAAATTCATGGTGTATTGAGACATAGAACTGTTAGGCATACACCACAACAAAATGGAGTAGCTGAAAGGATGAACCGCACTCTTCTTGAGAAATCACGATATATGCTCTCTAGTGCCAAGGTGCCTAAGGAGTTCTGGGCGGAAGCAGTAAAAACTGCTTGTTATGTTGTTAATCGTTCCCTAGCGTCGGCGATTGACTTCAAAACTCCAAATGAGGTATGGTCAGGTGAACCGTATGATTACTCGTACTTAAGAATATTTGAATGTCCAGCATATTATCATGTAAGTGATGGAAAACTAGAACCTAGAGCTCAAAAAGGTTTATTTATCGGACATACCGAAGGGGTAAAATGATATAGAATATGGAGATTAGATACTCTTAAGTTTGTAATCAGTAGAGATGTTACTTTTGATAAGGCCTCTATGCTTGATCCTAGAAAGACTTGTATTGAGTTTGCAGGACATAAAGTTCTTACGATAGAAACGGTGGAGGAAAATGTAAAACTCACCGAGGAGGAGGATCAAGTGACTTAAGTGGAGTCAGATAATGAAAAAGCTGACACAGTAGTACCTGAAGGTGAACCATACAGTATAGCTACTGGAAGGGACAAATGAACTCCGAAGCTTAATCTAAAATATTATCCTCAGCCTTCGCAAGCTAATCTTGTGGCCTATGCATTAGCTACTACCAAGGAGGAAATAAAGGATCTGGAACCCTCAAGCTATATAGAAGCTACTGTGTGTGCTGAAGTTGATCAACGACATTTAGCCATGATCGAAGAAATGGAGTCTCTGCATAAAAACCAGACATGGGATTTGGTGAGTCTACCAAATGGGAAGAGAACTGTTGGTTGCAAATGGGTCTTCAGAAAAAAGGATTGCAGTCCGGGCGTAGAAAATGCTAGATACAAAGCGAGATTGGTTGCCAAGGGCTTTTGTCAGAAGGAAGGAATCGACTACAATGAGATTTTCTCACCAGCCGTGAAGCATAGCTCAATTCGTTTGTTACTAGCTTTGGTTGCCCATTATGACTTGAAGTTTCATCAGCTTGATGTCAAGACTGCATTCTTACATGGTGAACTTGAAGAGGTGATCTTCATGAATCAGCCCGAGGGTTTCCTTATTGAAGGAAAAGAAGACCAGGTTTGTCAATTGAAGAAATCTTTGTATGGTTTGAAACAGTCACCACGATAGTGGTACAAGAGATTTGATGCGTTCATGATTACTAAAGGTTTCTCGAGAAGTGCATTTGATAGCTGCGTGTATCACATGATGGTATTTGGTAATTCAAATATTTATTTACTATTATATGTTGATGATACGCTTATTGCTTCTAATAGTATGATAGAAATAAATGATTTGAAGAAACTGCTAAGTAAGGAGTTTGACATGAAAGATTTATGTGAAGCTAAGAAAATCCTTGGAATGGAGATTCACAGGCAGAACGATGAGGTACATCTCTCACAGAAAAAGTATATTGAGAAGGTAGTTCAGAGGTTTGGCATGCATAAATGTAAACCCGTTACTTTACCGTTAGCACAACATTTCAAACTTTCTTCTTTGATGGCACAACAATCAAAGGAAGAGGTGGAATAGATGCCAAAAGTTCCTTATTCTAGTGCAGTTGGTAGCATTATGTATGCTATGGTTTGCACTCGCCCTGATATTGCTCAAGCAATGAGTGTGGTAAGTCGATTCATGTATAATCTGGGTAAGACACATTGGGAAGCAATTAAGTGGATACTGAGATATCTTAAAGGTTCTTCGAATGTTGGTCTAACTTTTTGTAGGATGAGAAATGAAGGTTTTTCGGTCCTTGATTATGTGGATTCTTATTTTGCAGGTGATCTTGATAGAAAGAGATCAACAACGGGCTATATCTTTACTCTTGCAGGTAGTGTCATAAGTTGGAAGGCAACTCTCCAGTCTATAGTTTCTTTGTCCACAACAAAAGCTGAATATATGGCAGCAGCAGAAGCAGTAAAGGAGGCTATGTGGTTGAAAGGTTTGGTGTCAGAATTGAGTAGGGTTCAACATGAACCAACTCTAAAATATGATAGCCATAGTGCTATTCACTTGATAAAAAATCAGAGATTTCATGATCACACCAAACACATTGATATCAGATTCCATTTTATTCGTAATGTTGTTGAACAAGGCACAGTTAAGGTCTTGAAGGTTGACACAAAGGACAACGCAACGGATGTGTTGACCATGGTGGTTACTCTCGTCAAGTTCAGTCATTGTATGTATTTGGCAGGAGTTCGCATCTACTGATGCCTTAGGATGGAGAACGGTAGGGCAAGGTAGAGCTACTAGTATGTACAAGGTTTCGATTAGTGTCTCTTGTTTCCTACACGGAGTTAGCTCACATAGGCTTAGAGACGTTGGACTGAATGATGTTCATACGGAAGGTCGAAATTCATCTTAAGGTGGAGATTGTGAAGTTGAGAAGATATTCAAGTCAATTCCTACTCAAAAGAGGAAAGAAATAAGAGGAAACTTTTTTCTTTGTTGGCTTTCGATTGTTATTGGGATCTAATCCTAAATACATGCTAGCTAGGATTTATTAACTAGGAAAAAACATAGAACCTTGTAACTTACTTTCTCCCTTAATATTAATAAAAGTGCCGGCCATTCTCCGCGGACTAGGATCACATCGATCCGAACCACATTAATTACTGTGTTTTTTTTATCATTTCCGCGCTAACAGATTAAGATTATGAACATATTATTTCACATAAATTATTTAATGTAATTAAGAAAAAGATGAATGTTAGAAGCTGTGCTTTCAAGAAACAGTATATGAGAGACCTGGTTGTCTACCAGTTCTCTATGCAGTGCAATAAGTAAATAAGACAAAATTTTACCGTGGAAAACTCCTTGCTCAAGGGATTAAAAACCACGACTTACCACGTAGGATTTCAACTCCACTAACACCGAGCAACTTCAGATTACAACTCTTGCAACCTAAGAATTAACTCACGTAATCCCTCAACCCTTACAATACACTCTATTGTAAGTAACTCTTGACTACCTCTAGCCAAGCGAACTAATATACCTATAATAACTCTAGCCTAGTGTACCACTCAAAAGCTTAAGTAGGTAAACCGCCTACAAACAACTTCTGAGAATTCAACTAATACACATAGACTAACTCTAGCCTAGTGTACCATTCAAAAGCTACAAACAACTTCTGAGAACTCAAAATACCTAAACAACTTCTTAAAAAAGACAAGTAGGTTTATAATTTATAGAACAAAAGACAAAGACTCAAACAAACCTAAGGACTTAAAATAGCTTTAGTGGTGAGAACTGGTCCTTCTGTTTGTTGAAGCTTTATTCTTGAGAGCACCTCAAGAGGTGGAGACTTGCACTTAGGATATGAACAATTTGATTGTGCCATAATGAAAATGTCACTTGTGATATGTTGCGTATATATGAGGAGCTTCAAGGTGAGAGTGATAGGTCATACGCCTTGGACCATTGGTCAAGATGCAGTACTGTACTACTGTGTTGTGTCGCAGCTTTACAATTGTAAAGTTGACCTTTGTACGGACTAAGACATCATCCCTCACCGGGTCTCTCACTTGATCTCTCATGATGTCACAAGTCTAGAGGAACTCGACAAAACTATATTTCCCAATGTTCTCCTATTAGTGTAACTAGTTCTTTATACATATTTGTCAAATCATCAAAACAATAAAGGTCACACAGCATAACCTATCGCTAAAATTTATAACTTCAGAAATTTATTATCTGGCTTTACGGCGCCCAATTACTCAACTTATAATTAGGTTGAATAATAAAGTTGAGGCCATGAACTTGGCTAATAATCTCTATATAAAACACTTCAAATAAATTAAAACAAATTTGGCTGAGTCTAAAAGGAAGAAAACTCATGCTTTTAGTCATACGGTAATAAAAACTTCAGAAACATCACAAACTATGAAAGTAAAAACTTATATTTGCATCACCAGCAACATATTAGACTTGAATCCTGAAATTTCCAAAAGATGAAGAATTAAAGTTAAAGAGCTTTAAGAATGAAGGAGCTATAAATAGCTTTACTACTCCTGCTTTGCTTGGTCACTTCCAGGAAAATCGCCTGGTCATTTTCAAACTTTTTACTACTGCACTGCTTTTGCAGCAGTCCATTCCAAAAGAATGAACTAATTAATTAAAAAAAAATAAGTTACACATTATTCATGTGAAAGCTAAGAGGTTCCACAACAATATATTTTCTGTCATCTCACTTTTCTCTCCACTTCTTCTCTGCCTTTGTAGTAGTCAATTAAAAATAGTGAAAAGAAATACCACTGATGATGCATAATATATAATTTCAGCTTGCACCATGAATCACAGAATCTTTTTATCAAAACTTTTATATATAGTGAGATTCTGTTTTTACTGCGTTTCTTTCGATAGCTTTGTCTTTATGTTACTGTTTTCTTTTCTTGCCTTTTGTTTTTTAAATGGAAGACGCGCTATCACTGCCTTTGCAGTAGTCAATCGAAAGTAGTGAAAACAAAAACCAAAAATTTCACGTTGTTCACACGTACGAAATATCAATTGTGGCTGAATGAAAATTTTAAAAAATGGAAAGGTATGTGAGATTAGTCAATCGTTAGCAGATGACAAACTTGGTATGCGTATCTTTTAGTTTGCTCTTGGATTGGCAGAAAGTTGCATCATAACAAAACCTTTCTTAGGAATACTAAACTCTTGTGGCTTGGTGAACTAAATCAGCACAAATAAAACAGGTTGCATATTCCCTGTCCAAAACCAAAAGTTCTCATATTCTTAGGGTTCTGGACCACAAACCTTTTTGCTTACTGGTTCCAGATATATCATCTATACATATTAAGTGTATTTCTTAACACAAATACTAGAGTTTGGGCTAAAAATATTGGGGTTATGCCGAAACGGTAACTTCAATGGTAGATTTACCCCTGCACATAGTCTCTTTCTCTGTACTACGGATGGGCATTTTGCTGCTGCTAGAGAGAGTTGGATTGGCCGATGGTTTCCTGATTGTTTCTTCTTTATTTTGAGTCTTTACAAGAACTTTTTTTTAACTCTGTAACTACAGATTCTTATTTATTGTATGGGAAGTCGGTAACCATGATGACACATTTTTATTGACATACAAACTTTTCAAAAAAGTCATTTTTTTTCTGGCATCATTGTTTGCACTCCAAACTTTTCTTTTTATAACTGAGAGATCTCTATGGACCAGTGGTGCACGATTTAGCTGAATCCATGATGTTAGTAGCTATGCGTCCACCAAAATAATGTATGAAGGGACCTGATTATCTACCAGTTCCTTTATGCAGTGCAGTAAGTAAATAACACAGGATATTCATGTGGAAAACTCCTTGCACAAGGGATTAAAAACCATGACCTACCACGTAGGATTTCAACTCCACTAACTGAGCAACTTTCAGATTACAACCTTTTGCAATCTAGGAATTAACCTCTTAATCCCTCGCCTTACCATAACCCTATTGTAAGCCACATATTCTTGACTACCTCTAGTGTCACGACCCGACTAGGGGCCGCGACGGGTACCCGGGGCTAACCACCGAGCACCGCTCGCTCAAATACTCATCTTACTCATTTAATGCTCTTTTACCAATTTTACACACGGATTGGAGGAAAATCATATTTTATATAGAAACATAAATGCTTTATATACATTTGCCTCTCGGCCATCAAAATAATATATACATAAAGTAACATCTTGTGAGACCATCTAACCCACACTGCGTATCTACGAGCCTCTACTGACATACTATACATATAGACGAAAAAAGACTCCGTCATGCCCAAATATACATATACACCAAAAGAGGAATCATAAGCACCTCCGAACAATGGAGTGCTCTCAATTGGCTGACAGCTACTAAGAATCTGGATCAAGCTCACCTCCCTGTCTACATGTGGGCATGAACACATCGTCCAAAGAAAACGGACGTCAGTACGAATATTGTACTGAGTATGAGAGGCATAAACAATGAAGAAAGACAACAATAATGTAATGAGAACATCAATATGAACATCGGGATCTGAATGACAATAATAAGAGAAGTGATGCATGCTGCCTTACCCATGCTCATCATCATGTCATATATGTACAACATGCAAGCTGCCCGTCCATATCGGAACGGTGTGATAATCAATAACATTAGCCCGCGTCCAGGCCTCCCGCATCCGGGGTACCATCTCATGCCGCCCACTAGTGGTGTCTGCCCATGCCAAAGAGGTCATGGTGTATCCGTATAGCTGCCCGCCTTAGCGGTGACTGCCCGACCAACTAGGCGAGGTGTAATATGATCATGACATGCTCATTATAAAATACTTGAGATAATAATATGCTTATCATAGTACATGCATAAGACTCAAGATCAACTATACCCTATCGGGGTGACGTAAAGTCGTGATCCCCCGATTTCATTATGGAGCAATTATTGACATTCTGCCTCACCTTGAAGGAATTAGTACATAAGGTGAGTGTAAGAAATAAATAACATCATTATCAATAATGGCATCATCATATCATATCTCTTATCTTATATAGACATGTAGGGATATAGGCTTTTAGCTTCTCGAATTGCATAAATTCATGAAGAGGAAAAAAACTTATACTATATGATTCATGCCATTTGAAAGAAAGGACTAGCCTCACATACCTTTGATGTTTAGCTAGCTATGCGTTCACTTGCTCTCCTTTAATGTCGCGTCGCTACCTTCACGAGAGAATTCACATTGGCGTTAGTTAGTCGACTAAAGGAAATACGTCACTATTTCTAGAGAAAATTAGGCAGTACTTCCTTTATTTATACTACTTTTTCCATAGTCCATATCAACTCCCAACGCTCACAACAACATCCACAATATTACAATCAACAACCATCATTTATATACATTCACCACATTCCACCATTTTCCTCCATCATTTATATACATTCACCACGTTCCACCATTTTCCTCCAATTTTCCCACATTTATCCGTATAACTCATTATTGTGTTTTCGCGCATTTAATACTTGTTTCATGATATAATCATCATTTATAACTTATTCATAATCATAGAATATCAAATTTCATGATTCCATTCAACTATCATTCAATGGTGACACTATTCACTCATCCAAAACCCATTTTCCATGTCTTTCTACAATTCAAGCTTCTAGCCTTCTAATACCTTAAGTTACATGCTAAAGTCATAAAACTTACCTTAGATGATGATTGAGCAAGCTTAGAGTGGAATCCTTCCTTTTGCACCAAAACCCTACTTCACCTTTCTTGGAACTTCTTGGTTGGATGAACTTCACTTGAGTTTTACACCCTTGATTTCATGAATTTCATGTAGTTGATCATTAATTTCTCTTTGATTCTTGTAGAAGAAATGTTTTGAGTGTTCTAGAAGTCTCTTGAGTTGTGTAGGTGAAAAATGAACGAAAATGTATGAGAAGTCACTTATAATAGTCACAATAGCTGACTTTTAATGAACAGTGGTCGGGGTGTACAGTGGTCGTAAACCACAGTTTACGGACCGTAAACCAGTTTACGGGCCGTATAACGTGGTCGTATTTAAGCATATTAAAAACAGAAAGGTTGGCTGATGATCATGGCAGTTTACGACTCAGTTTACGGGCCGTATTTCAGTTTACGATCCGTATTCTGGGTCGTATTTTACCATTTCAACACTTAACAGAAAGTTGAAATTTTTGGAAGGCTGGAGGACGATGGCAGTATACGGTCCGTAAATCACTTTACGGGCCGTATTCTGCTTTACGACCACTGGCTGAATTGAAATTCTACAACTTCCTCATTTCCAAAAATTCATGAATCGTCATTCCCTACTTAGTATAACATCGCACACTCATACCCTTCGTTGGTCTATTCATTGTACATGTACGGGGACTTTTCCGAGGTGTAACATCTAACCAAACACTTAACAAAGTTTGACTACCTCTAGCCAAACCAACTAATACACCTTGACTACCTCTAGATAGTTGTACCACTAAAAAACTTGTGAAGATAAACTTCCTACAAGCAACTTTTGAGAATTCAGAATACCTACACAACAACTTCCTTTAGAGAAGAGTAGGTTTACAATTTATAGAACAAAAAACAAAGACTCAACAAACTTAAAGACCTAAAACATCTTCACTTGTAAGGAGCAGGTCCTACAGTTTGTTGTAGGTTTGCACTTGGAGGAACTTGAAGAACCTTGTGTCGGTTGCTCTTCAGTATGGTGAAATTAGGTTATTCAAGGCTCACATAAGACCTTGTAACATGTCGCTTATATACTAGGGAAACATGAGAAGTGAGATGGAGACAACTCATCTTTATGTTTGACCTTTAGTCCACTGCAGCATTGCTGTCCTTGCACACAGTGAACAGTTGCAGCTTTACAGCTGTGACTGTCAAGTTGTACAGAGAGAACAGATAAAAGACCAAGTCTCGCTCTAGTTCTTCACGGTTTGACAATCATCAAAATATAGAAAGTATCATATCTTATCACATGACAATAATCAGTAGGAGCCATGATAATCTAAGCTTCATGAACATCAAGCAAAGTAGTCCTCAAAAGAGAAATTAAACTTACTTGTTTTTCAGAATCCTTACATTAATTTTTAGAGTAAAGTTGAAACATGTGAAATGTTTTCGGACTAAGGTTTTTGAGTTTCAAGAAGAATGCTTTATTTTATTTCAAATGCTTTGATTTGTATGACAAGGTAGAAATTCATATTAGAAGGTACGCTCTGTCAAGTCAACACACTGACTGTCGGTCGCGACTCGGTTAGAAATCGGGTCGTGACACTTCACAAGGTCAAGCAAGCTAAGAAAATTGTTATGCTTTAAAAAAAATGTACGCAGTCTTACCCTACATTTATACAAGAGACTGTTTTTTATCCTTTTCCCAAGAATAAAATTGATTTTTAATTAATTCGAAATTTTTAAATGACTTATCCTTTTCCCAAGAAAAAAAAATAATTTTTAATTAATTTGAAATTTTTAAATGACTTAACAGTTCTAAAGCTAAAAAAAAAAAATTACCAATAGAAAACCTATACATTTTCAAAAGAAAAACCTCTAAACCTATTAAAAAACAAAGTAAAATCAACTGAAATTTGATAAATAAAAGCTCCATATATACGTGAAGGGTTTTGGAGAAGCAAAAGTTTTACCTACTATAAAGCCGTACGCCTTCAGCAATCAACAATGGAGAAGAAGATGAATTCTTGGGGAAGCAATCCGTCAATTCCCCAAGAAATAATCTTTGAAATATTCTCATGGCTTCCTATCAAGTCGTTAATGCGTTTTAAGTGCGTTATCAAATTCTTTAATTCTCTTGTTTCGGGATCAGATTTTACGGATAGCTATAGATGTCGATCTATGACTCATCATGGTGGTGGAACAAAATTATTTTTCCATGAAGAGAAAGGTTTCTATATGGCTGAGCAAAAGGAAGATGGAAAAATTTCTGTCACCCTTTTTGAAACTGAGAAGTTGGATGGACTCCACTGCTATTCAGGTTCTTGTTTGGATTGCGTTAATGGTTTATTTTGCGTTTGGGAACCAATATGTGTGCGACGTGCTGCAATTTTCAATCCCACTACGAGAGAAGTAAGATTTCTTCCCGACCTGAATAAAGGAGTATCTTGGTGTAACTATTCATTAGGTTTTGAATCAGAAGAAAAGAAGTACAAAGTTCTTTTGTCAACAGAGCATGTTCGAGAAGGGTGCACAAAAATATGGGTCTTAACTTTAGGCGAAGACGAATCATGGAGAGAGATTCAAAGCATTTCCCCTGACATTGTCTATATCATGCCCAGTGTTTGCATTAATGGAGTTATCTATCGGTTTGTCTATTGGTCTTCTAAAGCTAACATACTTTCTATAGCTACATTTGATATCAAATCTGAAAAATTCAATATTATTGCATTGTGGAATTCATCTCACTACTGGCCAGGTGATTACAAGCCAAAGCTGATAGAGGTGAAGGGTAATTTAGCAGTCACATATTCGGAAAATTGGTTTAATGGATACATCCACTTGCGGATTTTAGAAAAGATTAAGAAAGAAGATCAATGGAAGAGTCATATCATTCGCCTTCCCTCAATATGGAACGGCAGACGACTATATATACATTTTTCTCTTATTCGAATCATATCATTATGCAAATCCAGTGATGGGGATATTCTCTTCATTATGAACTTGAAGTCACGCCTTTTATGTTTGTGTTATGATGTCACAACAGAGAATTGGAGAGAAGTAGAAATCAAGGGCCTTCCTACGGAGAGCTTCATGCGAGGCGGTCATAATTATATAGAAAATCTTGTTGCCTTTGGGTGATTGTGCAATACTCTGTTTCCAAGTTTAAACTGGAAGGCATTTTGAGTGATTTTCAGATCATAGTCTCCTTTCCAAACTCTGTAACAGACTATTGGTAATCTAAACTTTTGCCCTTTATGCTATTCTTGCCTTAGTGCCTTCGCACCCTAAAATCTTGTTGATAAACTTTCAGACACAGTTTTATTTTATCGTCTGATAAAATTTTGTTCCCACAAACTCATCCATGTAGTAATGCTATTACTAAGCAAGTAAGTAGTAAAAAAAAATGAACCGAATATGGGATATATTTGGATGACAAATGTACATGATTTGGACTGAAGTTGGAAATTTCCTTCGGTTAAGACCCTTTTCTGATTTGAAGCATTTCTTGAAACATCCAACTGTTTCTGAATTAACTTCTTCAAAAATGGAAAGGTATGTAACATTAACTTAATCGTTTGCAGATGACAAATTTGGTATGTGTATCTTTTAGTTTGCTATTGGATTGGCAGGAAGTTGCATAATAACAGTAAACTTTCTTTAGGAATACTAAACTCTTGCACTAAAATTGTTATGGCTTGGTGAACTAAATCAGCACCAAAACTGGTTTCACTAATTCCCTGTCCTAAACCAAAAGTTCTCATATTTCTTCCTGTGTCCCTATTCTTGTGACGGCAAAAGCTTTCTCAACACTGAATAGTTAGTGCTGTCTACAGCTTGAGTCTTATACAAACTTTGAAGCATGTAGTATCTAATTTTGTGCATAGCCACCACAATGTTTAACAGAATAGTTAGTGCTGTCCACAGCACTCTCCACGAGCGTCGCAGAGCGATCTGCCGAAGCCTGCAAACTGAGCTTTCAAAATTTCCCTCATTTTCTTGTGCTAGTTAGTACTTGATCATCACCATCGATGTGGACCAAGTGAGTCCTATAGTCACTGAATGTTAGTTTATTATTCCCACTATATTATTTGCTAGCTCGAGATCATTACTAAGATTTGAACCAACATTCTCTATGTCACATTCAGTGATTAGAACCTCTTGAGCCAGGCTACCGAGGACATTTATCATATACCTGATCCCTGTCACTTTCTGAATCATGCTTTTTAGTACCTCACCTTCTCCATCATTTTGAATCAAAGTAACCATAGCACAGCCCGTGATGGGAAATTGTATTTTTCGTGACTTTATGTTTGTGTTATGATGTCACGAGAGAGAGCTGGAGAGAATTAGAAATCAAGGGGCTTAATAAGGAGAGCTACATTTTGCAATACTCTGTTTCCAAGTTTAAACTGGAAGGCATTCGGAGTTTCTTGTGCTTTTTGGGACCATCATCTTTGAGAAGAGTTGATTGCCTGAATGGAAAGCATATAATGACCCAATTTGATACATTTCATTGAGAACTTAACAGAGCTTAGAGAGCTTTACCTTGATGGTGTTGATCTTTCAGCTCAGAGGAGTGAGTGGTGTCAATCTTTATCTTCATATTTTCCTAACTTGACAGTCTTGAGCTTGCCTAATTATCAAATTTCAGGCCCCATTGATGATTCACTTTTCGGATACAAGTTCTACAGGTTTTGGAGTTGTCATTTAATTTGTTGCTTAGTGGCAACATTCCAATTGCGGTGGAGCAAGGATGGAGGAACATAAAATTATTGTCAGACTCATTTGTAAAGCAGTAGAAGGTGATTTACATAAACTGATTTTCTCGATTGAGAAATCCCCGAGGGTCATTCAACGTTATGGGAAATCTCGGCGTCATGGATATCAAGCACACTGGAGTAACAACCTTTTCCCTTTTCCTTCCACTTTTAACTAATTAATTACTACTAGTCAATCACTAATGTTCTTCATTTTGGGGTAAGTTCATTTCAATAGAGGACCACAACTTTCTTTAATTAAGAAATTCAGTTACACAAACTCTTTAAGATAACTTACCATATATATCGTTAAACCTCGTCCATTGATCTAACACGAAAGAATGTTCTGCCCTGATATCATGGAGTGATTCCAAATTGAAAAATTGCAGAGAGGATGTCTGATATGTTTGTTTCACAATAACTCAAGATTACACTGCATACAACAAGAATAAGTGCGGGCCAAGAAACAGAAATAACTCGAATAAGTATTCTTTTAGCTTTATCTTCTCCTAATAGAAAACAGAAAAAGAAAAAAAAAAAGAGAACTCCTAAAATCATTCAAAAACAAGACAACTGCAATTCAGTCGCCCTCAACTGCAATTCCCCAAGATATAATCTTTAAGATCTTCACATGGCTTCCTGCAAAGTCCTTAATGTGTTTTAAGTGCATTACAAGATTTTGTGAATATCCATAGTTGTCTATTCTTGCTCCATATAAATGGAGTACTTAGCTTGTTGATAGCAAGTGCTTTATTCTCGTAAAATACATACCAAAATGAATTAGTCGAGCGAGTCGACTGCAAATATTGGATGATAACATAAAAAGAATCAATCGTACCAAGTTGATCATATTATGTAACATATTAGTTTTATGTTAATCATTTAAGCATCGACGAAAAGTTCTTAACATTTGAATCTCTTTAACTTAGAAAAAGTCACACAATTTGGCTGTTTATAAGAGGTAAAAACACCTGATGTTTACATTAAAACAATAAATACATAACAATGATGACATACGCCTTTCACATGCACCATTATCATGCTAAATTATATTCCTTCGATTCCCTATTACTTATTACATATACTAAGCATAATTCTCTTTTACTTGTCCACTTTGACAGATCGAGAGAGAATTATTATATTTGTATTTCGATTTTACTCTTATCATTAAATAACTATTTGTCAAACTAATTGAATTTAGAGTAGTTAAATTAATATAGATTTCCAAATGACAATTAATAAGGATAATTTAATAAAATAAACACTCAATTAAAATTTACTTAAGTGAGTGCAAAATGTAGATTGAACAAGTAAAAGAAACGGAGGAAGTAGTTAAATCATTAATATTTTCAACTGAATTTATGACTTAATGCAAAAATTGAGAAGTAGTGATCATCCATTTAGTGGTATAATAGCTCTATGAACATTAATTCAAACTCAATTAAGGTATAGAGAAGTTCCATTTTGGCATAATACATAAACAGACTCTCAAACTTGGCCTGAGCTGACAAGTATGCCCTCCAACTTTATGTGTGCAAAAGTAGGCACCCCAACTTGTCTCCACTTTGTCAGTTGAACACTCCAACTTACAAAATGATCATCTAAACACCTTTAAAATTTATGTACCATGTCAGCATTTGTGTTTACGTGTTCAACTTTATACAAGTTGAGGTGCCTACTTGTACATACCCAAAATTGGAGAGCATCTTGTCAAATGAGGCCAAGTTTGAGGGTATGTTTATGTATTATGCCTTCTTTTTTTACCCTTCTCCTTTTGCCTTGCAAACCTGAATTGTCAACTACAACAAATAAGAAACGAAATTCTCTATATTAAGTTGTGCTCACTTAAGATTTTGAAATATGCATATTTCTGAAATATTCTTTATCCTTTTTAAAATATTGCAAATCAGTAATTTTCTAAATGGCTCTTGAAAATGTCAATTTTCACTTTTTACTTTTCTTTAAAGATTTACCAACAGGATTTTTTTTTTTTTTTAGTTTAATACTCCGTGATTATTTCGCTTTAGTTAATTTTCCACTCTGTTATTGTTAAGAGTTCCACATCGGTGGGTTAAAGGGTACATGATCTCCTTATATGAACTACCAAGTTAATATGTGTAGTATCCCTTCTAAATAAAATTAAGCTATTGATTTGAAATAGAGCTATGTTATAGCTGAATCATACTATAAAGATGTTTGCTACTATGGTGTGTAAATTGCTGTTTTAACTGATTAGAGGAGTTTGCAATAAATTTTTGATGTGCGAAAAATAAACTGCAATCACAAACAAAATATGAAGAAACGAGAATTTTTTTATTAATAAACAATATTGCGGGTACAATTCTATTTATTCTCTTGATTCTTCTCTCTCTCCTTAATCTCAGGGCTGTTAATAGTGTATTTCTCGAACATAGGATGATTTGGATTTGGATATGTGTGGTTATTTGATCTCCATGAAATGATCTTGAAGTATTTGATTGTCAAGAAGAGTCCGGCCACATTTTTGTCAATATCCCGAGAAGTATATAGGATTTTCGAAATGCCTTTTCACCCCTTAATATAGGGGTGAGGTAAGGTTTATGATAGAATAGCCTCCAAGAAACCCTAACAGATATTGGGCTCATCTTGTAGAGTGCCATAAAATTTGATGTCTACAAGAGGATTCTGAACATTTAGAGACGTTTTCTATCAATCAAACCTTTAAAAGGAAAAAATATTACTTATTTACTAATTTTCGCTCAACCTTCTCCTAATAGAAACGTTTACTTTAATTCTCCTTAAATAGAAAAGGTTTTATACCTTAAAAAGAGGGCTACGAAGAAATTAAAGATATTTAATCACTTCTGCCGTCAGCCTTGAGCAATCAACAATGGAGAAGAAGATGAATTCTGCGGGAATAACTCTATCAATTCCTCAACAAATAATCTATGAAATATTCTCGTGGCTTCCTGTTGAGTCTTTATTGCGTTTCAAGTGTGTTACAAAATTTTGTAATTCTCGTGTCGGAATCAGACTTTGTGAATATCCATACTTGTCGTTCTATCACTCGTCCTGGTGGAACAAAATTCTTTCTGTGTGGAAGCAGATCAGAGTTCTACACTGCTAAGCAAAGAGAAGAAGGAAAAGACTGCATGCTTTCTTCATATGGAGAGATTTAATGAACTCAATGACCTTGCCACTGCAAATTCTCGGTTGGTTTGCGTTAATGGTTTATTTTGCATTTGGGGGTCATCATATGTTGCAATTTTCAATCACAGTACAAGAGAAGTAAGATTTCTCCCCAACCTAAATGAAGAATATTGTCCGTATAACTATTCATTAGGTTTTGAACCAGAAGAAAAGCAGTACAAAGTTCTTTCGAGAACATTTCATTTCCGACAACAGTACAAAAAACATTGGGTTTTCACTTTAGGCATAGACAAAGCATGGAGAGAGACTCAAAACAATTCCCTTCCTACTCGGTTTATTAAGCCCAGTATTTGCATTAGTGGAGATATCTATCAGTTTGTTAGGTATTACGAAAATGCTATAGCTGCATTTGATGTTAAATCTGAAAAATTCGAAATTATTGCATTGTGGAATGCATACAGTTACGATATTATACAATAGAAGTTTTCTTTGATAGAGGTGAAGGGGAAATTAGCAGTCGCAAATTATAAAAATGGTTCAGAGGATATGTCGACTTGTGGATTTTAGAGCAGACTGGGAAAAGAGAATGGGAGATACATATCATTCACTTTCCTTCAGTATAGAACGACATACAACCTAGAATTGTATCATTCTGCACGGACCGTGATGGGCTGATTGCATTCATTGTGAACGATAATTTATGTTTGTGTTATGATGTAATAAGAAAGAAATACAGAGAATTGGAAATTAAGGGGCTATCTAAGGAAAGCTGCATCAAAGGCATTTATAGATACGTGGAAAGACTAGTAATGTAGAGGCTTTAGTTTGTTTTGTATGCAGTTTGGCGTTTGACAAGTTGAAACAAAGAATATATAATCAAAAGACATAATACATAAACATGCCCTCAAACTTGATGTCAGCCAGCAAGTATGCCCTCCAACTTTGGGAGTGCACAATAGGCTCCTCAACTTGTATAAAGTTGAACACGTAAACACAAATGATGATGTGGCAATGACGTGGTACATAAATTTGGAGGTATCTAGATAATCATTTTGTAAGTTGAAGTGTTCAACTGACATAGTGGAAACAAGTTGGGGTGCTTACTTGTGCACAACCAAAGTCGGAGGGCATACTTGCCAGCTGAAGCCTAGTTTGAGGACTTGTTTATGTATTATGCCTAATCAAAATGTAATATATGATGGAAAATGTGGCATTCTTTTAACGATTCGTAGCTTTTTAGTTGTCGCTGGAACGAATTCTATTACTCAATTGTGTGTTTATGTCAATTTGAGGTTTGGCTTTGAACATTACCCAGTCGAGAAACATATCTCTGTTTGCTCTTTTTCTTTCATGTGATATTGCATTAATTTGTATCTTAATAGCATACACAAGATTGCCGATACTACAAACAAAACATGGTCTTGTTACTGTTACAAGAACACCACTGATGATAGCCAACCAACAAGGCAATGTCGAACGCAATACTATCATACTGGATCATTCCGCAAGAAAAAGATCAGTACCTCTGATGCTATATATGTACTGGCAGATTACGAAATGAATTTTGGCATAAAGCAGCTCAAGATTTTGACATTACTATTGTTGAAAGTCGAGAGAATTATTGCATTATTGTTTTTAGGATTTTAAACCAAAAATAAAAAGAACGTTCAGTATTGGAAGGAAATGGTCATCATCTGTGTTTACTTGTTCAATTTTATACAAGTTGAGGTGTCTACTTGTGCATACCCAAAGTTGGAGGGTGTACTTGCCAGATAAGGCCAAGTTTAAGGGTCTATTTATGTATTATGTCTTTTTTTTTTTGTGTCCTAGTTCTCACCTACTATAAAGAAACCAAAGGAAATAAAGGTATTGGAAGGAAACGGAGAGGCAAAAAGAGGTTTTCTGCAAAACTTAATAAGGCATAACAATTCAGCCGCAGCCTTCAACATTCAACTATGGACAAGAAGATGAATTCTATCAGAAAAGAAGTATCAATTCCTCATGAAATAATCTTTGAAATATTTTCATGGCTTCCTGCTAAGTCCTTAATGCGTTTCAAGTGCATTTCCGGATTTTGTAATTCTCTTGTTTCGAGATCAGATTTTACCGATATCCATAGATGTCGCTCTAGGACTCGTCCTGGTGGAACAAAATTCTTTCTCCATGAAGACAGAGCTTTTTACACGGCTGAGCAAAAGGAAGATGGAAAAGACTTTGCCGCTCTTCTTCAAATTGTTAGTTTTGATGAAATCTACCCTGCATATTCTCGTTTGGATTGCGTTAACGGTTTATTTTGCATTTGGGTACCAGCATCTGTAGAGCCTGCTGCAATTTTCAATCCCGGTACAAGAGAAGTAAGATTTCTTCCTAACCTAAATAAAGATATTTGTTGGCGTACAAAGTTCTTTTGTCAAGAGAACTACTCATTAGGTTTTGAATCCGGAGAAAAAAAGTACAAAGTTCTTTTGTCAACAAAGCATGCTCAGTATAGAAAAAACTGGGTTTTAACTTTAGGCATAGATGAATCATGGAGAGAGACTCAAAGCATTTCCCCTGACATTGTCCATATAATGCCCGGTGTTTGCATCAATGGGGTTATCTATCAGTTTGTCTATTGGTCTACTAAGGCTAACACACCTGCAATAGCTGCATTTGATATCAAATCTGAAAAATTCAATATTATTGCATTGTGGAATGCATCTTATCACATGGTAGTTGATTACAAGCTGATAGAAGTGAAGGGTAAATTAGCGGTCACAAATTGTGAAAATCTATTAAGTGGATATATCCATTTGTGGATTTTAGAAATAGAAGATCAGTGAAAGAGTTATATTATTCTCACAATATGGAACGGCATATATTCCAGAATACGATCCCATCTTCAAATCACATCATTATGCAAATCAAGGAATGGGGATATTCTCTTCGTTGTGAACTTAAAGTCAGGTACTTTATGTTTGTGTTATGATGTCACGAGACAGAGTTGGAGCAAATTAGAAATCACGGGGCTTCCTAAAGAGAGCTTCATCAAAGGCGTTGGTAGCTATGTCGAAAGACTAGTTATGTAGAAATTAAGTCTCTTTCCATTTGATAAATTTGCAATACTCATTTCCAAGTTTGACTTCTTCTTGTTAAAATAACATGCCGATAAGATCCAAGTTTAAAATTATGTTCTTCTCCGTTGTTCTGTTATTAACGTCAAATATCCCTGTACACCAATGCACAAACAAGAGTGAAATTCTCTATTTAATTTGTTTTAATATTTAAAATGCTATTCAAGTACGTTGACCCTTCGAAATAAGATAAATTAACAAATGCAAAGCATCGTAAGTCGCAACTATGATGGAAAAATATAGTTGAAACTAACGTTTGTAAAGAAATTCATGATATTAAAAATATCTGAATTAAAATTTTGTGAAGTTCATCCTCAAAAAGTTTCACGTTTCTCTATGCTTAACTTACGTGGAGTCATCCAAGTGTTTATGACATGTTTATAGTATTAACATATTTTAGCAGTTTGTCACATTCTACATTAAATATTAACCCTCCATTTGACAATGTCAATATAGAGGATTCATATTGTCTACTCCAAATAATCTGAAATAGAACGTAATTCGTTCGATTGATCGACAAATTTTCATTTCTCTTAAATTTGTCCATCATATCAATGGAGAATGAAAAAGAGACTTCATCATTGAGGAGTATTACTAGACATAAAAGGTCATCAAGTGTTTCATGTTTTTTTACTTCAGATCAAATTTCTCATGACTCTTCATCATCTTCTACAAATGAGAATTCAAAATTAAAAAAGTCTCCACATCATCTTCATCATTTTCCAGAGATCAAAGGGAAATGTAAGAACATTATGAATCGATTTGGTAGACATCGTCGCCATGCCTCGGCGGATTTTAGCTATGATCAACTCAGTTATGCAAAGAATTTTGAAGACGATAATGAAAAAAGTTTTGATGACACTGAGGATTTTCCTCGGAGGAATTTTACAGCTAGACTGCCATCATCTCCTCCTCCTTATTCAAAAGTGAAAAATCCAATCAACATACCAAAACATGAATGAATATGTTTCAATTTCTTAGTGGCAATATTAAAAAAAACATACATAGGGAGATCTAACATCTATTTACCACAAGTCCTCAATCCTCACCCTTTTTGTGATTCACCGACCCCTAGATTTGATTGATCGATGAAGAATCTCTCCAAAATCTGTTAGCTCTTTGATGAGGGTAAGCCACTAAATCCAGAAATCCCACCGGCTGCTTATTAATCTGAGCCTGATAGCTCGGTTGATTGGCGCTATTATAAACTCATCTTGCATACAAAACATGAATGAATATGTTGATTGAAAAATCCAATCAACATACCAAAACATGAATGAATATGTTTCAATTTCTTAGTGGCAATATTAAAAAAAACATACATAGGGAGATCTAACATCTATTTACCACAAGTCCTCAATCCTCACCCTTTTTGTGATTCACCGACCCCTAGATTTGATTGATCGATGAAGAATCTCTCCAAAATCTGTTAGCTCTTTGATGAGGGTAAGCCACTAAATCCAGAAATCCCACCGGCTGCTTATTAATCTAAGCCTGATAGCTCGGTTGATTGGCGCTATTATAAACTCATCTTGCATACAAAGATAGGTTGGTGTAATAAATGATCGATGAAGAATCTCTCCAAAATTTATTGTTTGATTATGTGGTCACTAAACCAAAAATCCCACTGACTTGATGGCTCGGTTGATCAGCACTCCTGTGAGCTCATCTTGCATCAAATTTCAGCTGGTTGGTATAATATATGGTTAATGAAGAATCTCGCCAACATCTACTTTTTATTAGGCGGCGCCACTAAATCCACAAAACTCACCGGCAACTTATTAATCTCAAACCTGGAAGGTCGATTGATAGGCACTCTTGTAAACTCGTCTTGCATACAAATTCAGGTTGGTGTAATATATGGCCGATGAAGAATCTCTCCAAAATTTGCTCTTTGATCAGGCAGCACCACTAAATCCTGAAATCCCATTTAGTCACTTATTGATCTCATACTTGATAGCTCGATTGATTGGCACTCCTATAAACTTGTCTTTGCTTACAAATTTAGGTTGGTGTAATATATGGCCGAGGAAGAATCTCTCCAGAATCTGGTCTTTGATTAGGCAGCATCACTAAATCCAAAATTCCCACTAGTCGCATATTAATGAGAAAATTACACCATAAGTCATGGTACAACATAAGTCATGGTACAAGAATTAAGAACATAAATAGCATAATTTTTCAAATTCTTCAAAAAGAGCACTTTTATTATATTACAACATATTCTTTTATTCTTTCTTTTTCATTTATCCCTAATTTTAAGAGATAAACCCGTCATTTATCTCTCTCTTTTAATGATAAACATCTACTATATTTTTTAATTATCTCTCTTCTTTAACCAATATATCCTCCATCTCCTATTACTCATCCCTTAATTCTTTCATTTTCCCTTCTTGGTTGGTTAGAGTTATAGAGGATACGCAAGGTTTAAGGTTAAGAAAAAAAAAATGAGCCTCTCGATGTGTGTCTAATTAGTAATGGGTCTTTGAGTTTTTTTTTTTTTTCTTTTTTCTTTTTTTCATATATAATGTCAAAAAGAACTTTTCTTAACAAATTTGAAGTTACATGCAATTTTATTTCTAGTAGGATTGAGGTTTATTTATTGAACAAGATCTGGAACTTAATGTAAACATAAACTAGCTGCTATCAATTTGCATCGACGATAAAGGTCACTGATTGGAGTTTTCAGGGACTGAGCAGAGATCAAGTTGATCCTAAAGTAAATGAGCTACCAATACATATTTATATATAATAGATATAAATTAGCTAACATATACATTTATACCAGAATATTAGTCATATAATACATGGTAAAATTACTCGAATGACTATCTTATTGTAGCTTTTTGCCATTTGTAACTACCCTTTTAAATATTACCACTTGTAGCTATATTTTGGCAAAATAGTGTATGTTTTCGCGTGTCAACAAATACATGAGAACATGGTAAAAAAAAAAGGATCCTTGATTTTAGCCTTTAACGGTGAAGCTATTAAATTAGATATTAATATTATTTTTTTGATATATTTTAGTGATTTTTTTTTTTTTTGCTTTGATGTATTTTAGTGATTTTTTTTATGTATTTCAGTGATTTTTTTTTTTTGATGTATTTTAGTAAATTTTTTTTGTTTTTGATATATTTCAGTGCCTTTTTTTGATGTATTTCTTTGATGTATCTCAAATACATTGTGTACATTCCAACTACATATGAAGCCAAATACATTCAAATTTTCATGTATTTGAATGGATACAAGACAAAAAAATTCAAACACATGATAAATACATTCAAAAACAGTGTATTTGCCTGTTAAGAAAATACACTCAAAAAACAAGAAGTCTAATGTTCCACCCCAATTTCCATTCGTTCCAGTCTCTTTCCACAACTACTGCAACAACAAAACATTAAATTGTTGCCATTACATTCAGTAGAGCGATGAATGTGTAAGGACATGGATATCGCTTAGCCGCCTTAGCCTGTACATATAGAAACACATAGATTGATAAAAATCTTGTTTTGGAAGCTTCATCTTTTAACAAATACACACAAAAATACAAAATATACACACGGCCAGATCTGAAACACCACCACCATCAAAAACCCTAATCTCTCCAACACCACCAAAACCCTAATCTCTCCAACACCACCACCAAAAACCCTAATCTGAGACACCACTACCACCAAAAACCCTAATCTTTCCACCACCACCAAAACCCTAATCTCTCCACATCCAAGTCATCTTCTCTGCCGCCATCTCAAAATCAGTGCCATCGCCGCCAACACTAAAAATACACACGGCCAGATCAGTGTCATCGCTGCCACCACCATCTAAGGCCACTCAAACACCCGCCGATCACCGGATAGAGTAAAAAGAGAGAGAGAGAGAGAGAGAGGGGTGAGCACAGAGGGAAAGGGAGAAGAGAGAGAGGCGGGAGGCGCGGCCGTGGTGGTGGTGGTTGAGAGAAGGGGAAAGAGATTTTTTAGGGTTTTGAAGAATGAAAAATCTGAAATGGGTAGTGATTGGGAAAAAAGAAAGATATATGTATTAGGGTATGTATTTTTTATATAGCTATCAATTGTAATTTAGAAAAGTTAATTAGCTACTAAATATAATTAAATAAAAGGGTAGTTAATATTAATAATTAGGTCTTAAAAGAAGCTACAATGAGCAAAAATTCCATAATACATTTATACCATAAACATACATGGAATATTTCAAATATAAATAGTTTATACCATGCATACACCAGAAATGCATGGTATATTTCAAAGATAAATAATTTATACCATGGATATACTAGAAATATAAATTATATATCTATTACTAACTATACCAGTAATATTTTAATATTTTAATAATAATAATAATATACACATCTAATTTATAGTACTGGGTATACCAATAATATTATGAGTATAATGATACCAAAACTAATATGAGTATAATAATGTATATTAATGATTACACCAGTAATATTATGAGTATAATTATAATAATGCGTATTATAAATTATATACATTTTGAGCATAATAATATATATTACTAATTATACAAGTAATTATACCAGTTATATGATGAGTGTAATAATGTATATTACTAGTTAGATTAGTTAATGTAAAATCTCTGTAATGTTACCAGTTATTTATCCAAGTGTGCATCATTATCCAAATATTCAATTTAGCACTAAAAAATAAATTATACACCTAACCTGTAAAGCCACCATTTATAACAAAATCATTCTTATATAGAAGAGAGATGAAACATAATAACAGTTGTCGAGCATTAATTGCTGGCCTATAATTAAGGAACATTACTTGAGGCTTTTCAAACGTGATTCTTCCTCCAGCTAGGGCTATGTTAGAAGACGTAGTTCTTTAAACTTCATGTCTTGTGGAAAAATCTAGCTTAAAAATAGACTAGAATCGTTTGGATGCCGTGGTTTTACGTGATTCACGCACGATTAATTTCCTGTATATTACCAAAAAACAAAAATTATGTATATTAGAAGCTGCCCTAATTGATAATCAATTAATGTTGCCATGTATATGTAATAATTTTTCAAAAACTGTCTATTTATGTTTCTTTCCCCATATTAATCTTAGACAGACGTAATAGTTTTGGTTGATTGACGATCCTATAAGCTCATCTTGCATACAAATCCAAGGTGGTGTAATAAATGGTCGGTGAAGAATCTCTCAAAAATCTGTTCTTTCATCAGAGACACCACTAAATCCAAATTCCCATTAACCGCTTATTAATCTTAAACCTGGTAGGTCTTTAGATTGACACTCCTATAAACTCATCTTACATACAAATTCAGGTTAGTGTAGTATATGGTCGGTGAAGAATCTCATCAAAATCTGATCTATAATCAGGTGGCACTAAATCCAAAAACTACCTATTATTAATCAAAAACCTGATAGCTCGGTTGATTGACACTCATGTAAGCGCATTTAGTCATCTCACATATAAATTCAGATTTTTGTAATATAGGTTTATTCATCCTTACTAACTTAAAGTCCTAAAAGTACATGTTTGCAAACAACAGGATTAAAGAGACAAGAATTGCCGAGACCATAGGCATGAATGAGTTCACAAGATGTGATCAGAAGAAGCCTTGAAATATCAACATCTATCAATACAAATTGACGTAGCATCTAGCTAGGGAGAATTTTGTGTGTCAACCGAATTCATTACTTTCAAGTCAAAAATATGTATTTTGTGAAATATCAACACGAATCAATACAATTAGACTCATAAGTGAATCTAAGGAGAATTATGTGAGTTCAATACTTTTGAGTCGAAAGATGTATGCATATATATAAAAAAAAAAATTATATATATATATATATTTTATAATAAGATCAACTCATTCTGAACCCACAAATTTTAGATCTTAGATTCGCCTGTGCAACTCGCAAGGCAAGCAACACATCAAGAAGCCATATTGATGTGCCAATGCAAGTGAAAAAAGTCTTTGAGGAACTATACGAGCAAATTAACGACAATGGCTGAAACACTATGTGAAAATTAATATATTATTGTACGTAATGGACCTGTATAAACATAACTAGAAAATTTGGTTATGATTTATTGTAACTTTAATTTGAGGATTTTTGGGTCATTCATAATCATCTTTTAGAACTCTTTAATTTCCTTCAGTAATCCATTTGACATGTTAATTTAATTGGTACTACTAAATTTAATACTCCCTCCATCTCATAATAAGTGTCACCTTAACCAAAAACATTTCTCTCATAATAAGTGTCACTTTAGGAAACTAAGACATAAATTGACTAGTTTTTTCCAACTCTTTATGCATTCAAGACAAAAAAGCCATATAGTAACTTGGAATTGTTGGATTCCCACTATCAAAAGGACTACTCATGCATGCTCTAATCAAGAGAGAAAAGTAATTTATTTTTATTATATAAGGGTAGTTTCCCCACGTTGTGGGATTTCACTGGGTTGCTGTTGTTATTGTTGTTGTTTGAAGGGTAGTTTAGTAAACTTCACATTGCATTATTGATTTCTTAATATGCGTGTTTTTGGCTAAGGCGACACTTATTATGAGATGGAGAGAGTATCACATATATTAAATGACACTCCAACTCTATAGGTATTTACTATACTTTTAGGTCCTATGGAAACCAATCAGTCTATCTCATTAAAGAAGCAATGACCTGATTTTCTCATTTAATTTATTAATCATAGCTCTATTATTAACTTGATCAGGATAGAACATTAATTCGCTAAAGAGAAATCTTTACCAACCCCTTTATCATATACTAGTAATATTTAAGTTATATACAATATTTTTTATATTATCAATAAATTTTAACTTGTGATGGCAGGTTAATTACTCCTCTTATTCCAATTTACCTAGCAATATTTATTTTTGAGTCTTTTCCAATATTAATGTCAGCTTTCTAAATTGGAAAATAATTTAACTTAAACTTACTAACATTTTACTTTTGATGAGAAAATTTTAGAGTTATATAAATGTTATGGAATATAATAGACTCCAAGTTTCAAAAGTTTATAACCACATAAATATTATGGCATATTTATAATCACAAGTTTCAAAAAAAAAAAAAAAAAATTATACCTATTCAAATTTTGACACATAAATTAAAACGGAGGAATTTCTATTTTTAGGAAGTTACCGGTTATGCATGCCTTATCGACTTATCATTAGCTATCACTATTGTTTTGCTTCTCCTTTTTTCTCTTTTTTTTTTTTTTTTTGTCTCCAAACTTCGAATCATTTTTCCTCTACATGTCATTTTCGAGAGGCCAATCTATATATGTACTTTCGATTGTCACCAGTTTTTGGGTGACACGTCTAAGTGTTAAAAATAGCATAAAGTACTTACCACCACCACCACAATCTTAATTTGGTGTTCCATCTTTGTTCTTTATTCAGTGCAATTTCCTCCTTCCATCTTTAGTCACATCATGGTATAATTGTGTTAGCATATCCACAACCTGATATGCAAATGCATGTAATGCAAGTGGACAAAAGTCTCGAGTAACTAATTGGTTGAATTATTTTGGAAATTTTAGGTGTTTTGTTTTACAAAAATGAACAAACATTATGTGATATATACTATTGTATGTCATGACCCGTATAAACATAAGTAGACAAAGTGGATATACAGTCAGACCTCTCTATAACGGCACCCGCATATAACATCACCTCTCTATAACAGCTAAGATTTTTCAGAACCGATTTTTTATGTTATATTTTACTTCTCTATAATAGCATTTCACCTATAACAACAACAACCAACTTTATAGCAGTACGCTCTTTGTAAAATTACCCCTCATATAACAACTATCTTCTTTTTTTGGTAATATAATAATAACCATCTTTATAAAAATAAAATATCTATGATAAGAGTGGAAATTTTGACCAAATATTTGATCATTTAATACACTATTTATGACAAAAAATATCATATGAATATATATATTTTCATCATTAAATGATTTTCCTTCATTATACAAAGTGTGATTAAGCTTAAAATTTGACAATTAAAAATGAAAATTAGATTTTATGCATCTTTTTTGCCTATAACAACGAAGTATTATTTAAATGTCAATGTTGTTATAGGTGTATAACAGCCACCCTCTATAACAGCTGAAATTTTTGGACCCAACGATACTGTTATAGAGAGGTTTGACTGTATATGGTTTGTTGTAGCTTTAATTTCCTAATTTTTCTGGTCATTCAATTTCACCTTTAGAATTCCTTCAGTAGTCCATTTGCATGTTATATATATTTAAATATTTAGTCGGGTCCAATATGGGTACTGGACACCGGATAGAAAACCAACAAAAAAAAAACTGAAAAAGTCATATATATATATAGATACATATTTCTAAGCCCTCTTCACTCTTTGTGATTCAATTTCATCTATATTTCTATTAATAGTAATAGGAAACTCCAAAATCGTAAGCAATGACCTGATTTTCTCATTTAATTTATTAATCAGAGCTCCATTTAATTAACTCGAGGGTAGAATATAAATTCGCTAATGAGAAATTCTTACCAACTTCTTTATTATTTAATATATATTGTTTTTACATTATTAGATTAATAATCGCAGGTTAATTACTCCCTCCATTCTAGTTCATCTGGCAACCTTTTTTAGTACCGTTTCAAAAAGAATGTAAGCTTTTAGAAATTAAATTTTGTTCTTAATGAGAAGGTTAGCCACACAAATGTTGTGGAATGTTGAAGATCACAAAATTAAAATTTTTATAACCACGCAAGTGTTATGACATATTTATGATCACGACTCACGTGTATCGAAATTCTTCACTTTTTTTTTTTTTTTTAATTCTATCCCATTCAAAATTTGACACATAATTTAAAACGAAGGGAGTCCTATTCTTACGAAGTTACCAGTTGTGCTTAGTTTTCACCTTTGTTTTGCTTTTTGTCTCCAAACTTCAAATCATTCTCCCTCAGTGCATACAAATCATTTTCGAGAGGCCCATCATTTAATTGAGGGTTGAATTATATCTATATATGTACTTTCAATTCACTAGTTCTAGGGTGACACGTCTAAGTGTTAAAATGACATAAAAAGTGAGACAAAAGACGAAATAGAGAGGAGAAATTTTTTTTTTTTTTCCCCTCAATCATTCGCCATGTTTTTTTGGGTTTTCACCTGTGTTTGTACTTGTACTAATTTGAGTGCGATGTTATTTCTGGGTGGATTTCTGCTACAGTCACTCAACTAATTCTTATTATCTGAAAAAATCATTTTCTTCTTGATTTCAATATCTTTCAACAAATAAAGTGACTTTTCGAAATATGTTATAAATATTATTTAATTATGGATGTCTATCTTTAGGAGAAACTTTAGGGTTTGTGACTTTGACACCAAGTTAACTTTCTCCTATAAATATAGATGTTCTCTTCATTGTATATAATCCCTAATAAGAGAAATAAGAATTCCTCTCTTCTCTCTTTCCTTATAATATTCTTCTTGCCTACTTTATTATTTTATAACACATTATCAGCACGAGACTCTGCCTTGAGCATATTTTTAAAAGGTCAAAGGTACGTGTTCTATAAATTCACCTACTTAACAGTGGTGTCATATTGATTTCTCATTCTTGTGGATAGTTGCAGTTGAATTGCAAATCTTAATTTCAATATATGAAACTTATCAATAAGTATGCCGAATTAATTAAATATGGGTCCTTGAATTCACACATAGCTTGAATCTCTTTTATGAATATTGATGTATACACATATACTGTTTAACCTTGCTGATCCTAATGATTAGTTCCTATATATTGAGATTTAGAAAGAACTGTTTAGTTTTCTTTTTTATAATACAATCAATCAATGTCTTGAATATGTTTAGAACGACTTTTGTATTTTGAGTATCAGCAGGGTTTGTCACTTCGTATGATAATTTTTGTTATCCATTTAATATTTTGCTGAGTTTGCAACCATCGGAATCGGCAATATTTTCATAGGTTTGCTATGATTATAATCATAGACATATTTTTTATATTATATGTATATCTCGATCTGCTCTTGAAGTAGCAATATTTTAAAAGTGGCTATTAAACATTATAATTTGACATGGTTAAATCACGTTCAGATGATTATGTACCATTCCCAAAGAATGAGAATATTTGACAAATGTTACAAATATATATCCATTCCCTGAAGTGAATGTGATGATATTTAATAAAGATTATAAATTCAGACATGCTCTTGGTTGTGAATATATCAAGCCTCACCTCCAGAAGAGGTAGAATAATTGAGAAAAAAAAAATCTACGATTTACTCCCGAAGTAGTAAACTCAGAAATCTGCTCCCGAAGTAGCAAACTCAGAAATCTGCTCCCGAAGTAGTAGTAAATCTGAAATTTGCTCCTGAAACATTAAATCAAAACTTACTCCCGAAGTAGTAAGCCTCAGAAAATAAAGCGGATAAATATTATCCTATTTTTGTACCTGTTTTTACTTTGGAAATGAATTGTCAAGTACTAATCTTGGTTGAATTTAGACGGATTGGACCTAATATCAAACTATGGAAGTCGTAGGACAAAGTAGATGCCGTTGAAATATATCATGGTTGAAAGTGTCCAAACGTTTCAATTCAATATCTTGATATCAATTGCAATTCTCACAATCCTTTGGTTTCAAACGTCAAATTTATACGATATTTGGAACTGGCTAAGGGTTTTATGTGTAATTTTTTGAAATTGATATAATATCTATATTTGTTAAAAGGGAAAGACATCTGATTAGCCTTATTATTATTTGCAGTGGAACTCATAAATTGCCTTCTTTCACTATATTAAGCAGGAATATATTTTTGTCCCTTCCCTTTGCTAGTTTGGTCATATTATGAGAATTATTCCTGTTGATCATTAATTTGGTATTATATGCATGTTTAGGGAAAGTAAGTTGTTAGCAATTTGTGGCGGATATAATTAGCTAACTAGAGATTTTAAAGTTGTTAGCATTCGGAAATTACTAATGGTATTACGTAACTTACTACTAAGGAATTGTTCTATATGTATTTTGGTGGTCTAGAAGTATTGGTATAACTTTTGACAAGTAGAAAAAGTTTGGGAAATATATTAAAGCGGACTCAGAGAAATAATGAGTTATTGAAAATTATGTATAAAGCTCATCTAAATGACCAAGTTTCATTCCCTGAAGTGAATGAAGAAATACCACAACACACCTCCTGAAGAGATAAAATAACAAAGGATATAAATGTTACTTTTTGGTATAAAAGTCATTGCTGCACGTACCTGTCGTATCTAATCATCTTGGATGTTTTTATTATGTATCATTAGGAAAAAGGATGTACATTTTGTAGAATACTTTCTACTATAACCACATTAATATATTATGTTTACTTGCTGATTTTCTAGAAGGAAATAACAATTCATACAAAAACATTCCTGAAGAAAGAAACAACTATGTGTTGTCGCTTTGATATAAAATATTCGGATGTTAGTGGGTATTCTTCTTGAAGGAGATATTTACCATATAAGTTGATGATAGAAGTACCAAAGACTGTATAACTTAATGTTTACGTTTGTCATGTGTGAATTTAAGAATGTCATTATAATATTCATTTGGTTACAACATTTTTTCTGTCATGACACCAACGATGTGAAGGTAATATTTGATAGTACAAAATCAATTAAGGGCTCCAGAAGAGCTAACTATTTATCTAGAAGATCATGGCACTAGGTACTGTTGTGTGATTATGGAGAATAAATTAAAGGCTCCCGAAGAGCTTATATACTATTATGGCATTCCTTCTAGATTATAATATACGAAGTTGTTATGATCGAAACACAAGTTGTAGTAAACCCGAAGTTTCCTAAAATAAATAATTGTCATATTGAAGCTATAAATGATGGGAGGATTAAATATTTTCAAAATCATAGTGGGCATGAAATATCTATGTGAAGGGTTACATGCCTTACTCTCCAAAGTGTATTACAATATAAGCATGATGAAATCACATGTCACGGTAACCAGAAGCTTATCGATGCGAAAAAGTATTCATGTCATAGTAAATCAGAAGTTTACTAAAACAAATAGTACATGGCATGGTAAACCTGAAGTTTACTAGTATAGATAATTTTATCAGTTGGCAGAGCAATTTGGCCAATCCGATTCAAATATGATGTGCAGATTGAATATTCGACATATATTGAAGAACTTGAAGATTCTTCAAGAATTTATTTGTGTTGCTTGTTCTCATGATGAGTTTATTATACTGGCTAATGTTGGGATTGAATTCCCTAAATTCTGAAAAAATATAAAAGGTGAATATGGGCCCGTTCACTTGTTATGTGATGTCTTAGATAGATGCATCAATAAGCCGGTCACATGTACGTTTATTGTCAACCCGCAGTTTGACATATGCAAAGTTACTTGCTCAAAATAATTGAGTTGAGAGCACAATTTTCAGATTATGTAATCAAGATAATTCATCTTGTTAATGCTAGTTTATACGAAGCTGGTTTGGCGTTGAATACCTCCGATAAATAGCTAAACCATTGCTTATGAGAACAAAGCTTCATGTGGTGGTCTGAGATATGATATATTGTATACAACATCATTTGTATGCTTCAGACCAATAAATTATGATAATTCTCCCTTCACAATTGGTTCAAGGTCAGGAACCAGATATTTCCATCTAACAATTTTTATGTATGGTATATGATTAATTAATCTACCGTGATGCACAAAGATGAATTCCCCCAAAGAAAATGGGGTATATGTTAGTTTTTCTAACATAAGGGGGAGAGAATAAGCAGCTGAGGAATAAGTGATGAATTATATATCATTAGTATGATCCTCATTCAAAAAATAGTTCAACTCAAATGCTAGAAGCATTTGCTGACCCAAAATTAATTTCTAACTTCAACTGCAAAATACTCCTATTAAATTCATGTCCCTGAAAGACAGAGTCTAAAGCATCATGAAGCGTGGTAGACCAATCGGTTCCAAACGCAATAATCATTGAAAAGAAAGAGAAGCAAATGATTAATGATCATTATAAGGAGGCAATGTGCTCTTGAAGAGTCTGTGACATAACACTTCATGAAACCTCATGAGAGGTTAGGTACCTAAAAATAATGGAAGCGATGAGATCTCAATAAGTTATGTCACATTGCGAACCGATACAAATGATATATCGTCGACGATATCTTTGGCACAATATTGTAAAAGATGGTGAGGATCTAAATTTTACGTCCATTAAAGCATGCTAACATAGAAATTATTATCAAGTGAAATGACGCATCTTGGTAAGCGTAAAGCTTATTGGACCTGTTGTCCAGACACCAGAAGATGTCACATATTTAAATAGAAATAGATTATTGTCACAGTCTATATGAATTACTTGACAAAATTCTTGAAGAATTTTAAATGCCTGAAGCATATACAAGCTGTAGAAATTTGTTCATAATTCTTATATGAATTAAGTGAAGCAAGGTGAACGCGATTTTAGCACCTAAATGAATATTTACTGACTAAGAGCACAAGTGACTCTATTTATCCTTATGTCTTTGTGAAAATCAAAATCTTTCATATTGTTGGTGCAAGTTGATTACTTGAATATTATTGGAACTCTTGAAGAGTTCTCAAAAATAATTTATTATCTGCTGAAAGAAGTTGAAATGAGAAACTTGCAGAATTTTTTGGTCCTGAAGTACTATATCTTTATGCAATTGATGCATTTATATATTTTGCTATGACTATGAGGGATTATAGTCATATCATGTTATTTTACATGACAGTCAAATCATATAAAGATAACATCTGTTTATAAAGCAAGTCAGGAATGCACTTGGAGTGATTTCAACAATACAACTCTATTCAAAGACTAAAGATGCAGCAACATACGTAGCCCAACTAAAGAGTGAATTCATAAAAGGACAAAACACATTTCACCAAAGTTATTCTTCACACACGAGCTCCAGAAGAATAGTGATATGAACATGCAAGAGATTTGTTCGAGCGATAATATGACTGATTTATTCACCAAGTCTCTACCAACTGCAACTTTCGAGAAGATGGTGCACAAGATTGAGATGTGAAGATTCAAGTTTTTTTATTGAAGTTCTCATCCAGGGGATTTAATACGCGTTGTACTCTTTTTCCCTTTCAAGGTTTTTGTCCCACTGGGTTTTTCCTTGTAAGGTTTTTAATGAGGTAACCAAATAGCGTATTATTAGAAATGTGTACTCTTTTTCCTTCACTAGATTTTTTTCCATTGGATGTTTTCAGTAAGGTTTTAACGAGGCACATTATCTACCAAATAGACATCCAAGGGGGAGTGTTATAAATATTATTCAATTATGGATGTCTATCTTTAGGAGAAACTTTAGGGTTTGTGACTTTGGCACCAAGTTAACTTTCTCCTATAAATAGAGATGTTCTCTTCATTGTATATAATCCCTAAAAAGAGAAATAAGAATTCCTCTCTTCTCTCTTTCCTTATAATATTCTTCTTGTTTGCTTTATTATTTTATAGCAAAATAATAACTATTAGTTGAGTAATTATATGAGAAGTCATTTATGTCATTCCTAGAGCTCGAATCGAGGCAATGGTATCCGTTCTTTATGCCGTGTAATTTCCTTCTTCCTTCTTTAGTCAGATCATGATAAAAATTTGGGTTACCATCTCCTTTCTCAAACCACAAAGTAAGTATTTTTCTTCCAACAAGTCATTATACGTTTCTAAGGGCCCGTTTGTCCATGAGAATTATTTACTTTTTTTCGGAATATTTTTTCACTTTTTTCACTTTATGGTGTTTTGCAGTAAAAATTTCAAATACAACTTGAAATTGTATTTGGAATTTGAAAAACAACAAAAACATGTTTTTCACATTTCTCACTTTTTTTCCCCACTTTTTTCACTTTCAATACATTCAAAAAACCAAATATTCTTTGCAAAAACTATAACCAAATACAACCCCAACACCAAAATACCAAAAGTGAAAAATCCAATCAACATACCAAAATATGAATGAATATGTTTCAATTTCTTAGTGGCAATATTAAAAAATATACATAGGGAGATCTAACATCTATTTACCACAAGTCCTCACCCTTTTGTGATTCACCGACCACTAGATTTGATTGATCGATGAAGAATCTCTCCAAAATCTGTTAGCTCTTTGATTAGTGGAAGCCACTAAGTCCAGAAATCCCACCGACTTCTTATTAATCTAAGCCTGATAACTCGGTTGATAGGCACTATTATAAACTCATCTTGCATACAAAGATAGGTTGGTGTAATATATGATCGATGAAGAATCTCTCCAAAATATATTGTTTGATTACGTGGCCACTAAACCCAAAAAAAATCCCACTGACTTGATGGCTCGGTTGATCAGCACCTGTGAGCTCATCTTGAATCTAAGGAGAATTATGTGAGTTCAATACTTTTGAGTCGAAAGATGTATGCATATATATACTGTTGACACCCAATTTTGTCCCGCCTTTACTTAATTTTATTCACTCAGGCGTCTAAATATACTGACAAGTTAAATACTTTATTTTCACTATTCTATTTTTTATTTCACTACTATTATTTTCGCTGCTTTATTTTTTAACATTTACGATCATTACTTTAACATAAATTTTAAATGATCGTCATCATTTCATTTTCGGGTTTGGACTCGTTAAATAATTACAAGACAACGCTTTGTTAAATCATTATTTTTCTACATATTAATTGTCTTCGCAGAATATATGTTATACTAGTTATTAAATTAGAAGTCGAATAATTAAATAGAGGGGAAAGACCAACAATTTCAGCCAAATTCGGACCAAATAACCAGCCCATTACCTATTTTCCCAACGGTCCAGCCCAATTCTATTTTTACCCGACCCGGTCCGGCCCAATCCCCTTATTTCACCCTACCTCTTTTCTCTTTCACTTCCTCCTTTCTTCATCTCCTTAGCCGCCACACCCCCTTCACCCGACACTCCCTCCTCTCTCCCAAGCTTCACCTCTGCCACCTCCATCGCTGTCCCCCACGCCTCTGCCACCTCCCTCCACTCACTGATGTCCCCCCACTCCTCACGTTCCTCTCCACTTCCCCTTGTTCCCCACGCCGCTTCTCTCTCTCATACGCTCCTCTTCATCCTCACTCTATAAATAAAAAAGAATGATTCAGTATGAGGGGGGATTTTTGGGAGTATTTGGAGGGATTTTTCAGAATTCTTGAGAAAAACAGATTCAGTATTTGAGGGACGGATTTAGAATACACGAGTACTTTTGTTACAAATCTTTTCTTCTAATCTGGTCTTAAACCCTTCAAATCGGAAAAACACTTTTGTCGAAATCAGAGATTTGTGACGAAAGGTTAAAGTCTCACAACTCGATTAACTATCTTCGCGGTTCGACAAAAGAACTTTAACTACGACAGAACCATTTTTATTTTCGAGTCGAGTTTTGAATCGGTTCATAACAAGAGTAGATTCGAGGCCTCGACGTCCCAATTCACTACACTCGAAACAGGTGAACTTATCTCTCCTTCAGTTATTTCTGCGTTTATTAGTTGTTTTTATTTTTCTGTGTATGTGTTAGAAGATAACCATGTTAATTGCTAGTTTAGGATATATTTATGTGTGTTAATTCCTATCCTTGTTTAAGTTATGCTTAGTAGCAATAGTCTAGGGTAATCCATTTTGTGCTTTACTGGCCATTTCGGGTGAATTACGTTGCTAATAATAGTTTAGTCAATTTTGCGCTTTATTTACTCTTTCAGTTAAGTATAATGATATCAATATATTTGGCATAGTCTTGTGCTTTCTTTACTGTTTTAATCAAATCAAGTTGCTAAGGTTAACTTGGCATAGCTCAGTTTCTTTTGCTTCATTTGCTGCCTTAGTCAAGAGTATTTTAGTAATGAAAGTTAACCACATGCTTGCGTGTTTGTCTACTGATATTTCACTCTTGTGCATAAAAAATGCTATTAAGGATTAGTTTCAATCTCAATATAGATTTTCCTTGTTATCTAGCTGAATGAATGAACATGTCTATGTGCTCTGTTCAGTTTCAGTTGAGAATTACTAGCTTGTATTAGACTTATTTGAATCAGTTTAGACGTCAATTCATATCTAAAAAAATGACTCAGAGGCAGGCTCAATTAATCCAACATATCAATGGCTCTGGTAATAGAAGGTGTTGGTTGTTGGTTCAGTCCTTGTCTAACTGAAGTTTGGTATGCTTATGCTATTTCATGGATAATCTAGTCCTCTGTGTGATTGATTGAATAACATTAGTACAGTCATTTAAGTATATAACTGTCTGCTCCCTTAATGAACTCATGAGAGTTTTTTTTTAAACTCAGCAAAGGTGTTCAATATGTTTCTCAAACTTCAATATGTTTCTCAAACTAACTGTAAAGAGCCCTGTATGTGAAATGAAATTGAGGTAACATTTTAGGACTTCAGCATGACTGTCCAAAGCTGGTCATTTGCCTAGTTTAATATGTGGTAACCGCCTTGAGTTGCTTAAGGCTTAGTTTTATGCTAACATGGCAGTTTAAGTCCATTATTGTTCTATATGCTTGGGTCTGGAACATGCTATTAAGTTTATGGTTTCATGTGTTCAAGTGTTGTGACCTGGGCTCAGATTAAGTATGTTTTAATTGCTATGAGTCTGTTACAAGTTAGCATAACCCTCGAAAGTTCATTGATTTTTGCTTGTGCTCAGTTCTAGTTGATTTTAGACACCTATGACTTGTTTAGATAAAATTGGCATGATTCAACCTGTTATTGGTCAAGTCTAGTTTACACATATCGCCCTAAGTTGGTCTTTTATGGTTGAATTCGTACGAGGAACTACCTACAAATCTGTGGCACATTTTGATTAAAATCCTCTGCCTAATAATAGTTTGTTCATCTGAGACTTAATGTGATACATCATGCTGCATCAAATTAAATAGCTTTGTTCCTATTGAGTGCTTCCCTTTGTATATTATCGCTTACTAGTTCGAATCTGTCTTAAGTCGATGACCACTTTCTTTAACTCTGATTAACATTTAGTGACATAACTGGTTCTGGGTGCGAAAAGGGGCAGTCTCATCCTTGGTCCAAACTTAGTTTAATACCCAGTTCCTTCTCCTCTGAATCTGTGTTTATCTGCTGCTCCCTGCGCAAGACAATTAAGCCATGATGTTTGATGACAATTTGTTGGCAGCAGATCCTTTATGATACTGTCTCAAACTCATTTTAAGTTCAGATTCCTCTGTTAATTGACAATATACTTGATGTTTCCCTTTCCTTTTCCCCCTCTGAAAATTTGCTGAAAATATCAAATGCTGCCAGTTCTCCTTTCCCTGCAGTTGTAAAATTCATTGGACATTTGTTGAATTTCAAAATCTTTAAGGGTATCAATTCCTCTTAAAACATGAGTTTCTCGTTAGAGTATTCCGTTTCTGTTTTAAGATAAGGGTTGGAAACAGATAATTTAACTACCAAATATTTCCTTTCTCGTTTAGAAAAATTCTTCAGATTCGTGTAGTGTGGGCTGATTTCTGTTTGGTTTTGTACGCAATTGTATGTATGATTGTGGAGTTTCAAGTCCCAAATGTCCTTGAGGTCCTTTTTGTGGATTGTTATTACATTATAAGGACTTGTAATCATGGTGTCGTTCCATTTTTGAGTTACTATTATTCATTTCATTGGTTCTGCTTTGATCCACACCTCATCCTCTAATCTGCTAAGTTGTTAAATACTATAAAATATGTGGCAAACAAGAGAAAGTGAAGGAAGCTCTAAATATCTTTGCATCTGCTACGGACTCTTCCAGGACTGGAAGTCTTTTATACAATTTCTTAGTCGATTCATATAATATATGTGGCTGTTGAAACTCCTTCGTGGACATCTGATCCGAACAAAGACCCATTACATTTGTTTAACTTCCTTTCTCATTACTTGTTTAACATACTAATCACAGGCAGTTCCCTGTTTTAGTTGAAAACTATTGGTCTACTTTTAGATTTTGCATCATATATGTTGAGTTTTTTTTGTGGATTGCATACTAATCTTCCTTTTCTTTTGTTCTTATGCATGAACATCGCATACGAGTCCGAGGGGACTCGCCTTCTTCTGCATTCGGTGTTGGGCTAAAAGCCCAACATAACTTCTCTCGAGTCAGCCCCGTCAGCCATCCGCAGCGACATATTAAAATCTGCTGGGCCGAGGCCCATCACAGTGGCAGCTAACAGCAGCAGCAACCCAAAAAAATGGGCTGAGCCGCCATATCATTATATATATATATATATATATATATATTTGCACTCCTATTTTACTTTACGGTATTTAACTTTGTATTGTTTTGACTAACACTTCATCTTATTCTTATTTTCTACTTAGCTTAGACGAATCATAGGAGAATTAGCATAGATAGTGTTAGAAATAATGGGTAGTTAATTCAAACAGAAAACTAACAATTAGCTTCACGGGTTTCATTCCCCTTTTATGTCAAAAATTATTTATAGTATCTATAATATTTATCTTTTAGAATAGTTGACTTTCAAAATCATATGACTATATGTTTTGGCTAAAGGAATCATAATTTACGCTTACTATCTTAGAAGTTAAAAACGTCACAAATTCTACACTAACGTTATCTCATTTTAAGAAATGAAAGGCAAACTAGTTTCAACGGATAACTCTTCCACTTTAGTTTCTTTCTAACACTTGGAATATATATTTGAATTAATAGTATTTCTATAAAACTTTATTAAATAACTCTTTGAAATTTGTTAGTCATTTTTTTCCAAATACATATAAACATTACACATCTTGTTTCTTTTAGCTCATTTGTGACTAAACTCTTTTATGCAACTATTACTTTTCTACAAGTTTTATTTTAAATAACATTTTATTACTATCTATAACTTTAGCAATATTTACAAGATATTTTCTTAAATATTTACATATTACATCTATATTTCTAGCCTTAATTAAATAACATAAGTCCGGTCGGTCAACCATTATTAATGGGTCTTAAAGGGTGCCTAATACCTTCCCTTTGGACTAATTGAACCCTTACCTAGAATCTTAAGTTTCGCAGACTTTTAAAACTAACTTTAAAATAACTTTAATAAACTTCAGGTGTCCTAATTCACCATAACTAATTAGGTGGCGACTCCTTGAAATAAAACAAAAAATAGGAATCACCAATATGTCGTACTCTATTTTTACCCGGTTAAAATGGGATATGACATATACAAAAACAAAAAAAAAATGTATCTTATAATAAGATCACACTCATCCTGAACCCACAAATTTTGGATCTTAGATTCGCCTCTGCAATTCACGAGGCAAGCAACACATCAAGAAGCCATATTGATGTGCCAATGCAAGTGAAAAAAGTCTTTGACGAACTATACGAACAAATTAACGACAATGGCTGAAACATTATGTGAAAATTAATATATTATTGTACGTAATGGACCTGTATAAACATAACTAGAAAATTTGGTTATGATTTGTTATAACTTTAATTTGAGGATTTTTTGGTCATTCATAATCATCTTTAGAACTCTTTAATTTCCTTCAGTAATACATTTGGCATGTTTTTAATTGGTACTACTAAATTTAATTTCACATATATTAAATGACACTCCAACTCTGTAGGTATGTACTGTCAGACCATTCTATAACGGCATCCGCATATAACAACATCTCTCTATAACAACCAAGTTTTTTCGGAACTAATTTATTATGTTATATTTTACTTCTCTATAACAACATTTCACCTATAACAGCAACAACTAACTTTATAACAGTACGCTCTTTGTAAAATTACCCCCCATATAACAACTATCTTTTTTTTTTTGGTAATATAATAATTAACCATCTTTATAAAAATAGAATATCTATGATTACCAGTAATAAGTGTATAGATTTTGACCAAATATTTGATCATTTAATACACTATTTATGACAAAAAAATATCATATATATATATATATATATATATATATTCATTATTAAACAATTTTCCTTCGTTGTGCAAAGTTTGATTAAACTTAGAATTTGACAATTAAAAATGAAAATTGGATTTTATGCATCTTTTTTGCCTATAACAACGAAGTATTATTTAAATGTCAATGCTGTTATAGGTGTATAACAGCCATTCTCTATAACAGCTGAAAAATTTAGGACCCAACGATGTTATTATAGAGATGTTTGACCGTACTATACTTTTAGGTCCTTCTATGGAAACCAATCAGTCTTAACTCATTAAAGAAGCCATGACCTGATTTTCTCATTTAATTCATTAATCATAGCTCTATTATTAACTTGATCGGGATAGAACATTAATTCGCTAAAGAGAAATCTTTAACAACCCCTTTATCATATACCACTAGTAATATTTAAGTTATATGCAATAGTTTTTATATTATCAATAAATATTAACTGGTGATGGCAGGTTAATTTCTCCACTAATTCCAATTTACCTAGGAATATTTATTTTGAGTCTTTTCCAATATTAACGTCGGCTTTCTAAATTGGAAAACACTTTAACTTAAACTTACTATCATTTTACTCTTGATGACAAAATTTTAGAGTTAAAATGTTATGGAATATAAAGACTACAAGTTTCAAAAGTTTATAACCACATAAATATTATGGCATATTTATAATCACCAATTTCAAAAAAAAAAAAAAATCTTAAATTTTGTACCTATTCAAATTTTGACACATAAATTAAAACGGAGGAATTTCTATTTTTAGGAAGTTACCAGTTATGCACGCCTTATCGGCTTATCATTAGCTATCAGCCTATCACTATTGTTTTGCTTCTTTCTTCTTCTTTTTTTCTTTTTTTTTTTGTTTGTTTGTTTCGTCTCCAAACATTATGGGAGATATACTATTGTATGTTATGACCTGTATAAACATAAGCAGACAAAGTGGATATATATGGTTTGTTGTAGCTTTAATTTCCTAATTTTTTGGTCATTCAATTTCACCGTTAGAATTCCTTCAGTAGTCCATTTGCATGTTATATATATTTAAATATTTAATCGGGTCAGTACCCATACTGGACACGGGATAGAAAACCACAAAAAAACTAAACTGAAAAAGTCATATATATATTTCTAAGCCCTCTTCACTCTTTGTGGTTCAATTTCATCTATATTTCTATTACTAGTAATATGAAAGTCCAAAATCGTAAGCAATGACCTGATTTTCTCATTTAATTTATTAATCAGAGCTCCATTTAATTAACTCGAGGGTAGAATATAAATTCACTAACGAGAAATTCTTACCAACTTCTTTATTATTTATTATACATTGTTTTTACACTATTAGATCGCAGGTTAATTACTCCCTCCATTCTAGTTCGTCTGGCAACCTTTTTTAGTACCGTTTCAAAAAGAATGTAAGCTTCTAGAAATTACATTTTGTTCTTAATGAGAAGGTTAGCCACACAAATGTTACGGAATGTTCAAGATCAAAAAATTAAATTTTTTATAACCACACAAATGTTAGGACATATTTATGATACCGACTCACGAGTATTGAAATTCATCACTTTTTTTATTTGCCTACTCTGAATTTTGCACTTCTTTTAAGAAATAATATATGAAGTGCTTATTTATCTTAATACTCATATTAATTTGTGTATAATTTTAATGGATTCAGAATAATAAGTAGTCAATGTTAAGGATAAAATAGAAAAAAAAAAGTTGTTCTCTTAATATGAAAGTAGATAAGTAAAAGTGAACTAATGGACTAATTTATTAGTCCTTTAAATGGAGAACTCATCTTGTTAGGTGTGTTTTAACTTTGATGTCGTTTTCTTTTGTGTCATTGTGATTGGTCTATGGAAAGCTATACTCCCACTAAAGCCACACAATATTTTACTCTATCCGTCTCAAAATATTTATCGTCTTTACTGAAAATATTTGTCTCAAAATATTTATCGTTTTATTTATTCAAGATAAAATTAAATAGTTTTTACCCATTTTACCCTTGTATTAATTATATCAACTGGCTAAACCCGGTATATTATGTATATTATTCCTAAAATATATCTAGTATTAATTGCAGGAATATATGGTCAAACAAGACCGAGTGAAGCACTGGTTAAGTGCTAGGTTTAATCCTGTAAGATCGCGAGATTGATCCCTACTACATGCACTTTTACTGTCTTTTATTAAAATATATAAAAAAAAAAAAAAAAAAAATCTAAGCAGCCTTAAACGTTTTGCTAGCCAAGTTGATGTCACTATAAAATTTTATATCTTATCTTAAAAGTAATAGTGAACCCATATCCATTTGTTTGTTTGTTCACTGGTAACCGAGCCAAAAACCCCAATAAAGTTGTCTCCCCAACGGACCAAAGATAAATACCAGTGGATGCCACAAGCTACAACAAAATGGCTTACTTCTTTAACCCTTCCTACAACTGCACTTTGTCTCTAATGTTCAGGAAGTCAACTAGGCGAATCTAGAATTTTTATAACATGGATGCACAACTAAAAAAGAAGGAAAAAAAATGTATTAAATGGGAGAGCTTCATCAAAGGCATTGGCAGTTATGTCGAAAGACTAGATATCTAGAAATTAAATCTCTTTGCATTTGATAAATTTGCAATGCTCATCTCCAAGTAGAACACATTTCGACTTGTTTGTTCTTTTTTTTTAAAAAAAAAATATATATATTTAAAGTAACATGCCTACAAGATCCAAGTTTAAAATTATGTTCTCCCTTGTTCTGTTTTATTAATGTCAAATACCCCTGTACACCAATGCACACACAAGAATGAAATCCTCTAATTAATTTGTTTTAATATTTAAGTTGTTATTCAAGTACGTTGACCCTTCGAAATAAGATAAAATAACAAATGAAAAGCATCCTAACTATAAAGGAATGAAGGAAAATATTTTATTTAGGTTCTCATAAATCTCTGAATGCTCTTTACAGTCTCCACAATATTTCTTTTTATGCAAATATATATATATATAGCAAGCAACACGCCTATTTATGATAATATGAAACTTATTTTGACTATAAGCTGGAAAATCTATTCCTATATTAATTTGACTATAAATCCTAACTAGACATGAATTACAAAACCAAATCCTAAGCAATTATGGTTTCCTACAACTTTGAGTTATTATTTCCAACAAGAAAAAATCTAGTTGAGACTGATGCTTGTAAAGAAATTGATGATATTAAAAATATCTGAATTTTAATTTTTTGAAGTTCATCCTCAAAAAGTTTTCCATGTTTCTCTATCCTTAACTTACGTATAGCCATCCAAGTGTTTATGAGATGTTTATAGTACTAAAACACTAGCAATTTGTCACATTCTACATTAAATATTAACCCTCCATTTGACAATGTCAATATAGAGGATTCATATTGTCGACTCCAAATAATCTGAACTAAAACGTAATTTGACCGATTGATCAACAAATTTTCGTTTCTCTTAAATTTGTTCATCATGTCAATGGAGAATGAGAAAGAGACTTCATCATTGAAGGGTACTGGACATAGAAGATCATCAAGTGTTTCATGTTTTTTTCCAAGTAGTTCAGATCAAATTTCTCATGACTCTTCATTATCATCATCTACAAATGAGAATTCAAAATTAAAGAAGTCTCCTCATCATCTTCATCATTTTTCAGAGATCAAAGGGAAATGTAAGAATATTATCACTCAATTGGTAGACATCGTCGCCACGCCTCTGCGGAATTTAGCTACGATCAACTCAGTTATGCGAAGAATTTTGAAGACAATAATGAAATAAGTTTTGATGGCACTGAGGATTTTCCTCAGAGGAATTTTATAGCTAGATTGCCATCATCTCCACCTCATTCAAAAGTGAAAAATCCAACCAGCAAACCAAAACATGAATGAATATGTTTCAATTTCTTAGTGGCAATAGTAAAAAAATATACATAGGGAGATCTAACATATATTTACCACAAGTCAACCCTTTGTGATTCACCGACCACTAGATTTGATCGATCGACGAATAATCTCTCCAAAATCTGTTAGCTCTTCGATTAGGGGACGCCACTAAATCCAGAAATCCCACCTGCTGCTTATTAAACTTAAGCCAGATATATAACTCGGTTGATTGGTGCTATTATAAACTCATCTTGCATTCAAAGATAGGTTGGTGTAATATCTGTTAGCTCTTCGATAAGGGGACGCCACTAAATCCAAAAATCCCACCTGTTGCTTATTAAACTTAAGTGTCACGACCCAATTCGTGAGTCGTGGTGGCACCTACTCTATCCCTCCGAGTAGGCGAACCACATCACTAATAACAAGTTAAATAAGCGGAAAATTAAATAAGAATAAGTTATCAAGTCTTAAATACTTATCATAACTAGAAATGTCACGACAACCCCAAAATCTAGTCAAAGGGTACAAGAGCGCTAACATAGTACGTAATAGAAGTCTGAAAATACCCGATGGCTACATATTGTCTGTCGAATACAAAAACAGAAATAAATAGAGGAGGTCCTTCAGGGGCCACGGATGACTAAGTAGCTCACCTTGAATGACTGAAAGATGTCACCCTCGCGTATCAGCCACGGGGTGTAGAACTGGAACCTGGATCGTACTCTGCACTCAACAAAAGTGCAGCAAGAGTAGTATCAGTACAATACTTGTACCGGTAAGCATCATAGGCCGACAATGATTAGATAACGCATGAAGAAGTTGAAACCAACAAGTAGCACATAGAGCAAACAGGTATGGTCACGTATCATATACAAGTAAAGTGTAAAGGAATCATGAAATCAACCAAGATAGATATAATTCACCAAATGATCAGTCAAATATATGAGTGGATGAATGCAATGCAATACAATAGTCACCTCTCTCACTCCACTCTCGTACACACATGCTAAGGGCAGTGCCTCAAAGCCATGACCCATGGGGGACCCGCGAAGTCCATGTACCACTCGTGCTCTCCGGCAGAAACCTCGGAGGCTATTAATCACTCTCAATCTTCGGCAAAGACCTCGGAGTCTCTCTGTCATGCTCTATATCCGGCAAAGACTCGGAGTCTCTCAATCACTCACCTCACCAATCATCACAACAATAATATGGAAAGCATGCCATGCATGATATCAGTCTTAACAATATCACCAATATAAATCAACAAGTACAAGTCATATTACTGTCCACTGTTCAATTATCAATATTACCATTCCCTTTCATGTGATGAGTGAACTAGTATGTGACGGAGATACAAACAAGTGATAATCACAGAAATAACACATTTGGCGACAAGCCCACATAACAGCTGACAAAGCCAACCTAATTGGAATTCACTTCCACTTCATGCCCGAAGGCCTATCATGCTATCCCCGTCACTTTCTACAACTACATATGATTCTCTAATCAAAGTCTAACTAAAGTAGACTGTAACCTACCTCAATGCCGAGCGGGTGCCACGAATAATCAAACTAATGCCTTCCCTTTGCGTAGAGCCTTTGAACGATCAAAATCTATAAAATATGTGATCTACGTTAGAATACGAATCTAAGGACACCCATATTGCTATATTTATATTCGAAACCCAAAAACGCACCCCGAAAAGTGGCGTTGGGCCCAGAAGGGCAAGATTGGAATTTTATTGAAAAATAATTTCACCCATTATCTAAGGATCATATATTTTGAAAATTAGTCACTTTCATCCATACATGGACTCTCAAATCATTAATTCTCCTTTCTTAGGACTAGGACTCGAAACCTTTAATTACCCCCAATATCTTAACTTCGGACAAAAATCTAACTTTCCACAATTCAAATACCATGAATATGAAGGTATACATATAATTCAATACCAAAATATTCAATTACATATACCCTATATATTAGAATTGAAGTGCAACATGATACAAAATTAAAATAAAAAGAAATCTAGAACGGAAGCCTAAACTACACAAAATCAGTAACCAGTACGTAAAAAAGGTGCAGAACCACAATGCTTAACCCATACCATTTACCTAAACCCTTTCCAATGATTAGCCCATCATTGCGTAATTACTACTCTTATTCATTCCCTCCAATCATTGACGCCATCATCACCGAATGATTAAACATAAAAAAAAAAAAAGTTGAATGCTCAGAACAAATAAAATATAAAGGAATTCTTCATTGTTCCACGTTACCTGGTGCCTCAATAGTTTGCTCCACGAAAATATTTCTTCAACAAAAATTCTTTTGCCTCTTTCCCGAAGTGGAAAGTAGCTCAACCGAATATATGCAGTTTTCTTTTTGATTAGTGTACTAGGTATAAAGTAAAAAGAAAGTTCATTTATTCCCAAACACCCCTAGACTAATGACGTGAAGGATGGTGGGCTTGACCCACTTCTTTTACCATTTAATAACCAAACAATTGCACTTTAGTCCATCAATCCATTAGCAAATTAGCCAAAATAAATAAATAATACTCTCACCTCATGCCTTGTATATATGTGTGCAAATAATATTCCCATTAATAAATATATGCACACGCACTAAAAAAAATTATTCCATAATTACCCGTCAATTAAATCCCCTTGCCACCAATTCCCGCAAGTCAAGAATACTATTTAAAGCTACAAAATGAGTATTTTAGCGAAAAGGGTCCAAAAGTGCTAAAACGACCAAACTGATCGTTACATTAAGCCTGATATATAGCTCGGTTGATTGGTGATATTATAAACTCATCTTGCATTCAAAGATAGGTTGGTGTAATATATGATCTGTAAGAAAATATTTGTCGTGATTATTCTCATTCCTTCAATAGGTTAATATACAACATTTACAACATAATTGTAGGCTACAAATTAGGAACTAATTTGACTAATTTAATTCTAACATATGCTATCCTAAAATAGAAGATTACAAAATATATTTGACTAAATATTTACATAATCTAACACACCCCCGCAGTCGAAGCGGTAGGTTTGCGAACGGTTAGACTGTCCCGAAAATCATCAAATAGTACGCGCGGAAGACCTTTGGTGAAAATATTGGCAATCTGATAACGGGACAGAACATGTAGGACGCGAACCTCTCCACGTCTAACCTTTTCACGAACAAAGTGAATGTCCATTTCAATATGCTTGGTTACGTTGATGTTGTACTGGATTTCCAGACAAACAAATGGCACTCACATTGTCACAATAGACCAAAGTTGCTTTACGAATAGGACAATTGAGTTCAAGCAACAGATTACGAATCCAACAAGATTTAGAGACAACATTAGCAACCCCTCTGTACTCAGCTTCAGCACTAGACTTAGATAGAGTAGGTTGGCGCTTTGAAGACCAAGAAATCAAGTTATCCCCAAAATATACACAATAACCCGATGTGGAGCGTCGAGTGTCTAGACATCCTCCCCAATCAGCATCTGTATATGATAGTAGTGACTGTAGAAAGGTTTTGTATAAATGTGTACCAAATTCAATCGTACCTCGAATGTAATGCAAAATCGGTTTTAATGCTTCCATATGCTCGACTTTGGGATCATGCATAAACAAGCAAACCTGTTGGACTGCGTACGATATGTCTGGCCGAGTAAATGTCAAGTATTGCAAAGCACCTGCCAGACGACGATACTTTGTAGGATCTTCATACTGGGCGTTCGAAGTGGCGCTGAGTTTGCCTTTTGTATCAATTGGTGTGGGGCAAGGCTTACATTGTGACATACCTGCCCTGTCAAGAATATCCTCTGCATAAGAACTCTCAGACATGAATAGGCTATTTTTGTCCCGGGAGACGACAATCCCCAAAAAATAGCTCAACGGACCCAAGTCTTTCATTGCAAATTCCGTAGCTAACTTGGACATAATACCGAGTCTGAAGATGCAGTTAGAATAATATCATCCATATATAACAGAATGTAAGCAGTATCCTTTCCACGACAATAAGTGAATAGAGAGTTGTCAGATGTACTATGCGAGAAACCAATGGTTGCCACAAAATCAGCAAAACGCTGATACCATGCCCGAGGTGCCTGTTTCAAGCCATAAAGAGACTTACGCAAGAGACAAACATGATCGGGACGAGCCGGATCCCGGAATCCCACGGGCTAATACATATAGACGGTCTCATTCAAGTTGCCATATAAGAAAGCATTCTTTACATCAAGTTGGTGAATGGGTCAAGAGTGAGATAAAGCAATAGTAAGTACCACACGGATAGTTACCGGTTTGACAACCGGACTGAAAGTCTCGTCACAATCAACACCTTCCCGTTGAGACCTGCCATCACCTACAAGACGGGCTTTATGCCTCTCAAAAGAACCATCAGATTTCTTTTTATGCCGAAAAATCCATAAAGACCGAATAATATTAGCATTTGAAGGACGAGAGACCAACTCCTAAGTTTTACTATCAATAAGAGCATTATATTCATCTTGCATAGCATTTTTCCAATTCGGGTCATTAAGTGCACCAACTGGATTCCGGGGAATAGGGGAGATGGAATTGTTGGTGACACTTAAGGCTTGATTATGGTATTTCAAGTTCGGCTTAAATATCCCATGTTGACTACGTGTAGTCATGCGAGGAACGGGTGGGGGGCTGGCAGGGATAGAGCTGCTGTCGTGGTGACGCAGCGAGGGAGAAGGAGGGACTGGCAGTGGCGGGACTGCTGGCTGGGCCGCGGCAGGAGTGGAAGGAGCTGGCGGGCAGCTGGGGAGGTGGGAGGGACCTGCTGGATAGGCGACGAGGGAGGAGAGGAGATGGGTGAGCTCGGGTGTTGGGTTGCAGGAGGCGGAGGGGACGCATTTGCGGGGCAGCAGCTTGGTCATGCAACAAATGTATTCTCAATAGGGAATTATCATCACCCAAAAACTCATATGAGGTAGAAGATGGACTATTTATTTGTGAAAATGGAAAGGAGTTTTCATCAAACCACACATGCCGGGCTATGATTATTTTTCGGCTCGATAAATCATAGCATTTGTACCCCCGATGATTGGAAGGATACCCCAGGAAAACACACGGAGTGGACCTAGATTGTAGCTTATGAATTTGTGTGGAAGGAAAGAGAGGAAAGCATAGACAACCAAAAACTCGGAGATGAGAGTAGGATGGATTCTTTTGATAAAGAATCTGAGTGGGTGTCTTATATGCTAAGATTTTAGAAGGGAGAATATTGTGTAGGTATGTTGCCATGGCCAAGGCGTGATGCCAATAAGAGGGGGGCATAGATGCATGGGCAAGGAGTGTACGAACAATATTATTTATGGATTTAATTTTCCGTTCCGCCTTACCATTTTGGGGTGAGGTGTGCGGACAAGAAAATCGGAAAAGCATCCCATTTTGTTCACAAAATTTATGAAAAGGACCATAATCAAATTCACGCCCGTTGTCACATTGAAAAGTTTTGATTTCTTTTTCAAACTGAGTGCGAATGAAAATCCGGAAAGACAAGAAACAATCATAAACTTAGGACTTTGTTTTGATGGGAAAAGTCCAAAGAAAATTAGTATAATTGTCAAGAAATAAAACATAATATCTGTAACCAGAAGAGCTAAGAACAGGTGAAGTCCATAAATCACTGTGAGCAATGTCAAAGGGCATAGTAGTAGTTGAAAGAGAGTCATAAAAAGACATTTTAATTAATTTTCCCAAAGGGCAAGAATGAAAAACATTGTTTCGAGCCTTATTACATTCAATCAAAGTACTACTACGTAAAAAACTAGGAATTACATCTCCGGGATGACCTAAACGGGAGTGTCAAATATGAGGAGAGATGACGGTAAAAGCAGATGGTGTTGAAGACGAGATGGCTCGATAATTTTTGAAGAATGGATAAATATCACCCGAACCCTCACATCTCATGAGTTTGCTCCCCGTCCGTAAATCCTTCACAGAAAAGCCAAACGGATCAAATTCAACAGAAACCATATTATCGATAGTAAATTTACGAACGGAAAATAAGGTTTTTGATGAGTTTAGGTGCATGTAAAACAATTTTCAGGTTTAGGGAGGGATTTACTTGAAGGGATGTATGACCATAACCACGAATCGGAATCATGTTACCATTACCACCAACAATGCCATTGTTTTTACTCAATTGATAGTAAGACGAGAGAGTACCATGGAAGTTGGTCATGTGAGATATGGCTCCGGTGTCCATGTACCAATTGTTGTCATCGGGCGGATTCAAAGACATTGTGTGCATAGCCTGATCAATATTTGTGGGCGCATACCCACCATGTGATGACGGGGTTGCCGAATAGAACGACTGTAGAGGACGAGCACCGAGAATGCCCTGCTGTGACGGGGCTGGGCGTGGCTGCTGCCACCCTGCGGTGAGGTAAAGGCACTGTGGGGTGGCCCACGACTGTGGCCCCCAAGCAGCCCAAGGTGGGAAAAACCAAGACGGGGCAGCGGCCCCTTGGTGCTGCGACGCGGCGGGCTGGTTGGCCTGGGCGTTGTTCCGGCTGCCCCTGCCGCTGCTCTGCCCATTCCCCGCGCCACCGCGGTTGCTGTTGCGGTTGCCGCCGCTGCGACCGCGGTTGTTCTTCTTTCCACGATTGTGATAATTTCCTCGATTATTGAAGGTATTTTCAGAATTGTTGGGCTGCCCATTACCAGAGAAATTATGAGGATTAATATTGTGGGAAACGAGAGCAGCATTTGACCCGGAGTCGTGAATGGCGTCCTCGCCATGGCTGTCTTCCTCAAGTTCGAGCATCGACCGGATAACGTCAAAATATAGGAGAGGAGTACGGTGCTGCACCGTTGTTCGAAAAGTTTTATATTCGTCCGATAACCCACGCAGAAGACGAAGCACAAGTCGTTCGTCAGAAAATTTGTGGCCGACGTTGGCGAGATTGTCTGCAAGAACTTTTAGCCTGGTGCAGTATGCTTTCACATTCGAAAAATCCACCAATTTGGTGTTTGTGAATTTTGCATCAAAAGCAAGAGCCCTAGCCGATTTGTTGTCCTGAAAGAGATGAACAAGGCGATTCCAAGCCTCGGCTGCGGTGTCCTCTTGATGAATGATCGTGTTGAGAAGATCATTCGATATCGTACCATATATCCATTGCCGAACGATGTCATCTAGACGTTCCCATAGAGCCTTTGTAGCAAGTTTTTCAGCGGAGGTTGCCGGGGGTGGCACGGTGGGGGAGGCGAGAGGTAATATGTGGTCGATCACCAAGTTTGCTCGGCAATGAAGCTTAAAGAAGGTAACCCAGTTATTGTCTTGGCTTCCTTCATAGTCAAAAACAATAGGAATGCATGATTTGATATTGGTGACTGTAGTCGCAGGATGCAACTTGGACGCGTCAGCCATGGAGAAAAGAAGGAGGAAGGGCCGAAGAGGAGAAAAGCGAAAGAGGGTGGGCGGCGGCTAGGATGCTAGGGTTTTTGGAGAGACCTAGTCTGATACCATGTAAGAAAATATTTGCCCGTGATTATTCTCATTCCTTCAATAGGTTAATATACAGCATTTACAACATAATTGTAGGCTACAAATTAGGAACTAATTTGACTAATTTAATTCTAACATGTGCTATCCTAAAATAGAAGATTACAAAATATATTTGATTAAATATTTACATAATATAACATGATCGATGAATTATCTCTCGAAAATCTAGTGTTTGATTACGTGGCCACTAAACCAAAAAATCCCACTGACCCCGATCTCAAACTTGATGGCTTGGTTGATCAACACTCCCGTGAGCTCATCTTGCATCAAATTTCATGTTGGTGTAATGTATGGTCAATGAAGAATCTCGCCAACGTATACTTTTTATCAAGTGGCCCCACTAAATCCACAAAACTCACCGGCAACTTATTAATCTCAAACCTGAAGCTCGGGTGATGGGCACTCTTGTAAACTCATCTTGCATACAAATTCAAGTTGGTATAATATATGGTCGATGAGGAATCTCTCCAAAATCTGCTCTTTGATCAGGTGGCCACTAAATCCAAAAATCCCACTGGCTGCTTATTAATCTCAACCCTGATTAGCTCGGTTGCTTGGCACTCCTATAAACTCATCTTGCATACAGATTTAGGTTGGTGTAATATATGATCAGTGAAGAATCTTTCCAAAACCAGTTTTTCGAAGTTGATCAAGTGACGCCATTAACTCCAGTAATTCTATTAGCTGCTTATTAATCTCAAACCTGATAGCTTGGTTGATTAGCACTCCTATAAACTCATTTTGCATACAAATTCAGGTTGGTGTAATATATGGCCGATGAAGAATCTCTCCAAAATATGCTCTTTGATCAGGCAGCTAGGGGCGGAGCTAGGTAGGCTCCAGGGGGTTCATCCGAATACCCTCGGTGAAAAATTATACTATACATATAAGGTTAAAATTATTTTTTAAGTATATATAGTAAATCTTGAATCCCCTTGACTTCTTCTTTTATTTACTTCGTCATATTTTTGAACCTCCTAGGTGAAATTCCTGGCTCCTCCACTGTAGGCATCACCATTTAGTCACTTATTGATCTCATACTTGATAGCTCGATTGATTGGCACTCCTATAAACTTGTCTTTGCTTACAAATTAAGGTTGGTGTAATATATGGCCGAGGAAGAATCTCTGCAGAATCTGCTCTTTGCTCAGGCAACATCACTAAATCCAAAATTCCCACTGGTCGCATATTAATCTCAGACCTGATAGTTTTGGTTGATTGACGATCCTATAAGCCATCTTGCATACAAATCCAAGGTGGTGTAATATATGGTCGGTGAAGAATCTCTCAAAAATCTGTTCCTTCATCAGGGGCACCACTAAATCCAAATTCCCATTAACCGCTCATTAATCTTAAACCTGGTAGGTCGGTAGATTGACACTCCTATAAAATCATCTTACATACAAATTCAGGTTAGTGCAGTATATGGTCGATGAAGAATCTCATCAAAATCTCATCTTTAATCAGGTGACACTAAATCCAAAAACTATCGATTACTAATCAAAAACCTGATAGCTCGGTTGATTGACACTCATATATGCGCATTTAGTCATCTCACATATAAATTCAGATTTTGTAAATGGGTTTATTCACCCTTACTAACTTAAGGTCCTAAAAGTACATGTTTGCAAACAACAGGATTAAATACACAAGAATTACTAACACCATAGGCATGAATGAGCTCACAAGATGTGATCAGGAGAAGCCTTGAAATATCAACACCTGTCAATACAATTTGACGTAGCATCTAGCTAAGGAGAATTTTGTGTGTAAACCGAATTCATTACTTTCGACACGAAAATATGTATTTTATGAAATATCAACATGAATCAATACAATTAGACTCATAAGTGAATCTAAAGAAAATTATGCGAGTTCAATACTTTTGAATTGAAAGATGTATGCATATATATATACAAAAATAATAATAGTAATAATAATAATAATTAAAATAAATTAAAATGTATCTTATAATAAGATCGCACTCATTCTAAAACCACAATTTTTGATCTTAGATTCACCTCTGCAATTCGCCAGGCAAGCAACACATCAAGAAGCCATATTGATGTGCCAATGCAAGTGAAAACAGTCTTTTGAGGAACTATACGAGCAAATTAACGACAATGCCTGAAACATTATGTGAAAAATTAATATATTATTGTATGCATTGTTTTAAAAGGCAGTGTCAGGACTCGCCCCGAGGCTCGCCTCGGGGCAGGGCAGTGACAAAACGCCCTGGGGCTAACGTGCGAGGCTTAGTTGCTATGAGGCTTACGCCCAACTGTACGCCCTAAACACGCCTAACGCTTAACGCCCAAGGCTCGCCTAACAGTTCTTACACAAATTATATTTTAAATTCCTTAATTAAAATCATTCACCCTCATAATTGTTTAACAAAATAATGATACTTAATAGTTTTTCATCTGTAGAAATAGAAGATTGGGTGTAACTCATATAACAAGTCGTAGTATTGGATATTTACTATTTGAGAACGTCGTGAGGGTGAATATCACTTAATTTAAAAAAAAAAAAAACACATAGCGGAATTGTACATTTTCACTTGTTATTGGTCATAAGTCCTATGTATCAGAATTATCATATAATTTTATTTTTTGTTCATGAAGAAGTTATGTTTTAATTGTAATATTGATAAATTTTATTGATTATTTGCTTATAGGGAGATAAAATGAATAGTATGATAGTAATAGTGTTTTAAAAAACTGTGTTTTTTTCCGTGTTTGAAAGTTAAAATGTTAGAATTGTTTTGCATTTCATAATAGCTTTTATTTCATTGTATTGTTTATACTTGTAAAATTATGTTATATATAATTACAAGTTATAAGCGGTGTATAATGGATTGCTTTGATCATTTTTTTGTGAGGATCAAGCGCGCACGCGCGCTCACACACACACACACACACACACACACACACACATATATATATATATATATATATATATATATATATCATTTATTTACAATTTTCTTTTATTTTTTTATGTAATTTTACCTATTTAAAAATATTTATTGTAATTATATTATTTTAAGAAATACTAAAAATTAAATACCCATGGGGCTTACGCCCCGTGCCTCGAGGCGTATGTAAAATACCCCGCCTTACGCCCCCGCCTTTTAAAACACTGATTGTATGTAATGGACCTGTATAAAAATAACTAGAAAATTTGGTTATGATTTATTGTAACTTTAATTTGAGGTTTTTTTGGTCATTCATAATCATCTTTTACAACTCTTTAATTTCCTTCATTAATCCATTTGACATGTTATTAAATTGGTACTACTAAATTTAATATCACATATATTAAATGACACTCCAACTCTGTAGGTATGTACTCCCTCCGTTCACTTTTATTGGTCCGTTATTCCTAAAATAAATTTTCATTTTTACTTGTCATTTTTTACATATCAAGGTAAGACAATTTTTTTTTCTTTTTTACCCTTAACATTAATTACTCATTCCAAATCATTTTCCAAAACCAATATTACTCATTATATATCACTTAATATGGGCATCATGGTAAAATACACACTTTATTTATTATTTCTTAAACAACGTAAAAAGTAAAAAATGGACAAGTAAAAGTGAACGGAGGGCGCACTATACTTTTAGGTCCTTATATGGAAACCAATCAATCTTAACTCATTAAATAAGCAATGACCTGATTTTCTCATTTAATTCATTAATCATAGCTCTATTATTAACTTGGTCAGGATAGAACATTAATTCGCTAAAGAGAAATCTTTAACAACCCCTTTATCATATACTAGTAATATTTAAGTTATATACAATATTTTTTATATTATCAATGAATATTAACTTGTGATGCTAGGTTAATTTTTCCAGTAATTCCAATTTACCTAGCAATATTTATTTTTGAGTCTTTTTCAATATTACGTCAACTTTCTAAATTGGAAAACAATTTAACTTAAACTTACTATCATTTTACTCTTGATGAGAAAATTTTAGAGCTGTATAAATGTTATGGAATATAAAGACTACAAGTTTCAAAAGTTTATAACCACATAAATATTATGGCATATTTATAATCACAAGTTTCAAAAATTATTTTTGTTCTTAAATTTTGTACCTATTCAAATTTTGACACATAAATTAAAGCGGAGGGAGTACTATTTTTAGGAAGTTATCAGTTATGCACGCCTTATCGACTTATCATTAGCTATCACTATTGTTTTGCTTCTTTCATCTTCATCATCATCTTCTTCTTCTTCTTCTTCTTTTTTTCTTTTTTTTTTTTTCGAATCATTTTTCCTCTATATCTCATTTTCGAGAGGCCAATCTATATATGTACTTTCAATTGTCACCAGTTCTTGAGTGACACGTCTAAGTGTTAAAAATAACATAAAAAGTTAGGCAAGAAGAAATAAAGAGCAGGAAAGTTTTTCCTGTCTCACTCAACTCCTTCCCCATCATCATTCTTATTTTGTTGTTTCTTATCGACGTTCAGTATTCACTTTGAAGTCCGATTAACTTAGGTTTGCACCTCAAAATTTCATTTTTGGAGCGAAATGTTCCCTATAAAAAATCATCACATTTCTAAAATCTAAATTTGAAATGATTGATCAAGAACGGAATGAGTACTAAGTACTTACCACCACCACCACAATTTCAATTTGGCGTTCCATCTTTGTTCTTTATTCAGTGTAATTTCCTCCTTCCATCTTTACTCACATCATGGTATAATTGTGTTAGCATCTCCACAACCTGATATGCAAATGAATGCAATGCAAGTGAAAAGAAGTCTCGAGTAACTAATTAGTTGAATTATTTTGGAAATTTTAGGTGTTTTGTTTTACAAAAATGAACAAACATTATGTGAGATATACTATTGTATGTTATGACCTGTATAAACATAAGCAGACTAAGTGGAATATATGGTTTGTTGTAGCTTTAATTTCCTAATTTTTTTGGTCATTCAATTTCACCTTTAGAATTCCTTCAGTAGTCCATTTGCATGTTATATATATTTAAATATTTAGTCGGGTCCAATATGGATACTCGGCACCAGATAAAAAACCAACAAAAAAAAAAAAAAACTGAAAAAGTCATGGATATATTTCTAAGCCCTCTTCACTCTCTGTGATTCAATTTCATCTATATTTCTATTACTAGTAATAGGAAACTCCAAAATCGTAAGCAGTGACCTGATTTTCTCATTTAATTTATTAATCAGAGCTCCATTTAATTAACTCGAGGGTAGAATATAAATTCACTAACGAGAAATTCTTACCAACTTCTTTATTATTTAATATACATTGTTTTTACATTATTACATCGCAGGTTAATTACTCCCTCCATTCTAGTTTTAGTAGCGTTTCAAAAAGAATGTAAGCTTTTAGAAATTACATTTTGTTCTTAATGAGAAGGTTAGCCACACAAATGTTGCGGAATATTCAAGATCACAAAATTAAAATTTTTATAACCACGCAAGTGTTATGACATATTTATGATTACGACTCACGAGTATCGAAATTCATCACTTTTTTTTTTTTAATTCTATCCCATTCAAAATTTGACACATAATTTAAAACGAAGGGAGTCCTATTCTTACGAAGTTACCAGTGGTGCTTAGTTTTCACCTTTGTTTTGCTTTTTGTCTCCAAACTTCAAATCATTCTCCCTCAATGCATACGAATCTTTTTCGAGAGGCCCATCATTCAATTGAGGATTGAATTATATCTATATATGTACTTTCAATTCACTAGTTCTTGGGTGACACGTCTAAGTGTTAAAATGACATAAAATTGAGACAAAAGACAAAATAGAGAGGAGAAATCTTTTTTTTCCTGTCTCCCTCAATCACTCGCCATGTTTTTTTGGGTTTTCACCTGTGTTTGTACTTGTACTAATTTGAGTGCGATGTTATTTCTGGGTTGATTTATCCGATGATAACTCAACTAATTCTTATTATCTAAAAGGGTAAATATATTTGGCACAACTAGGCACAATTCCACCTTTTTAGGGGTATTAATGTAATTCCACATGGCCTTTGAGGGTATACCAGTAAATTTCTCTTTTTTCTATTCCATTGATACCCTTCCTGAAAAGTTAGAGGGAAAAGTCAAAATAATTCAAATTTTACTCTCTCTTTCTTCAAGATCATAATTACTTTTTCTTCCAATAACATTCAACAAGAAAAAACGTGCAATACACCTATTTCAAGTACATCCGTTTACCTATTATTGCTTTTTTGTGAAGCAAATTAAAACAATAAATTGTTGAAGCCGCAATAGTGGAGTAGTTTTTATTTTCCATATTTCTTATGGATGGTATAATTATAGTAATAAAAAGTAAGAGGAATCAAAAAAAAAAAAGTACATATTTACATGCCTATTTTTTTTTTTTTAAATATGACTCCAAAAATATCTTCTTTGGATAAATCAGATAATTATCATATGCAACATATTGTTGACATGTTGAAAAAATTCAAGCTCAACCCAATGGCTAAGGAATTTTTTTTTCCTTCTTATAATAATCGTGGCGGTGATCAGATGCTTCTCACTAACTTTGTACTGGCTAATAAGACTGATGGTTTTCAATATAATAGAATGGTATAGATTTTTTATTTTTTTTTTATTCTGATTAAAATTCTTTTTTTTTTTTTTTTGGAAATTGATGTTTTTGCCTGTTTTGTTTTATGGGTCGATTCAAAATTGAATTAGTGCAAATTAACTAAGATTAGATTAGGATTGAGTTAAAAAAAATTGCTAATAGTTGATTTAATTTCATTAATTTAAAAAAAACGTATGTAACAAGTAGTCAACACTATGGTTGGGACGAAAAAATGAATCAACTAGAACATAATCTAATCTAGAACCTAACGTTCTCTTCTCTCCCTACACGGAGGCCTGGGGGCGTAGCCATTGCTGCCACAGCTAGTTGACTTTAACTGAAACATTAAATTATTGCAATTTAGCTAAGATCAGCTATAATTAGCAAGTTTTGATTTAATTCAATAACTTTAAAAAAAAAATGGATGTAACAAGTGTTCAACACTATGGTTGACTTTAATTGAAACATAGAATTGATTCAATTTAGCTAAGTCTTATATAAGATTACGTAAAACAAGTTGATAACTATTGATTCAATTTCATTAATTTAAAAAAAAAAAAAAAAAAAAAAAAGTGGATGTAAGAGTTTGTCAAAATTATGATTGACTTTAATTGAAACATTAAATTATCTCAACTTAGCTAAGTATTAGATATAATTAAGTAGCAATTAGTAAATTTAGATCTAATTTAATCAATAAAACAGTGGATGTAACAAGTATTCAACACTATGATTGACTTTGATTGGAACATTGAATTGCTTCAATTCACCTAAGTATTATATAAGATTTAGTAACAATTAGCAGCTTTTGGTTTAATTCTATCAAATTTAAAAGAAAAAAGAAAATGTAATTAGTAGTCAGTACTATGGTTGATTTTAACTGAAACATTGAATTATCTCGATTAGTTATGTATTAAATGGAAAAAAAGTAACAATGAGAAACTTTAGATCTAATTCAATCAATTTTTTTTTAAAAGAGTGGATGTAAAAAGTAGTCAACACTACGGTTGACTTTAATTGAAACAATGAATTATCTTAATTTAGCTGAGTATTAGCTAGAATTGAGTAGCAATTAGTAAGTTTATATCTATTCAATCAATAAAATAGTGGATGTAACAAGTAGTCAATATTATGATTAATTTTAATTGAAATATTGAATTGCTTCAATTTAGCTAAGTATTATACAAGATTGAATAACAATTAGCAACTTTTTATTTAATTCAATTATTTTTTTAAAAGTAGATGTAGTCAAGTAGTCAATACTATGGCTAACTTTAATTGAAACATAGAATTATCTCAATTAGTTAATTATTAAATAGAACTGAGTAGTAATTAACAAGTTTAGATCTAAATCAATCAATTTAAACAAAAATAAATGATGTAACAAGTAGTCAACACTATGGTCCACTTTCATTGAAACATTGAATTCCTTCAATTTAGCTAAGTATTAAATAGGATTGAATAACAATTTACAACTTCTAATTTAATTCAATCAATTTTTTTTAAAAAAAAGTAGATGTAACAAATAGTCAATACTATAGTTGACTTTACTTGGAACATTGAATTAGATAAGTATAATATAGAATTGAGTAACAATGACCAAGTTTAGATCTAATTCAATCAATTTAAACAAAAAATGTAGATGTAGCAAGTAGTCAACACTATGGTTGATTTTAATTGAAATATTGAATTACTTCAATTTAGCTAAGCATTATATAGGATTGAGTAACAATTAGCAACTCTTGGTTTAATTCAATCAATTTTTTTAATAAAAAAGTAGACGCAACAAGTAGTCAATAGATGGCTGACTTTAATTGAAAAACTGAATTATATCAATTAGTCAAGTATTAAATAAAATTGAGTAACAATTGACAAGTTTTGATCTAATTTAATCACTCTAAAAAAATAATGAATGTAACAAGTCGTCAACACTATGATTAACTTTAATTAAAACATAAAAATTATCGCAATTTAACTAAGTTCGATAGAATTGAGTAGCAATTAGTAAGTTTAGATCTAATTCAATCAATAAAATAGTGGATGTAACAAGTAGTCAACACTATGGTTGACTTTAATTGAAACATTGAATTGCTTCAATTTAGCTAAGTATAGGATTGAGTAACAATTAGCAACTCTTGATTTAATTCAATCAATTAAAAAAAAGTAGATGTAACAAGTAGTAAATACTATCGTTGACTTTAATTGAAATATGAATTATCTCAATTAGTTAATTATTAAATAGAATTGAGTGACAATTAGCAAGTTCATATCTAATTCATTCAATTTAAACAAAAATAGTGGATGTTACGAGAGTTAACACTATGATAATGGTTGACTTTGATTGGAATATTTAATTATCTCAATTTAGGAAAGTATTAAATATGATTGAGTAACAATTAACAAGTTTTGATTTAAGTCAATTATTTTTTAAAAATATGGATGTAACAAGTAGTCAACACTATGGTTGACTTTAATTGCAATATTAAATTATCTCAGTTTAGTTGAGCATTAGATAGGATTGAATAACAATTAGCAAATTTTGATTCAATTTTTTTTTTTAAATAGACAATGTAACAAGTGGTGTCTCTTCGTAGACATTCGATAAAACTGAAACGATACAAAGAGACCTAACAAGTAGTCAACACTATGGTTGACTTTGATTGAAGTTGGATTTTCTCAATTTAGCTAAGCATCAACCATTATTAAGTAAAAGTTTTCCCAAGTGTTGATTCAATTCAATCATACTTTTTTATATATAAAATAAGTGGATATAACAAGTAGTCAAACACTATGATTGACTTTAATTGAAATGTTGAATTATCTTAGTTTTTCTAAGAGTTAGATAAATTTAAGTACCAATTAGCAAGTTTTGATTTAATTCCATCATTATTTTTTTAAAAGGATGTAACAAGCAGTCAACACTATGGTTGACTCTAATTGAAATATTAAATTATCTCAAATTAGCTAAGTATTAGATATGATTGAGTAATAGCTATCGACTTTTAATTTAATTCAATCAACTTTAAAAAAAAAAAAATGAATGTAACAAGTAGTTGACATTGTGATTGGCTTTAATTAAAACATTGAATTATCTCAATTTGTTGAGCATTAGATAGGATTGGATATGTTGACACCCAATTTTGTCCCGCCTTTCTTCCAAAATATTTACTTGCGCTTCTAATTTTTATGATAACTCAAGAACAGTTATTTATATTTTATTACAATTATTAGCTTTCTATTAATGTCGTCATTTTTCATTATTCAACTATAGTCATTGCCTATTATCATTATTAATACTGTTATTATTATTATTATTATTATTATTATTATTATTATTATTATTATTATTATTATTATTATTATTATTATATTGCCATCACTTAATATTATAATTGTCATGATCACTTTTAATATTTTTTTATTTATCGTCTTACGCAAAAATGCATCGCATTTATTTTATACAACTATGTCACACCCCTTTATTTTTCTAAATAAAAATAAATTTGATTAATTTCAAATTTAAAAGGGTTTTTCCAATTAAAGTGACATTTTGAGAAGGGATTATTTATTTATTACAAAGTCGCCACTTGGAATTGAGTTTTGGTGTTCCAAGTCACCTTATTGAACCCCTAATCAAAAGGAAAGTTGACTCTTTATTTATTGGTCTGCGAAACAAAGATCGGGTAAGGAATTCTGTTGACCGGGGAGAAGGTATTAGGCATTCCCCAAGTCCCGTGGTTCTAGCACGGTCGCTTTATCGACTTATATCTGGCTAAAATCAATTCTTGGATAAAATGTATTTATTAGCTATGCCTATGATTTGCTTAATATTGTTTACCTGTTGCTACCTCAATCTCGATACACAGAAAATTTATAGCTAAAAGTATTTCTCCACTAATTAAGTAAAATAAAATCCATTAAGTAGTTGAAATATTGTGATTAATTGATTCAACTTGTAAAATCATCTAGTGCCAAAGTGCAGTTATAGAC